>NC_091471.1:130821401-131139823 GCF_036971445.1 Narcine bancroftii | reverse complement strand
TTTTTTTTAGATATAACCTATTTTTTTTAAATTTCCTGACATATTTTAAATATACTTCCAATTTGAGTGGAAGAGCAAATTGTAATGAGGATGTGGAGAGTCTGCAGAGGGATATAGTTAAGCTGGATGAGTGGGCAAAGGTCTGGCAGATGGAGTACAATGTTAGTAAGTGTGAGGTTATCCACTTTGGCAAGAAAAATAAAAGAGCTGAATATTATTTAAAGGGTGAAAAACTACAGCATGCTGTTGTGCAGAGGGACTTGGGAGTGCTTGTGCATGAATCGCAAAAAGTTAGGTTGCAGGTGCAGCAGGTTATTAAGAAGGCAAATGGAATGTTGGCCTTCATCGCTGGAGGAATTGAATTCAGGAGTAGGGAGGTAATTTTGCAACTGTATAAGGTACTGGTGAGACTGCACCTGGAGGACTGTGTCCAGTTCTGGTCTCCATATTTGAGGAAGGATATACTGGCTTTGGAGATGGTCCAGAGGAGGTTTACTAGGTTGATCCCTGGGATGAAGGGGTTGACTTACGATGAAAGATTAAATCATCTAGGATTGTATTCGCTCGAGTTCAGAAGAATGAGAGGAGATCTTATAGAAACATATAGGATTATGAAGAGTATGGATAGGATAGATGTAGGAAGGTTTTTTGAGCTGGCTGGGGAATCTAAAACGAGAGGACACAGTCTCAAGATTCGGGGGAGTAGATTTAGGACAGAGATGAGGAAAAATAGAGAGTAGTGAATGTTTGGAATTCTCTAACCAGGGAAGTGGTTGAGGCTGCCTCATTAAACATATTTAAAATTCGGTTAGATAAATTTTTACATGATAGAGGAATTAGGGGATATGGGGAGAAGGCAGGTAGGTGGAGTTAGGTCATAAATTAGATCAGCCATGATCGTATTGAATGGCGGAGCAGGCTCGATGGGCCATTTTTGGCTTACTCCTGTTCCTACTTCCTATGTTCCTATGTTTACCTGTATATTGCCCACAAAACAAGCTGGTTTGGTTAGTCCAAGCATGTCTGGGTATGCACTCAGTGGAGATATTATGCAAATGTTATCTTAGACTTGGGCATGCTTAGTCAGGATAGATGCAGACAGGGTATAAAAGCTGCTCATATATATATAGATGCTGTGCATTACATTGATAAAGACTGAATGCATATTGATGCACGTTCTTCAGGGAATGGCATAGTGAATGTACTTAAAAATAGCATTTATTTTCTTCAACAAGATTCAATGCAGCAGAAATGTCTCATCAATGTTGCATCAACCACAATATGTTGTTACATTTGTGGCGAGTATATGCTTAAGACTCAAAGATACACCATACTGCACTTGTTAAGAAAGCCTATGAGCTGTACTTTGACTGTAAAATAAGCGAACAAGACAAACTCTGGGGACCTCACATTTATTGTGCAACATGTGCAATCCACCTGAGAGCTTGACTCAGGTACATGATGTGATTAAGCAGGTTAAATTCAATAAAAGTTAATTTAATGTTTCTCCAATTTCCTATGTGATACAGGAAATCTGAAATTATCTTTGTCCAGCTTGAAATTGTCTATCTTTTCAGGAAGCAAATGTTTTGAAAAAAATTGTCCAGTGTGTGTAAAAAAAATAAGCATTAAAAAAAAGATTAAAACTTCTGAGAAGATCATTGAGTTCAACCTTCCCTCTCTCGCCAACATCTTCAGGGAGTGATGCTTAAAGAAGGCTCAGAGAATCATCAAGGTCCCTTACCATCCAACCCACAGTATCTTTGAGACACTATATTCAAGGAAGAGGCACAGGAGCATAAAAGCCAGGACTGCCAGGCTGGGGAAACAGGTTCTTCCCGCAGGAGGTGAGACTGTTGAACAATCTTAGAAACCCGTAAATTATTTATTAATGTGTGTGTGTGTGTGTGTGTGTGTGTGTGTGTGTGTATCTATATATATATATAGATACACACACACACACACACACACACACACACACACACACACACACACACACATAATATATATGTGTGTGTATGCATCTGTGTATATATTTTGGACTGCTATGTATATATTGTATGTTGTTTGTGTGTTGGCTGTACTGAATGTCTGCATGTGTACACAGTGGTCCGGAGCTATGCTGTTCTGTTGTGTTGCATATGCATATGTACAGTCAGATGACAATAAACTTGAACTTGAACTTGAAGAAAGAGAACAAAGATAACAACAATTTACTGTGTGTACAGGAAGTAGAGATGCCAGCTAACAGATGGAGGTTTGGTAACATTTTTGATCACATGTTTATATGTCACTGCACAGTGACATATTGTCTGCAGTTTGGGATTATTCTTGCTTTTACATCAGTGAGGTACATGAGTAGTTTCCAAACTCCAAATTCAAAAAGACCATTTTATTATATTTTGAAAGTTAATTTTTACATGGAAATTATTTTTGTAGGGTTTCTTTATTACCATCAAACACAAATATATAGGAATGTGGGATTGATACAGGTGATATAAGTCACCAATCCTTTTCTGTCTTTCAAGGAGAAAATTAATGATGATCCATTAACAAAAAATCAGCAATATGGAAAAGTTATAATTGATATTACACATTCAAACAATTTCAGCAGTTGTTATGATATGCTGTGAATCATAAATATTAAAGAAAAAACTGAAGTCAAGTACAATTCATGAGCTCCCACAATTTTCAGTAAAATCCTAGTGAGGTGCGCATCCAATTTGCATTAAAATATGTGTATCACAATCCATGGCAAAAATTGACATGGTCACTCTCTCTTAGTGTTACTGGCTCATCCCACTTCTCTCTCTCTCTCTCTCTCTCTCTCTCTCTCTCTCCTTCCCTCTCTCTCTCTCTCCTTTTTTTTGGTTTATCTTGACCCATTGATGTCTCCAGGCCCCAAGGCCATCATCATTGCTACTGGCAAAGAAACAGTGTGCTTCAAATAGAGCAAAAATGCTCATACAATGCAATTTGATGGCAAGGTATAGAACCAGAGTATGGGACAGAAAATGTCTACCCCAAGTCTCTAAAAACAACAGCTGAGAGACTGTTCCAACATTGCTGCCCAAAGTGAGAGGTTCTGGAGCCCTAGTATGAAAGACCCCGCCCCCCCATTCAGACAACATCATGGGCTTCATCCAGCCTGATTAAATTCAGACATCCTTGCTGGGCTATCTACTTTCAGTAAAACATGGAGCTGTGTGGGGTGGGAACAGTGCATGCTCTGACTGTGCATCTGTGCTTGTGACATGACAACCTGATTTACATATTCGAAGGAGGGTACTTGAGGTGTCCAGTGTTTGGTTCCTCTTTGCATGCTGAAATATTTACTTGAGAGGCTGGTGAAATTATTCAGCACTGACCTAGACCATTGACAGCAAACAAGTTAAAGTCATTTACTAGTCAATTTTTGATGTGATGCTTTACAACAAATGTAACATTAAATTAATTATAGAAGTCTTAACAAGCACCATGATGACTGTGTTTAGATTTTAGCAGCTGACAGCACAAAGAGATGTAAAAGCAAGATGTTTATATGGATATTTTGGAAGAATGCCAATTAAAGAAGCTTGGAGCTCAGCAGGGCATAATGCGTGGGAAGGATTCTGAAAAGGTGACACCATTTTGATTGGAGAGGAAGAAATGGGGAATGTAATATTAAAAAATGGAACAGTAATATTCAGAACGTGACCGGAGTTGATGGCAGGTGAGGTGCAATGAGTTAGTGATGGCCTTGGAGATCTCCTCTTTGCTTAACCCACTTGAATATTCAGATATAATTCTATCCTTTTGATTAGAGCACTGGAGGCTTAGGGGAGACGTGAAAGAAGTTTATAAAATTATGAGGGGCATTGATTCCAAAATTGACAAGAGGTTCTTGCAGTTAAATTCAGTGAGGACACATGCTGTTAAACTTTGAGTCCAATTTAACAACCACCATACTAAGATTTAAGTATGAAATAAGGCAAATAATGGTTAAGATTGATTTGGCAGATGAAAAATGGAATGAAATCAACTATTATTTGGAAGAATCTTGAGGGAAAGTAGAGAAAATAAGGAGTAAAAGAGATTAAAGGAAGAGAGGAGCCTGAAACAAATTGTTTATATTTTGACAGGCTTTTGAATATTAATTTTTATAAGCTCTTATTTAACAATAAATATTTTCACAGCATCTCACAGTTAATCTTGTAGTATTTCCCCATACTAGTGCCAGACAGAATAAAATACAGGTATGTGCCACTTAACATCCACAATATGTTCTGTGAAATTAGGCATTATACGATGTGGATGTTGTCTAAACATTATATTACTGTATATAATTAGCAAAGCTATAAGGGATACAGAATTTTAAACTGTTTAATTTTTTTCACTTTTTAAACTTTTATGTAAACACTTTCTTAGCCTATATCACACACAATTTAACAGAGAGGATCAGAATCATCCATATCACTGTTCTCAACTTCCTCATAGTGTTCCACTGGAAGAGTTTCAGGTCGAATAACCTTCATTGATGAACTGTCACTCTGTAGTGCCTGAAGGACCTGTCTGAGGCTCTTCTTGGGGGAGGTGTTGGCTTCTTCAGGAATATGTCCAGAGCTGTTTGCCTCGTTTGTTTTTTCTTCATAAATTTCTTTATATGCAGCAAACACTGTATGAACATTCCTCTCAACCAGTGAAAAACAGTCAGTGTTTGGGCCCATCTCTTCAGCACTCTACAGCAAGCTGCAAGAATTTGGCTAACCCCTTAACAGTGAACCTTTTCTGCACTTGTTCTTCTCTTTCTGCAATTTCCTTTTCCCTTGCCACATCTTCTTCAGCAATTCACTCTTGCTCTAGCTCCAGTAACTCTTAATTTGTTAGTTCCTCAGGAACCATCTTTATGAGTTCTTCAATGTCCTCATCATCTATGTCCAGGCTCAGGTTGATTTTACCATGTCGACATCAGCTCTATTAATCATTGCAATCTCATCACCTTTTTCAAATCCCTTAAAGACATGCACTTCAATGTTTTTTTTCCATATGTCATTCATGCACTTTTTGGTCACATCATCCCAGGCCCAAGCAAGTTTCTTTAGGCAATGTTACGAGGCCAAAGGACCCCAAAACCCAGCAGCAATAGACATTCATCAAGACAAAAGGCTTTCAAAACAAGTTATTTTTAATCAATTTCAAACATGAAAATAGAATCAAACTTTAACTTAACTCTATAGTTATACTATACTCTATACTAACCCAAATTATCCCTTCTAATTCTAAGCCACGTGTATGCAATGTGTGTGTAAATTCAAGAAAAGTTCTTTGGTTTACAGTTCAATCTCACTTCTCCTTCTTCCAAGTTCTCTGGTTGCAGGCAATCACCATACTGTGCATAGAATTTAACATGTATAAAGTTCAGCAGGCTTGGTGCTTGAAAGGTAAATATTTACCGCTCAGGAAAGTTCTTATAGGGCTTGAAGAGAGAGAGATTTGTTGTTCCAGGATTTCCACAACTGAGGAACCACCATTAGTCACCTCAATGTCATGCTGATGAAACTTGCCCCATCAAGGTTTTTCAGATGGTAACCTCTTTCTTTCAGGTTATGACAGAGCTCCTTCTGTTCCTCTTATTCCAAGAGAAACATCAGACAGATAGCACTTCCAACCATCCACTGCTTTTGGAACTTTTCATCAGTTCTTCCTGGATTGCACTGTTCAGTGTCCCACACGTATTGACTGAGAGAGCTTGTGTCCTCTATTCCTCTCCAACTGGAACTCCAGTGAAAAGCATGTGACTCTCACTTGCAAAACCCCCACCTTCTCCAGCAAACAACAGGAGTTCTTTGTTCTGCTCCCATCTGTTGTTATTATAGGTAAACAATCCAGAATTGACCTTACTGTGAGCACTTTGCAGAATGACTCCAGCAAGACAATTTTATGACGTCAGTTCAATTAACACCTACTTGTGAAAGGTGCTTACATTCTCCAAGAGATCCTGCAATGTGAATTCTTCAGTCTTTCAAATAAAATCTGTTTTAAAATGTGTGAATATATGTGACCTACTCTAAATCTTATAAAATCTCCCCAAATATTAATATTGTAACAGTACTCCTTCCAAAACACGTGAGATACACGTGTTGTGTGCAGGAGGTTGCTGCGTACATCTGGTTATATCTGCTACGTCCCGTTCTCCAATTGGGATTTCAGAACTCTATTATAACCTTATGGGACCACGGACAACAGATGTATATGCAGATGGATGTTGCCCGAATGGACATTAAGTGGTGCCTACCAGTAAATTAAATTGCCATCAATTTTTGCACATGCGTACAGAAAATCTTTGGTCATAATCTTAATACTGCGCCTTAATGTATTTAGTCTTTTTGATCTGACTCTTACCTGTGTTAGCTGCTGAATGTGTTGAGCTTCAACATCTTTCTGCCCCTGCTGCTGCTGGTCCCACACTGTTATCTGCTGTTGTAGTTCTGACACATGATCCTTTAAGTCATCCAACTCGGCCAAAGCGTTGAGTTTGGACTTCGACAGATCCTTGTTCTCATCTAGACGTGAGCAAAATGAACATCAATACCAGAGTGCAAAGAACAATGCATCTCAATAGGAGTAAAGAGAAGGAAAGAATTCTTCAAAAGACACATCTCACACTGGCTTATTGATCTCTCTTGCTTTTCAAATCTGTGGAAGTTATTATGGAAGCTTAGTTTTGTTGGCTTCCAAAATGGGAATAGGATTGGAGTATCCAACAAACATAGATTTTCTCAGTAGAATATCGGCAGTACGCCAACTTCATTCAAAGATTAAACAACCTGCCATTGACCTCCCCACCCACTTCAGACTTTAATCACAGAAAGTGCAAAATTTGTCCCTACATGTCCCCCTTCACCTCCATCCAAGGCCACAAGCAGACCTTCCAGATGAGGCAGAGTTTTACTCACACCTTGTCTGACCTCAACTATTTATTTGATTTAATCGGTGTGGCCTCCTCTACATCGGTAAGAACAAATGCAGGTTGGGTGAATGTTTCACCAAACATCTATGTTCCATCTGTAGGTTCAAGCTGGAACTTCTCATTGCCAAATATTTCAGTTCCCTGCATCGTTCCCACACAGACATGTCTGTCCCCAGCCTCATCAACTGCCAGGGTGAGGCCAAAAGTAAATTTGAGGACAACACATTATTTTCATCTTGGATGACCTTAAACAGGTCATGAGTATTGAATTTTCCAATTTCAGATAATCTCATCTTTATCTAGTTCCATTGTTTCCATCTGTTCTTACTTTTCTCTTTAATCTCCCCCCTCCCAGAGGTCTCTCCCTCTAGCTGTCTCTCTACCACCTTCTCTCCCATACCCTTGCACCTTAGCCCCTCCCCAGCTTCTCCCCCACCTGCCGCTGATGCACTTTGTTTCACCCCTTCCTACTTTACTCTCAATAAAGGGACCCAACCTGAAACATTGACTGACCATTTCTAGCCATGGATGCTACCTGACCCATTGGGTTTCTCCATCTTCTCTTTGTTTACTGCCAGTAACCCCAATGCTCAGTGGTTGGCAACTGAAGCAGGGAAAGCCAATTCCAGTTCAAGTTAGCCTGCTTTGAGAAATTGACATAGTGACTCACATAAAGGATACAGGCCCTTTGGTCCACTGAATCCCTGTTGACCATTATGCTTTATTAATTTTTTTAATTCTTGTATTCCTATAAACTCCCTCCAAACTCTTTCACTCACCAAGTTGTAAGTTCATGTGCACATTCACAATCAAACTTTCTGTACTCTGTTTAAGATTAATTTAACAATCATTGCACTGAGGTTTAGGTGTGAAATAAATTAAATATCTATTCAGATTGATTCAGCGGTTTGAAAATGAAATAAAATTTTTTAAATGAGAGAAAGTGTTTTGAGGAATAGTAAAGAAAATAAGGAGTAAAATGGTTTGAGGAAGAGAGATTTCTTAAGTTTTAAAAAACTTTAATATATAACTTTCTATAACCAATCAAACGGCACATCTTTGAGATAGGGAGGAAACCAGAGCATCCAGGAATGAATACACATGGGGTCACAGACAAAGACCACCCGGCCAACACCCTACGTTAAGTTTGAACCAGGGTCACTCGTGCTGTGAGGTCATGCCTCCATTCTGCTTCCTGTCAACGTTTCTCAAGGGAGGTCCATTGCGGCCTGTGTTGACTCTGTCTACAAAGAAAAATGGTGCAACTGGATTTTCCGATGCTTTCCAGGAAACCATGGTGGAGAGGTGGAATGGGATGACCAGAATCAGAATCCTCCAGATATGTGCTCAGAAGACAGTTGGAGCAGGGAGCCTGATGTCAATGTCAGTGAAGCCCTGGGGAGTTGGCTAAGCACAGTAATGAGCTCAGGCCAGTATACAAGATCAATGAATGCTACTTCAAAAACATACACATTAGACCCAGTCACTGCTCAAATCACCATACACACATCACTCACATACCAATAAGCTACGTCAGTCAGGACTCTCCCATCTGCCCAACTGCGCCTTTGCACCTACAACTCATAGTTCACACACACACCCACACCCACACACACACACCCGACCGGCACATTGTTCATACTGCAGTGATGGTGAAAAGATCCTTTAGACTAACATCTCCAATCTTAAATTACCTGTATTTGGGAGGGCAGGTGTCAAAGGTGGGATCTGTGTGTGGGGACATGAATTATGTTTACCAAGGGAGAAATAGGTGACATCTTAAAGAGGGATAAAACTATTTATGTGTTTGTCTGAAGAAAATTCACCTTGGTCTTGGCAAGTGCTGTTTATGGGTAATCATCATGTCATTAGAGTTAAACAGAAAGTCTGCAGACACTGTGATTGTAGTTTAATACACAAAGGGGCGGAGAAATTCAGAAGTTCATACAGCGTTCTTGATAGTAAAGTTATATAACTAACATTTCAGGCTTGAGCCCTTCATCCAGGTATAAGCAAAAAGCAGTCAGGCATCTGAATGAAACAGAGGGGGGAGAGGCAGGGGGAGGAGCACAAGCCAGAAGAGAATATGTGGATATGGGTGGGAGGGGATAGCTCTCTGAATAGAGAGGGAAAGGGGTGGGGAGCTGGAGGAAAGGAGACAGAGGGATAGGGAAAGAGTGAGAGAGACATTGGAGAAGTTGATGTTAATGCCATCTGATTGGAGAGTGCCCAGACAGAATATTAGCTGTTGTTGCTCCAATTTCATTGCGATCCATTGATCATTGGGGGATCAGAGGTGGAGAGGGTGAGCAAATTTAAGTACTTAGGAGTCACTATCTCAGAGAATCTTTCCTGGAGCCAATATATCAATGGCATCGTGAAGAAAGTACATCAGCTCCTCTACTTCCTCAGGAGTTTGCAGAGGTTTGGTATGACACCAGAAACCCTGGCAAATTTCTACAGAGGTGTGGTGGAAAGTGTGCTGCATCCTGGTCTGATATGGGGACACCAAAACCCCTGAATGTAAAGCTCTCCAAAAGATAGTGGACAAAGCCCAGGATATCACAAGCAAAACGCTCCCCACTATTGAGTACATCTATGCAGAACGCTGCTGTTGGAGGGCAGCAGCAATCATCAAAGATCCATACCACCCAGCACACGCTCTGTTCTTGCTGCTGTCATCAGGAATGAGGTATAGGTGCCATAAGATTCACACCACCAGGTTCAGGAACAGCAGCTACCCCTCCACCATCAGGTTCCTCAAACTCAATCAGAAACTAATTTAAGGACCTTGCTTGTGCACTTTATTGATCCTCTTTTTTATTCTCTCTGTATTTCACAGTTTGTTTAAATTCATTATCTGTTTACAGTTCTTTATTTGTTTACATGTATAAGCTGTATACACTTTTTTTGCATACCAATTAGTGGTAATTCTGTCGCGCCTGCAAGAAAAGGAATCTCAGGGTTGTATGTGATGACATGCATGTACTCTGACAATAAATCTGAATCTGAATCTGAATTTGCAGATGGCCTCAGATTGGCAGTGCATGAGGCCATAGACAGGCATTTCTCACTGGATTATATTTTCGCAGTAAGGGTGGCGCAATGAGTGTAGCGGTCAGCGCCATGCTGTTGCAGTGCCAGCAATCAGGACCGGGGTTTGAATACTGTGCTGTCTGTAAGGAGTTTGTACATTCTCCTCATGTCTGTATGGGTTTACCCCTCGGGCTCCAGTTTCCTCCCACTGTTTAAAAACATACTGGGCATGTAATTTGGCGGCATGAGCCCACGGACTGAAAGGGCCTGTAACCATGTCGTATGTCTAAAACAAATAAATAAACAGATAAATGGATGTCTTGTCGGTGTGCGAGTGGGGTGTAGCGTTGAAGTGGTTAGCTACTGGGAGATCCCTGAAATTGCAGCAGACTGGGCAACGCTGCACAACGAAAGATGTCCCAGTTTGTGTCAAGTCTCTCTAATGTAGAACAGGCTACAACAAGAGGATTAGATGGTGAGAAATCAGACTAAAAGGTCAGACCTGCCATCCACAGCAGTGTGAAAGAGGCTTCGGGGGCTATGACAGCTGAATAGGAATCTGTCCTCCAATAGTAGCAGTGGAGCACAGACCTACATCTTCCTCTCTCAAGAAGGCAGCTTAACCTTGCCACTCTTCCTGTGAACTTGTTTTTTAATTTTTTAATGATATAGTACAGTAGAAGGCCCTTCCAGCGTATGATACCCATGCTGGCCAAATTACTCAATTAACCTACTAACCCTATTCATTTTGGAGATTGTTGCCTTTCAGCCAGACATCCAGATGATGGCTGCTCTATACAAGATGGTGAAGCCCCTGAGATGTTCAAAGTCACCCTTTAAAAACATCCATTCCCTCTTTCACTGACAACAGCCTTCTGTGACTCAGGGCACAGATCCTCGGATCGTACTCTGCTTGAGCACAAGAGGACCAAGGGAGTGCATAGCAGTGATTTGACTTCGGCGCGAGTTAATTTTAAAATGGGCTTGAATATTTATTTCATTGTGAATTTTACTTCTGCATTGTAGCCAAATAAGTATCAAGTGAGGGAAGGCCAGGTTCTGGATTGATGGTGAATGCAGAACAGGGTTTGGGGTTCCTAAATTCACACTCAAGAATTTTTTTTCCACAAACAACTTCTCAAGAAAAAATCCTCTGTGTAGTTTTGTTTCTTCCATTTCTGTCAAACTCTTTTCCCTTCTTCTGCTTCAAAGTTGTTCATTGAATAGTTGAGGGGCCAAGAAAAATGCTGAATTATTAACTAAGATACATCTGAATTCCACATCCTCTGATTTTAAAAATAAAAAGGTAATCCATTTTTCTCAATCCATAATTGCCCCAAAATCCTATCATACTCTTGAAACATAAAACAAAATGTATTTTAAATTGTCACCACTAAATAGGATTACTATCATTATCAGGGATCCAACATGTACTTCTCTTGACTAGAATGCAGTAGAATGGTAGGAATGTAGAAATGATGTGCCATGAAAATTTTTCCAACTTATCTATATCAGAAAAGCACAACTAATAAAGCCACAAAAGTCACTGTTTATTTGTGTAACTAAGTGATATGTACAGTTCATATTTATGCTTTTGAGTGAAGTAATTGTAACCTGATAAATAAAAGGATAATGCTGCAAAAACATGAATAAGTTTTAAGTTTTAATCGGAAGGTGTTAATATTTGTGGGGTGGTGTTATATAGTCAAGATAATGTGAACTATTTTGTAATTGTGTAAGAATACACCCTTCTCACTGTAGTAACTGTAGTGCACCACTTTGGGGGGTATATATATATGTGTGTGTGTGTGTGTGTGTGTGTGTGTGTGTGTGTGTGTGTGTGTGTGTGTGTGTGTGTGTGTGTGTGTGTGTGTGTGTGTGTGTGTGTGTGTGTGTGAAAACAATTCCCTGAGATGGTGGAAGGCATCAGTAAGTAAAGTTTCTTTTGTTATTTGAATCTTGCATCTCTAAGTTATTTGAGAAGCCTCCCAAGTAACACAGAGACATAACAGGTGGAATCTAAAACCTTGATTGGAGAGCTAAATAGTTATACTACTGCAGATTGTTCCCAGTGTTGCTGTTAATGTGGAGCTAGACTGGAACAATAAAATCCTGTCCATCCATGCAAGTCTGAGTCTTAGAGTCCTATAATAAGAATTCCATATTTGACAAGTATTGACAGCAACTGACCTCCCACAGAAAACTGCAGGATCCTGATCAACTATGTAGAAAAAACATGCTCAAATTAATATGCACAGTGCAGTGAACTGGGATTCACTGGAAGGATGTTGTGCTGATGGCTGGTCCCATCCCCCAGCTCCTCCTCCACCTGCCCACAAATAACCCTGGTTTCCCACCTAAACCCAGAACCCTTCTGAAGACTACTGTGAGACCCTACCCATTGTTATAAGCTAATAAAAGCATTTGTCCTCCCTCCAGTTGTGAGAGCTTTTATTCATGCTACAATTTTATTAGCTTATTCCCTAAACGATGAAAGCACTACTCAAGCCAGGGATCCTGCTGATAGACCCTCTGTATCCCGATGTGGGTTTACATACTGGGGTTAGACTGCTTCCAGGCCTATCTGAATGCAATCAGAGGCATCTTCCACACCGATGAACTCATGAGGTCCACACTCTTTTCAAGGGTAGGAACGAAAGGGTATGCAGTCATCAGGGACTGCTCTATGCTTGACGCTGCCATTGGGGTGTGAAGGCTTGGTACCTGGTCACAAAGTGAGGTCCTAGTGAAGTACTGTCTTGCTCTATGTCGCCAACATCTAGGAGAGACCATCGATGATTACCTGCTGGATCTGTGGGCACTCGCCAAGAAGTGCAGGTATGAAGCCCCTACAGGCTGTGTTCGTGAGGAAGAACAGATCCAGGGCACTCTAGTTTCAGGGGTCTGCTCGAGGTACATGAAGCAGCGACTGTTCGAATCAGGAAAGAAAGACCTGGCTAGCCACTTTGAACTGGCCAAATCACTGGAACAGGCCAAGCTCGAGAATGACCACCTCGAAGCCAGCGAGCTCGCCCACCCAGGTGACCCCTTCCAAGGACCAGCTGCTCCCGCTACTCCTGCCCTAACGGCTGCCACTTTCCATGCTAGGGAGTGCTTTTTCTGTGGCAAGAGCCAGCATCCCCGATCTCGCTGCCCAGCATAAGACTCAGTGTGTTCCAGCTGTGGCAAGAAAGGACATTTGGTGAGGTTGGCCGCGTGAGGGGAAGTCCGAGGAAGTCTGCGGCCTGAAGCACTCCTGAATCTGATTCCAGCCCCAAGCCATCTGCCCCAAATTCACCTGAACCCACTTGCTGCACGATACACCAATGGAAGGTGGCAGTGAGGAAACGGCGCGAAAAGGCTCAGCGGCCATCTTGCTGCAACCTGAATTCAAACTCAGCGCTATCATCGTTGGAAGAAGAAGGAGGGCAGCCATCTTGCCACACCATGAGGTCGATGCCATCTTTCAAACGCAGGTCAACCCAGGATGGTGGAGGCCACTTAAGTGAGGAGATGGAGTCTCTGGGGACCTAGCCTTGATGGTCCTAGATCAGGACAGATCTCACCAGCTCAGCAACTCTATAGTGACTGTGAAGGTAAATGGATGCTCCTCTAAATGCCTAATCGACATGTGGTCTACTGAAAGCTTCATAGAGTCACAGACTGTGCAAAAATACAACCTTAAGATGTATCCTTTCAATTACCGCATATTTCTCTTGTCTCAATCGCATTCTTTGCGTGTTCAACAACATTGTATAATACATTTGTTGTTTGAAGGTGGGGGGGGGGGGGAATTCTGTAAATTTTGCTTGTATATTCTTGATGAACTGTGTGCTCTGGTGTTGTTGGGTCTGGACTTCCTGTGTCACCTTAAAAGCATGACCTTGGAGTATACTGTTCTCCTCCCCCCTTTAACGATTTGGAACGGATGGCCCCTAAAATCAGAACCCACATGCAGCCTCTCCACACTGAATATCGACCCCCTCCTCTCTTCCTGAATCTGTCCCCAAACTGCATGCCCATTGCTACCAAGAGCACAAGGTACAGTACAGCTGACTGAGATTTTATAAAGTCTGAGACACAAAGTCTGCTCAACAAAGGTATCATCAAACCTAGCACCAGCCTGTGGAGAGCATAAGTGGTAGTGGTGAAAGAGGAAAACAAGTCCAGACTAGTAATTGACTATAGCTAATCTATTAATCAGTACACACTCCTGGATACATACCCCTTCCCTCGAATTTCGGACATGGTGAATGATATCGTGCAATATCGGGTATATTTGACCATTGACCTGAAATCTGCTTATCACCAGCTGCCAATCTGTTCCGAGGACCATCCATATGCGGCATTTGAGGCTAACGGTCAACTCTACAAATTCGGGAGGGTCCTTTTTGGTATTATTAACGGGGTTTCTATCTTCCAGAGGCAGATGGACAGAATGGTGGTTTGAGTATGGGTTGAAGCTACCTTCCCCTTCCTCGATAACGTCACCATCTGTGGCCACACCTTGGAAGAACATGACACCAACCTTCAAACTTTTCTCCATATGCCAAGAGCCCTGAACCTCACTTATAACTCTGACTAGTGCATGCTTAGAACTAAACGTCTGGTTATCCTTGGTGGAGAATGGCATCATTTGTCTTCATCCCAATAGGATGCACCTCCTGTTAGAGCTCCCCATCCCCGGGACCACAAAGCCTTTGAGGAGATGCCTAGGGCTTTTCTCATATTATGCCTAGTGGATACCTCGATATGCTGATAAGGTTCGCCCTCTCTTAAAAGCAACTAATTTCCCCCTCAGCTGAACCCCAAACAACTTTTAACTACCTCCGGAACCACAATGCAAAAGCCGCCATGCACGTGGTGAATGAGAATGTACCTTTCCAAGAGGAAAGCGACGCTTTGGACGTAGCCCTGGCCGCTACTCTCAACCAGGCGGGCAAGCCAGTTGCATTTTTTTGCGGACGTTACAAGGCCACAGCTCCAGAACCTATCAATGTAAAAGGAGGCCAAATCCACTGTAGAAGCTGTAACGCACTGGAGACACTACCTGGCTGGTAGAAGATTTACGCTCCTCACTCGCTCAGTCGCATTCATGTTCAATAATGTCAAGAGGGGAAAAATCAAGAATGACAAGATTGCTCGATGGAGGATCGAGCTCTCCACCTCCAATTATGACATTGCCTATCGGGCAGGAGCCCTTAATGACCTGTCAGATGCCTTACCAAGAGGAAACTGTGCCTCTGCATACACTGGCCAACTGGTCTAAGCATAATGAGCTCTGCCATCCAGGGGCCACCCACATGGCTCATTTTGTCAAGGAGCACAATCTGCCCGACTCTGTGGAAGACGTCAGGGAAATGACCAGGTCTGCACGGAGTGCAAGCCGCACTTCTATTGCCCTGCAAAGGCGCACCGAATCAAAGCATCCAGGCCCTTCAAATGGCTCATTGTTGATTTTAAGGGACCTCTCTCCTCCACGAACAGGAACACTTTCTTCCTCTCTGTCATTGACGAGTACTCCCGCTTCCTGTTTGCCATTCCAAGCCCATACATGTCCGCCTCATCAGTTATGAAGACCCATAACTCCATTTTCGGGTATCCCAGCTATATTCATAGCGACCAGGCTCATCCTTTATGATTGACGAGCTGCATCAATACCTGCTGGTGAGGGGCATCGCATCCAGCATGTCTACTAGCTACAATTCCCGGGGAAATGGGGAGGTTGAAAGGAGAATGCCATGGTCTGAAAGGCTGTCAAACTGGCCCTGAAGTCAAAAGGCCTTCCCGATTCATGCTGGCAGGATGTCCTTCCTCTGGCGCTCCATTCCATCTGGTCGTTACTATGTACTGCGACCAACACTGCTCCTCATGAGCTCCTATTCACTTTCAAAAGAAGGTTGGCATCGGGAACTACACATCCAGTCCAGCTCACTACTCTAGGTCCAGTCCTTCTTAAGAAGCACGTGAGGAGAAGCAAGACCGACCCCTTGGTGGAAAAGGAGAAACTGCTCCACGTCAATCCCTTGTACATCTATGTGGAGAACCCGGATGGTAGGGAGGACACCATCCCCATCAGGGACCTGGCACCCACCGGAACAGAGGGTCCATTGTTTCAGGTGTCCTGTGAGCCATGGAACTCATTCTCACCACCCCCAGTCAGGTCCTAAGGGAACCCGGTTCAGGAGGAAAGTGTTCCCCTCTATTGTTGAGTTGGAGACCCAGCTCGCCTCTCCTCTCTCACAAGGGGACCAGGAGACCCAAGGAGTCCAAGGCCCCCCAGTGCTTAGGTGCTCCACCAGGATATCCATACCCCTGGACCGCTTAAATCTGTAAATTTGTAAATGTATTTTTTTCAATCACTTGTTTCTGAACCCATGTTCACTGTCTTCATTTACAGACCCTAAATTCTACAGGAAGGGGTGAATGCAGTGAACAGGGATTCACTGGTAGTGTGTTGTGCTGCTGGCTGGGCCCACCTCCCGGCTCTGCCCCCATCTGCTCCTATATAACCCTGGTTTCCCGCCTAAACCCAAAGCCCTTCTGAAGACTACTGTTGAACCCTACCCTTAGCTATAAGCTAATAAAAGCATTTGTTGTCCCTCCAGTTGTGAGAGCTTTTATTCACGCTACCCACAGTGCGTGATGTGGCACTGGTAATGCTGACTAGGTGATCATTGTTTGACAGCTGGAGAAACAATGGTTCCTATAATTAGCAATTTGTCATTGCAATGAAATGTCTAGAAGCAAGATCTTTGAAATATCACAGTTGTGACTTTTATAAATAACTGCATGACATAAACAACACGATCTCATTTAAAATAAAATAATGCTGCAGCAACAATGTGCACAAATGGTCAAACATCTGGAAGAAAATCAAACCACCATAACAATTACATGTCATTGTGAGTGCATGTTCCTCCAAGCTTAGGTCAAATACAGAATGACTTTTGACAATAGTTTTTGTGCACATGATGCAGACACTCAAATGTCCAATTTAAGGCCTACTTCACCTCACAGGGACAGTCCTGGATGTAGTTTTAGATGATACAATCCTGAAAAGGTATCTTTGTCACGGATCTGTGTTAATAGTAATATTTAGGACAAGGTTAAGCTATATTTCTTATAAATATGTCTTAAGTAAGGCGGTTGTGGGCTGATTCAGGGTCACACACAGGTCAGCATATTTACAGATACACCCTTGAACATGGAAAGTGTTCATTTTTGGAGTCGACTGTCTTGGAAAGGCAGCTAATGGATTTGAAGTGGATCTTAATTATTCAAGAACAATGGAGTGTTTGCTTTATTAAAAATAGAAGTATCTAAGTACTCAATAAGAACTGCTGAAAGAACCCATCTGTTTTTAAACTAAACCTCTTAAGGCCTCTTGAACAAGAGAAATGAAATTCAGAGCCATGTGAGTGATACACTTAAGCCTTTGAAACACAAGTGAGGTGATCTTTCGGAGTAGGATCATCTACAGGCAAGAGATATGAAGATCACTTGGTTTACAAGAAACTGGGGTTGGCAACTGTTTAAAATTCCAATAACTGATCACGTTTTCTAGAAATTAAGACTGATCTCATTGGTGATTTAATTTCATATGAGTTTAAGGATATATATAAATGTATACCCTTAAACTCATATGTTATATGAATTTTATATATATCCAAAAGCAGAGGCATCTTGAGACCAGAAGCCCAGAAGCAAAAGAAACCAGAAAGAAAAGATTGACAGTATTCTCTGGAGAAGGAAGAGGTGCTGTTCTAAATGGCTTTTAAAGTAAGCCAGACCACTTCTTACTGTCTCTTTTTGTTATTAGAAGACAGCCTTGTGGTGGACAAGAACTCCAGAACTCTTAAGAAACTAAGAAGGAGTTGAAGATCACCAATGATCTTTTCCTGGGAAAATAACTCAAGATTTGTGAATTTGAAAGATTTAAGGACAAAGTCAATGTTAATAAACACTTCGTTACTACTTTCAGTAACAATTTAAAAGAACTTGATGTTTTATAATCAATTCTGAGCTACAATTTAATAGACCATTGTAAGGTAAAACATCATGAGATGGGAATGTGTAGGGAGTTACCCTGTACAGGGCAGTAACAAGAAGGGGAGGTGTCCTTGTACTCCTGTTAGGTAAAACATCATGAGATGGGACCGGAGAAGGAGTCACCCAGTACTAAGGAGTAACAGAATGCATCCTTGTACTTACAGTTTAAGAGAGACATTGATGGATTGAGAGGCAGGAAGCTAGCAGGGAAAGGATAGCAACAGTTTTAGTCATTGGACAAGTAATGATATGATGATGTTCTAAGCATGTATCCAAGGGTATAAAAAATCACCATTTTGCTGATAACGGCAGAATGCATTCTCCGACTAACTTTGTTAGTCGCAAGTGTTACAATCCGGTAATAAAGAACAAAGAACCCTGATTTCGACTCAGCCTGGTGTTTGTCTCACTCATTCATGAACAAAGCAGACCTAACACCTTCAAGTTCAAAAAGACTTTAAAATACTGGACCTTAAAAATAATATTTTAGATTCAATTTTAAACTGAAATAGTTTGGACTTCAACACACACACATTTATACAATTCTTTCTTCTCTCTTTGGCTTGGCTTCGCTGACGAAGATTTATGGAGGGGTAAAGTCCACGTCAGCTGCAGGCTCGTTGGTGGCTGACAAGTCCGATGCGGGACAGGCAGACACAGTTGCAGCGGTTGCAAGGGAAAATTGATTGGTTGGGGTTGGGTGTTGGGTTTTTCCTCCTTTGTCTTTTGTCAGTGAGGTGGGCTCTGCGGTCTTCTTCAAAGGAGGTTGCTGCCCGCCGAAATGTGAGGCACCAAGATGCACGGTTTGAGGCGATATCAGCCCACTGGCAGTGGTCAATGTGGCAGGCACCAAGAGATTTCTTTAGGCAGTCCTTGTACCTCTTCTTTGGTGCACCTCCGTCTCGGTGGCCAGTGGAGAGCTCGCCATATAACACGATCTTGGGAAGGCGAATGGGGTTAAGTTTAGAGTCAAGCAAGTTTAGAGTTAAGTGAGAACTGTTATGTGGTTAATAGTTCAATAAAAACTATTATTTGGAATTTACCACTGGCTGGCGAATCTTTCATTGCTGTTTCTGTGTTAGTACTAATGGGCGTCGGCTAGTTTGTAACATCTTCAACTTAAAATGTTAATTCTACTTCACTTTCTGCAGTTGTTGCCTGACTTGGGCCATATCTAGGGAGGGGGAGGGGTAGTAGTGTGTGTGTTCTCTGTACTTTCCATAAATATCCAGAATGGGCAAATTAAGATTTCAGTACCTCCAACATCCCCCCCCCCCCCACCCCCCACAACTCCATGAGCTCCCACTGCATAGTCAAAGCTTAGATGGTGTAATGAAAGCAGAGGCCTTGAGGATATGTCGACAGGCTTTTAAATTTTCCACGCTGTAAAGGGTAAGTTCCGGTCCTTGCTCAGAGAACTGAAGGGTTGAAAAGAGTCTCAACTACATTCCTTGTGGCTTCATGTTTCCTTTTGCACCAAAAGATTAATACTCATGCCCATCTGTCTTCTTCTGTAGGCTGTTGATCAATGACCCAACCTTATTAGGCCTCAGCAGAACTCATCTGTAATCTCACTCTGGCATTTTGGTTACTATTTCCCTCTGCCCTCATAGCAAACCACTGAACCAGGCAGATCCCACTTTCAAACCCCACCTCTACTATATGTAGAGTCTCTGTGATGCAGCTAAATTGACATCTGGGGAGGTGAGAGCTCTTGGCTTTGTGAAGGGAGAAGGGTGTTGCTTTAGTGGGGGGGGGGGAGGTGGGGTGGGATTAGAGGACAGGTGAAGTATGTGGCACCATCTTCAGCAGGGAAGAGTTTGGGACTGGAGAGAGTGGGATGAGGGGAAAGTGATATATGAAAAGCAGGATTAAATATGGGACATGATGTCACCTTTAATAGTCACCACAAGCCACACACCATAGAATTTCTTGTGGCTACTTCAATAATGGGCAACTTAATGTGGATCGGTTTGGATTAGTGATAAGCCTATGAAAACATCACAGGTTGTGTGAAAGATAGGTCTGATAGAGATTGTTAATAGACAGATTTTGGGGTATTCTGCATGAAGTAATGTCAGATACTACAGGTGGATTTCTTGGTAGATATGATTTGATTGTATGTACACCAATCTTGACCATGCCTGTAGTGCCATTAATGTTTTGCTGGCATTGTGCAACACCCCTACAGCTTGGTTCCTCGTATTTCTTAAACAGCAACATTTTGCTTGGCCTCCAGAATTACTTTCATCATTGATTTCAGCTACAAAATAATAGTTTAGTTTTATTTTTCTTTTGCAGGGAAATATGGTTCCGGAGGTAGATCCACTCGACACTTCTTAAGGATCTGCTCCTTTCCCTTAAATGAAAGCTCATTAATGGAATATGTAGGTTAAACTGGGGAATGTGGTGAAGAAATGGCTTTTTATCTTTAATTCAGGAGTGTAGTGAAATTGCTTCCTTTCAAGATGAAGTCTTCTTTCTCCCAAGGTAGAGTTCATGTTCCCTGAATTAGTCAGTGCCATCTCACGTGGATATAACTGCGTATTGATGAAAGAACTGACTAGTTGAATACCTCCATAGGGATGCAAACTGTTCATGAAGATATGGCATCAACATCATATTATTTTCCTGTAGAAAATTTGTGAGACAGGAACACATTCAGCCCATTATCTTTATGCTGGACAAAAAAGCAACCGACTTTAATCCCAACTTCAAAAACTTGGTTCATACTCTTGTGGGTCATGGCTCTTCGAGGACAAATCTGGGTTTCTGTGGTACTCCTTACAGAAAATACAGTGGAACCCCGATTTAATGCGCCCTGATTTAACATGAATTTGGATATAACATGATGAGTCATTGGACCCCTTAATGTCCACGTTCCATTCTTTGAGATAGGACGTTAAGCGAGGCCATTTTAAAAGATGCAGTACCAGGGATGCACCATCCCTGTGGTGCAGCGGATGTTTAGAAGTCAAAATGGTTAAGGTAAGTACAGTAATGTTTATCTTGGTGGGGAATTCATGGCATTGATGAAGGGGGGGTGGTGTGTGTTGCTGAGAACGGGGGGAGTGTGGGATGTGGTGAGTGCTGCCACAAACGGGGGGGGGGGGTGTGAATGCTGCTGCGAACGGGAGGGGGGTTGGGAGGGGGTGAGTGCTGCTCTGAATGGGGGAGGGGTGGTGGGGTTGCTGCCTCGATCGATATTGTGCACAGTAGTGAATCCCCGATTTAGCTTGACCCCGTTTTGTTTGTGATGCGACTTTTTTTGGAGCCCAACTGTCGTGTGATAACAGGATTCCACTGTATATACTATTTCTTACATTTATGTTCATCAGAAGAATCTGGTGGTAAGTAAATCACTGCAGTTCAAAAAAAGAGATGATGGTAAAAGGAGAGTCTTTCAGTAGATAAAGCAATATGGGTTTAACCTCACTGATATAATCTGCTGCCATGCCATCTTCTCGGTAAAAGGAAATGATAAAGTTACCCTACCTGTTATGTGCAGTATTTCAGCTTTCTGCTCTAAAAGTCTCTCCCTCAAAAGCTGAACTTCATTTTCCATCTTCCGTAGATTTTCATTTGATGTTGCCAATTTATTATCTGCCTTTTGAAGTTGATTTTTCAAATCCTAAAATGAATATTAAAAATATATGATTATGTGAAACCATAATACATTGTAGTTTAAATGTGGCAACAATGTACAGCAGGATACTACCCTGATCTGTATCAGGATTGGGCTCACTAGTAGCTAATCAGGTAAGTCTGCAGAAGCTGGGGTTGAGTGCAATACACAAATGTGCTGGAGAAACTCATCAGATCATAGAGCTTTTATTGGAAGTAAAGGGAAACCAAGGATTGAGTTTAACTAGTAGTCTTCCCTTCTTTAAAGATGGCTGTGCCTATATTTAAACATCTTTAGACTAAACCTCTAAAGGTTTACCTTAAGTTTAAAATGATGTACTTTTGGTGGGTGGAATTTTGCTCTGCAGACTAATTTCTAGGGGTAAATAGGGAGTTCTGCATAGAACAGGCTCTATTACAAATTTAAAAAGTACATTGGATACACTGAGTTGGCATTATTTGTGGAAAGGGAGGGAGGGAGAGAGAGAAAGAGAAAGAGAAAGAGAGAGAGAGAGGGCGAGAGAGATCAAACTGTGCCATGCATGTTGGAGCTTTAGATGAACCTGAAATTGAAAAGAGAATATTGGAATTACTCAGAACTTGGGCAATGAAAGAACTTTGTGTAGAATAAGAAAAGATAATTAATACCACAGATTTCAGTTTATCAATTCTGTTACCAACAGAGCAAACAAGTTACCTGAAACTGCTGAACTGCAAAATGTCCAAAGAGAACATTAGATGTTGTTCCGAAAGCTTATGTTGGACCTTGTTGAAATGGTGAAGGAGGATATGCACAGATAGAGAATGGTGGGAGTGGGTTGAAGAATTAAAATTGCAGTGAACGTGGATTTTGTTTGGACTCCTGCTGACATTTTGTTCATACTTTGATGAAGGGCTCAAGCCCAAAATGTTAGTTATGCATCTTTATCTTTGCTATATAAGATACACTGTTGGACCTGCTGAGTTTCTTCAGCATTGCGTTTTTACTTCATTCATGGTGTCTGCAGACTTTCGTGTTTTACTATCTGTTCAGGGAACCCAGAGAGTCAAGCAGCTTCAGTGGGATTCGGAGTCAGTCCTGTGAAGTGAATATAAGTACTCTAAAAAGGGTAAACAAAACAGTGTTTTATTTCTCCATTGTAGAGGAGATGCCACACACTGAACTGGAAGAAGAACAATGATTTTCTGCTTCGCTTGAAATGACTATTTAGTAGGCTAGATCAGTGGTTCTCAACCTTTTTCTTTCCACTCACATACCACTTCAAGTATTCCCTATGCCATAGGTGCTCTGTGATTAGTAAGGGATTGCTTAAGGTGGTATATGGGTGGAAAGAAAAAGTTTGAAAACCTACGTTTTAATTGTACCCAATTGACTCGTTATGTGCATGGTTTCATAACTCCAAAGGAAATGGGCCAATGACAATTTTTCTCAAGCAAAATATTTCAGTAACAATTGGGTCTAGAGCAGTGATTCTCAACCTTCCCTTCCCACTCACATACCACCTTAAGCAATCCCTTACTAATCACAAAGCACCGATGGCATAGGGATTACTTAAAGTGGTATGTGAGTGGAAAGAAAAATGTTGAGAACCTCTGGGCTCGATGGACAGTGGGTGGGGAGGAATAGGGGAGATAGGATGAGGCCACAGATCAGGTATTATGTATCCTGTGATTACAAGTGAAATTGCTGTACTTTTGGGGTGATTCCATCACCAGGCACTTCTTCCTCGTACCTCTCCTTTTAGCCTTCCAAGGGGACCATTATCTGCCTCTTTTCACCAGTGCTGCCTAGCTTGCTAGGTAATTTCAGTATTTTCTATTCATATTTCAGATTTAGAACATTTATAGATTTTTCATTAACCATATAACAAATATAGCATAGAAACAGGCCAACTTGGCCCTTCTAGTCCATGCCAAACACTTTCCCTCACTGACCTACACTCAACCCATAACCCTCCATTCCTTTCCCGTACATATATATATATCCTTTCTTCTTCTTCTTTGGCTTGGCTTCGCGGACGAAGATTTATGGAGGGGGTAAAAAGTCCACGTCAGCTGCAGGCTCGTTTGTGGCTGACCAGTCCGATGCGGGACAGGCAGACACGATTGCAGCGGTTGCAAGGGAAAATTGGTTGGTTGGGGTTGGGTGTTGGGTTTTTCCTCCTTTGCCTTTTGTCAGTGAGGTGGGCTCTGCGGTCTTCTTCAAAGGAGGCTGCTGCCCGCCAAACTGTGAGGCGCCAAGATGCAAGGTTTGAGGCGTTATCAGCCCACTGGCGGTGGTCAATGTGGCAGGCACCAAGAGATTTCTTTAGGCAGTCCTTGTACCTTTTCTTTGGTGCACCTCTGTCACGGTGGCCAGTGGAGAGCTCGCCATATAATACGATCTTGGGAAGGCGATGGTCCTCCATTCTGGAGACGTGACCCATCCAGCGCAGCTGGATCTTCAGCAGCGTGGACTCGATGCTGTCGACCTCTGCCATCTCGAGTACCTCGATGTTGGTGATGAAGTCACTCCAATGAATGTTGAGGATGGAGCGGAGACAGCACTGATGGAAATGTTCTAGGAGCTGTAGGTGATGCCGGTAGAGGATCCATGATTTGGAGCCGAACAGGAGCGTGTGTATGACAACGGCTCTGTACACGCTGATCTTTGTGTGTTTCTTCAGGTGGTTGTTTTTCCAGACTGTTTTGTGTAGTCTTCCAAAGGCACTATTTGCCTTGGCGAGTCTGTTGTCTATCTCGTTGTCGATCCTTGCATCAGATGAAATGGTGCAGCCGAGGTAGGTAAACTGGTTGACTGTTTTGAGTTCTGTGTGTCCGATGGAGATGTGGGGGGACTGGTAGTCATGGTGGGGAGCTGGCTGATGGAGGACCTCCATTTTCTTCAGGCTGACTTCCAGGCCAAACATTTAGGCAGTTTCCGCAAAACAGGATGTCATTCGCTGGAGAGCTGGCTCTGAATGGGCAACTAAAGCGGCATCACCTGCAAAGAGTAGTTCACGGACAAGTTGCTCTTGTGTCTTGGTGTGAGTTTGCAGGCGCCTCAGATTGAAGAGACTGCCATCCGTGCGGTACCGGATGTAAACAGCGTCTTCATTGTTGAGGTCTTTCATGGCTTGTTTCAGCATCATGCTGAAGAAGATAGTAAAGAGGATTGGTGAGAGGACGCAGCCTTGCTTCACGCCGTTGTCAATGGAGAAGGGTTCGGAGAGCTCATTGCTGTATCTGACCCGACCTTGTTGGTTTTCGTGCAGTTGGATAACCATGTTGAGGAACTTGGGGGAGCATCCGAGGCGCTCTACTATTTGCCAAAGCCCTTTCCTGCTCACGGTGTCGAAGGTTTTGGTGAGGTCAACAAAAGTGATGTAGAGTCCTTTGTTTTGTTCTCTGCACTTTTCTTGGAGCTGTCTGAGGGCAAATACCATGTCAGTCGTTCCTCTGTTTGCGTGAAAGCCACACTGTGATTCTGGGAGGACATTTTCGGCGATACTAGGTAGTAGTCTATTAAGGAGAATCCTAGCGAAGATTGTGCCTGCAATGGAGAGCAGCGTGATTCCCCTGTAGTTTGAGCAGTCTGATTTCTCATCTTTGTTTTTGTACAGGGTGATGATGATGGCATCATGAAGGTCCTGAGGCAGCTTTCCTTGGTCCCAGCAGAGCATGAAAAACTCATGCAGTTTGGCATGCAGAGTTTTGCCGCCAGCCTTCCAGACCTCTGGGGGGATTCCATCTATATCTGCTGCTTTGCCACTTTTCAGTTGTTCAATTACCTTATATGTCTCTTCCCTGTTAAAGTCCTCATCCAGCTCTAGACTCAAGGGCTGTTGAGGGAGCTGGAGCAGGGCGGATTCTTGGATATATACATATCCAACTTCTCCTTAAATGCTAATATTTAGCCTGCCTCTGCTAATTCATCTGGAATCTCATCCCACACACTCACCACTCTCTGAGTAAGTTTTCTCTAAACTTTTGCCCCTAACTCTCAGCTCATCCTTTTGTTTATATCTCCCCTTCAACTCTATCTATAGCCCTAATAATTTTAAATATCTCAATCAAATCCACTCTCAACCTTTTATGCTCCAAATAATAAAGACTTTTCCTATAAACCCAAGTCTCCGTAGCCCTGGCAACATTCCAGTAAATCTTCTCTGTACTCTCTCCAATTTGTTGATATATTTCCTATACTTTGATAACCAAAACTGTACACAATACTCCAAATTTGGCCTCACCAATGTCTTATACAATTTGAACATAACATCCAGTTCCTATACTCAATGCTCTGATTTATAAGCTTTCTTCACGCCCCTAACCACATGTAACTTTACCTTCATGGATCTATGTACCATTATTCCTAGATCCCTTTGTTTTACTGGACTCTTAAATGTCCTACCATTCACCATATATGTCCTATTTTGATTTAGTCCCACCAAAATGAAACACCTCACACTTATCTGCATTAAACTCCATCTGCCATCTTTCAGCCCACTCTTCTAACTGGCCTAAATCCCTCTGTAAGCTCCACAGCTCCACCTATCTTAGTATCATCCACATACTTACTAATCCAATTTACCACCCCATCATCCAGATCATTAATGTATATGACAAACAGTAATGGACCTAATACTGAACTCTGAGGTACTCCACTAGTCACTGGCTTCCAATCTGACATACAGTTATCTACCACTATTCTTTGGCATCTCCCATTCAACCATCATTGAATCTATTTTACTACTTCAATGTTAATACCTAATAATTGAACCTTCCTAACTAACCTTTGTTGATGAACCTTATCAAAGACCTTACTAAAGACCATATATACAACATTACTGCCTTACCATCATCAACTTTCCTTGAAACCTCAAAATTTTGGTACAGTTTGTCAAACATGATCTTCCCTCACAAATCCATGTTGACTGTTCCTAATCAAACCCTGCCTATCCAAATATTTATATATACATCTCTAAGAATACTTTCCATTAACTTACCTACCACTGACCTCAAACCTTTAGACCTATAATTACTAGATTTACTTCTAGCAATTTTTAAAAATAATGGAACTACATGAGCTATTAGTGACCTCTAGCACTATTTCCATTACTAATGACATTTTAAATATCTCTATCAAAGCCCTTACTATTTTAACACTAACCTCCCTCAAGGCCCTAGGGAATATCTTGTCAGGACCTGGAGTCTTATCTACTTTTATTTTTCTTAAAAGTGCCAGTACCTCCTCTTCTTTAATCACCATTGTTTCCATTACTTCCATACTTACTTCCTTTACATTACACAGATCAATATCCCAAGTAAATGGTGAAAAACAAAAAACTGTTCAAAATCTCCCACATCTCTTTTGGCTCCACGCATAGCCATCCACTCTCATCCTCTAGGGGACTAATTTTATCCCTCGCTGTCATTTTGCTCTTAATATATCTGTAGTGTTACAGAGTTATGTATTGTGTATTGACCTATGTGATGTATGGTTTTATGTTAAAAAGTGACAGTTTGCCTTTGAGAGGTGGACTGCTGAGAGTGAGAGAGAGAGTGAGAGACAGACTGAGCATGTGCAAAAGAAATTTCTGGATTTGGAAGACAAACCACAACTGGGTTTGGCTGTAGAATTAAAGGAAACCAAAGCATGAGTCATTATCTAAGAGGCAGTTTGGAATGTTGGGCATTTAAAAAAAAAGAAGATTCCAAAGGCAGCCAGAAGGATCTGGACCAAGCCATTTTTTTTTCTCTCTGCGAGCAACACAAGAAGACCACTTTGAATTTTATGCCCTCTCTCTCTCTAAAACATCTTTTGGCTTCAGTTTACCAAACAAACTGAATTTTGTTTACAATCTTTACTTCGATTGCAATCAAAATTTTGTGAGTCTTAAGTGTTTTATGTTTGTTTTGTGTCAAAGTTTTTTTCTGTGGGCTGGTTGGGAATATAACTTAGATTTTGATTATATATGTTATATTTAGGCTGGGGAATTTATTAATTATACACTGTTATAGAAATTTGTATATTAACCAGTGGGCATTGTTATAAAAGGGAGGGGGGGATGTTTGAATTAAAGTGTGAAGGTAAAATTTTGTTAATAAAGTAATTGTTCATCTTTACCCCTGTGTGATATTGCCTTCTTTGTGGTTGCTGGTTTGATCTTGTAACAGTAGAAACTCTTTGGATTTATTTTCATGTTACTTGACAAATCAACCTCATATCTCCTTTTAGCCTTTCTAATTTCCTTCTTAAGATTAATATTCCTCTAACACCTCATTTACTTCATGCTGTCTTTACTTTTTGCACACCTCTCTCTTTTCTGAACCATATCTCCAATAACTCATGAAAACAAAGGCTCCCTCAAAACTTTTAACCTTTCCTTTCATCCTAACAGGAACATTCCATCTCTGTACCCTTAAAATTTCACCTTTGAATGCACTTCATTTTCCTTTTACATTCTTCCCATAAAACAATTTATCCCTGTCTACACATTGTCATCTCCTCAAAATTAGCCTTTGTCCAATCAAAAATCTTAACCCTAGGTCCAGACCTATCTTTCTCCATAATTATTTTGAAACCAATAGTAACATAACATAACATAACATAACAATTACAGCACGGAAACAGGCCATTAGGCCCTTCTAGTCCACACCGAACCAAACATGATCACTGGATCCAAAGTGCTCCCCAAAACACACCTCCATTACCTGACCTCATTTCCTAACAGCAGATCCAACACTACCCCTTTTCCAGTTGATACCTCTATATATTGCAACCTATTTTCAATTTTCTTAAATTATTTATGTTATTCCTTGCTGATTTTCTGGCATACCCAGGAGAAACGATGGGAGTCCTGAGGAATCTGAGGAAAACCTTCGCCATTTAATGAGTCCTTTTATCATCTTCTAAGATCAGAACATATTGTGTATAATGTATACTCTTTATTTACATATTAACACATGAATTAAGAGGAGAAGTAGTTCATTCACCCCTTCAAATCTGCTGAGTACCTTCATAAAATCATGGCTGATCCTATTATAACTCAGTTCCACATTCCAGATTCATGATCCTCATCTCTTTCTCTCTTAAGTGAGCAACTCTTTATTTTTAAATAGAGACAATTAGATCCAGCTTCTTCCACAAAAGGACTAATCAGATCTACATGCATCCCATTCCGACCCCTCAAAAAATCATAGCTATATTATAAAAAATGCTAATGGTTATTAAATAGGATCTATCATGGGTGAAGCATGACCATTGATCATCTTTAATTTGGCCCTCCTAATGGCTCATTGGTTCAATGTATGGCAAAATAAGAAGCTATCTAAATTGAAAAGTTCCTAGGTTCAATCGCGACAGGATAGCGACAGAACTACTGCAATTGGACACAGTGCTTCTGACAAATGGTTTTCATTCCTAATCTTGACCTGATCCAGGGATATTTTAGGGACACACCTTGCTTTGGTGCACAAAGTCTGGGTGCCAGCTAAACCTCAACCTTAAGGAAAGGCCAGGAAATCTTTGTACAGGTACTACAATGGATAGAAGACAGCATGGTTGGGTGGCATGGGATTGTAGCTCTTAGCATGATGCTATTCCAGTGCCAACAATCCCAGTTCAAATCCACTGCTGTCTATGCAGAGTTTGTCCATTCTTCCTGTATCCACCGAATTTCCTTCAGGTGCTCTGGTTTCCTCTCACATTCCATTGGTTTATTGATTGGTCACATGGGTATATTTGAGTGGTGCAGCCTTGTGGGCTTGGAAGTGCCTGTAACTCTAGATTAAATTGAATAAAATTAAAGACACCAAAAAGCATCGTTTAGGAAACTTTTCTTCAGATCACACGATGAAAATAACACAACCACTGAACTCTATCAAAATGCAGAAGGCACAATAACTTTCAGTTTTGACTGGTTTTAATATAATTGATATGCCTGAATATTTTGTCATATATGGGAGAGAGATATTGTTCCAGGTAAGTAAAACCAAGGATATGTAACAATATTTTGATTGAATTCATTAAAATGGGGAGGGAATGTGTTTATGAGCAGCAGAATAGTTTTAGAGAGAGGACTTTGAAGAGTACAGCTGAAGATTCGTTTGAGGGAAGATGGGGGAAGCTGAGGGGAGATGACGTGTGTGCAGCCATAGACGCACCAATCTAGAAGTTGGATTTGTCCCTATTTTAAGTGTACTGAACATGTACTACAATTAGCACCAACTCTCAATGAAATCCCTTTTAAAAATTCAATAAAGTGTGTTGAAAGCAGGGCCTCAGAATTGTGCGTGTCATGAAAGCTTCCCACTGCCTCAGATTTGCTGAACAGATCAGATTTTAAAAGAACTCCACCTCTGTCACAAGACAAATTGCAGTCAAGCCTCCAGTAGATGAGGGAAAGCACAGGGTATACAGTGTGTGTACGCACTTCCTACAGGTTTGTCTGGCTTAGTTGAGCCTTACACTGTGAGAGGCCGCTGAGAACTGCAAGATGATCAAGAGGCAGGTGATGCAGCCTGCAGTTCCAATACGATTTGTACAAAAAGGGTGAAAGGACACTGATGTTGTTTCCCTTATCCTGATCATTGAAAGGAGATTAACATGCCCTCTGGGCAACACATCAATGTCACAGTGTTGATCCTTTAACTTACATCACCCTGAGGGTTTCAGTGTGCTTCCAGACCTTTGTGAGACCAGATTACATTATTTATGCAGACAATAGAGGCCAACTGCGCTGGGTGGGTCACGTCTCCAAAATGGAGTACCATCGCCTTCCCAAGATCATGTTCTATGGCGAGCTCTCCACTGGCCACCGAGACAGAGGTGCACCAAAAAAGAGGTACAAGGACTGCTTAAAGAAATCTCTTGGTGCCTGCCACATTGACCACCACCAGTGGGCTGATATCACCTCCAACCGTGCATCATGGCGCCTTACAGTTCGGCGGGCAGCAACCTCCTTTGAAGAAGACCGCAGAGCCCACCTCACTGACAAAAGACAAAGGAGGAAAAACCCAACACCCAAGCCCAACCAACCAATTTTCCCTTGCAACCGCTGCAACCGTGCCTGCCTGTCCCGCATCGGACTTGTCAGTCACCAACGAGCCTGGAGCAGACGTGGACATACCCTTCCATAAATCTTCGTCGGCGAATCCAAGCCAAAGAAAGAGAAAAAGAGGACACATGCACCTGTGATTGGTGCAAGACGGTTACTGAGTAAAGTGAATTGCACAGTGAACCCTCCCAGGCAGTTTCACCATAATCGCAAGTGTAACCTACCCAGCTAAAATTTATTTTGTTTGCAATTTGTACATGGAAATGCTCTCTCCAATGGATTCAGTCTCCAGCGTCCAAAAGGCCACACAATGCAAACATCGAAGCTGTCACAAGAATGTTACCCTAAGGGGAAATAATCTCAAAAATACAAATCTAGTTGGAAATCTACAGTAAAATCTCTGGTATCCAGCACCTATGGAGATAGCTGTATTTTCTGGTTGCTTCAGACTTACTCTTACAATACCCAACTAATACACCTGTATCAAAAGACAAAAGACAAAAATACTAGATTGAACATACACTGAACAAACTTCACTTGCATGAATATATAAGTCTTAAAGCATTTTACTTTATTTTCAGTCACATTCTTTGAAAAAATTTAACCATCACTGCATCTGCAGGTTCCTCCCTCTCCATGGAGCTGCTTGAAAGATGAACAATAATATTATAGATAATTAAACATCCCCCCTCCCCCAACTTTACAGGTAAAGCCTCTCGCCGGGGTGACTCTTACTAAGCAGGGATAAGGAAGCACTTTAAGAGAGTCATCCCAATGGTGAGCGGCATCAACCAGCTCTTCATCCTGGGGCAATGCCATTTTGTTCTAACAAAACTATCTTCAAACTGCTGCAACGAGCAAAGAACAATCAAGGCACTCCACTGGTTGAATGTTTGCTCCCACCTTCACCAAAAGTTTATGTGTTACTTCAGAGAATATTTACTTTTACAATTTTAAACTTACGTATTTTTTACCTATTTTATTCTTATTTTCCTAGTTTTTTTTTGCCAGTTGCTTAAAACTGCTGGTTGCTTGAATTCCGGATACTAGGGGTTTTATTGTACATTGAAATGAATTAATTTGGCTGATAGATGACGATAAGGGTGCAGGGGATTTTATAGCTGATTAATATATTTCAAGGGCTACAAATGTACAAAAAGCCTGCTCACCTGGATTTTTAGTTCTGCAGCATTCAGCAGCTCCTGCAATTTCTGGCACTGGCTTTTAGACGCGCAGATCATTTGGTCTTTGATTTCTGCATCACTCTCCAGTTTCTTCAGTTTGATCTGTAGAGACATCTCCTGAGCTTGCTGGCTCTTCTTCTGACCTGCCTGCCACTGTTTCAGCGTCTCAGTCACCGACTGTTGCAGAGCCTTTTTCAAAGTTTCCAGTTCTTTTTGATGCGTGACTTGTAGTTTACTCACTTTTTTCTCAAACTCACTGGTCAGTCTTATTTTCTCTGACTTTAGGACCTCCAGCTCTTGACTCAAGCACTGAACATCTGGTTTGGGCTTCTCTTCCAGCTTGTACTTTTCATCGAAGCACCCTCCAAGCGCTTTGCATTTCTCCTGAAGGTTTTCCGATTCTTGGTTTACTTTCACAATCTCTGTAATTGCCGACTGTTTGTCTTGCTCCAGCCTGCGCTGGATTTCCATGAAGTGCTGTAGATTGCTCTCAAACTCCTTCTTAATATTAAGCATCTCCCTGGAGAGTGCCACTATTCTTTCTGTGTGTTCCCTCTCTGTGTTTTTCTCCCTCTCAGCCACCTGCTGTTTGTAAACCTCAAACTGCACCAACACTTCTTCCTTGGATTTCTTGAGTTTCTCCAGAGTATCCTCAAGGGTCTGAATTTGGTGTCGCAAATCCACTTCCTCTCCCATTTTATTCTTATACTGCAAGATCTTTCTCCGTGTCTCAGCAATGATGCGTTGGATCTCCTCCTGGTGAACTTCCTTCATAGCCTGCAGGGAAGCCTCATGCTCATCATTTTTAGTATTCAGTGCATAGATGACCTTTTAAAAAAACAAGGAAATAAATCATTAAGTGGCTGAATGTAATGAAATATCAGACATTTGAAATAAAAAAAACCCAGAGCATGTATCTCTGATCATTATTTGAAAAAGAAAGATTAAAGTCTAAAGAGTGGCCATGTTGACCATTCTTTTGCATGAGATGGAGTCAAAGAGAATGAGAGAGTCACATGGCTACATTTGGCCACACCTTCTCTGACAATTCTCTTTGTGAGCACATTCCACGAAATTTGGCCGCAGAAGCATGCAAATCCAAAACAAGGGGTCACATTTGAAGGATAAGGGGTCAACTATTTAGCCCTGAGATGAGGAGAAGCTTCTTCAGAGGGCTGTGAACCTCTGGAACTCCCTGCCATAGAAAGTTGTTGAGGGCAGTTCCCTAAATATATAGAAAAAGGATTTGAATGTGGCCCTTAGAGCTAAAGGGCTCAACAGTATGGTGATACAACCACTACAATGGCCGCATTCCTACCAGCCTACTGCAGGGGGTAACCACTGTACCTGCAGGGAGGCAACCTAGGAGGCTGGCCCCATCTGCCTGCTGTCAATCACAGGCACATATAAAGAAAGACTCGAGTCAGCCCCTTCGGGAGCAGTCAGACACATGGAGCCAGGAGTGAACTGAGACGAGGTGTGTACAAATTTAAGCTAATTAAAGCCTGATGTACAGTCTGTGGACTTTGCGTCAGAATTATTCATGCAGCAGCGCTCACAAACGGATATGGAGAGAAAGCAGGAATAGGGTACTGAAGTAATAGGATCTGCCACAATTGTATTGAATGATGGTACAGGCTCAAAGGGTTGAATAGCCTACTCCTACTTTCTATGATTCTATGTAAATCACAAGTAACCTCTAATTACTTGTCCATTAAGAATGGAATGCAGACTAATGATATTGTAACTTGTACTGTTGTCATTTCTGTTCCAAACGGAAAGTGTTAAAATGCAGAATCTGTATTTGGGGGGGGGGGGGGGGGGAAACATTTTAGATTTGATACCTGACACTAATAGTTGCTTATCTGAAGTTATCTCATGGATGGCATGACTATATAATATGCTAAACAAGATGAAAATCATGTAAAAGGTGGTATGCTTTGGATTCTGGTCAGTTCCTTTACACCTCCACACTTTGATCTTGCCATCACCCTGATACAGGTTCATTCTGCCTCATCTGTCCCCAAGCTGTTTTTCTCGAATTCAGCAGGCTCTTATAAATACTTCTTGGCAAGCCAGAATCTGGTCCTATGGCTAACTAGTGGTTTGGATCTTGCAGTGTAATCTCTGTATTTCTGTTCATGAAGTCTCTGCAGACAGTAGTCATTGATATATCCACACCTGCCACCTGAAGAGTGTTTCTGATCTATCAGATGTACATTTGGGGATTTTTCTTTATTATGATGAGAATTCTTCTGTCAGTGGAGGTCTTCCTTGGCCTACCAGTCCCTTTGTGATTACTGAGCTCACTGGTAAGGTCTTTCTTCTCAATGATGTTCCAAACTGTTGATTTAAAACTGTGGAGCACAGCCATCAGGACTGGGGTTCAAATCTGGCGCTGCCTGTAAGGAGTTTGTACATTCTTCCCATGTCTGCATGGGTTTTCACCGGGGGTCTCCAGTTTCTTCCCACCCTTCAAAACTACCAGGGTTGTAGGTCATTTGGGTGTAATTGACAGGCACAGGCTCATGGGCTGAAAGGACTATATCTAAATCTAAATTTAAAAGATGCATAACCAATGTTGTGGGTCTGACGCATTTGTCAAGTAATGAGCAAAAAGCAGGAAGGCGGGTAGAGTGGCTGGGGAGGAGCCAGACCATTAGGCAGGAAGTCATAGGTGGATATGGGTGGGAGGGCAGAAGAGAAAAAAAGCTGAGAAGTGATAAGGGGAGGGCATAGCTCTCTGAATGGAGAGGGAAGGGGGCGGGGATCTGGAGGTCTGGAGGAAAGGAGGCAAAGGGGGGGAGAGAGAGAGAGAGAGAGAGAGAGAGAGAGAGAGAGAGAGAACAGAGGGGTTTAACAGAAACTGGACAAGCCGGTTAATGCCATCTGATAGGAGAGTGTCCAGACAGTTGTTGTTTCTGCAATTTGTGGGTGGCCTTGGTTTGTCAGTGCATGAGGCCCTGGACAGGAATGTTGGTGTGGGAGAGGGATGCTGAATTGAAATTGTTGGCCACTGGGAAGTCCCCATTATTGCACCAGACAGAGTGAGGGTGCTCAACAAAATGATCTCCCAGTCTGCATCCAGTCTCTCCGATGTAGAGAAGGTCATGGCAGCAGCACCAGATGCAATAGCTGACCCTGCAGATTCACAAGTGAAGTTCACTTGGAAGGACTCTTTGGGGCCCCGAATGGTGGTGAATATAGATGTGTAGGTGCAAATTGCATCCATCCATATCCACCGATGAACTCTTGCCTTTTGTTCTGTGCTCTTCTCCCTGCACTTCCTTCCAACTTTTTATTTAGGTGCTTGCCTGTTTTTTTGCTGATACCGCCTCAGGAGGTGCCACACTTGCATCCATACACCTGTCCTCACCATAGTCCAGGCCCCCAAACAGCCCTTTCAAGTGAAGCAATACTTCCCTTGTGTATCCACAGGATTGAGTTACTGCATCCAGTGCTCCCTTTGTGGCCTTCTCCACATCGAAGAGTTTGGGCCAGGGACATAGCCAGGTTCTAACATTAGGGGGAGCAAGCACATAACAAAGGCGCCACGACACATGTCAGATGGTGAATTTTGGTTTTTAATCTACCTGCCCACTCAATTTTTTGTTGCTTTATTTCACCAGATATGGATTGTCGGTAAATTCTGTCCATCCTCATCAATAAATGACCACCCCTAAATGTGCTTGTGGAGGATTCCATGGCATATTTTGAAGAGCAACTGTTCTACTCTCCTATCCCTCAATCAATACTCTTCAAACAAATTGTTTGGTTATTTGTTATAGCTCTGCACAAATTGTCATTGACATAGAGTCATACGAACTTTTCAGACAATGTCCACACTGTCTGTTTTATTTACCTACACCAATTCCATTTACCTGCATTAGGCCTGCAGCCTTCCAGCCCTTAGAATTTCAAGTAGATGCCATCATATCTCTTAAATGTAAGAGATTTGCTTCTACCATCTCTTCCAGCAGTGCATTCCAGGTTCCAACCATAGTGTGAAATGGTTCCCCATCAGATTCCCTCTAAATTTTCTCCCTCTCACCTTAAACCTTGTTTTTGACACCCTTCACATGGGAAAAGTTATGTATTTAACCATCTACCTTATGTATGCCCCTCATAATTTTATGTACCTCTATCAAGTTCCCCCTGAGTCACCTCGCAGCAGGGAAAACAAACCCAGACTATTGAGTCTGTCATAACCATAATGGTCCAGTTTAGGCAACATTCTGGTGAATTTCCTCTCCACCCTCTCCAGATATCCAGTATGTTTCTTGATGTAAATATACTAACTTCAGAAGTAATTATTTGTGGAAGAGTCACGTGATGGAGTAGTGGCTGGTCGAGTAGAACTAGCCCTCTCCAGAGAAAAGGAAAAAAGTCCACAATAAACAGCCAAATAAACACAAAACACAGGAAAAAGAAGATAAAGTTACAAGGAAGAGCCAGGAGAATGCACTGAAAAGAGAGAAAGCAAGAATGACAGAGAAAAGAGAAGAAAGAAAATCCCCGGAAATAAAAGAAGACGACCTTACCTGCACATGGGAGCAGGGAGCCACCATGAAGAGGATTGACTGACCCCTGAAGCTGGTAGATGCCCAGAGGAGCGGCAACCTCCTGACCGGCGGACTACAAAAATAGCTCATGGAGTCAGACAAAGGTGTGCAACTGCACATGCACAGCCAGTAATAAAGAAAATACAGGAAGACTTGGAAAATTGGAAAGAATTACTGCTAATGTTGATTAAAATGAATGTATTCCCATGAGTACAATATTTATTTCAAACATTACCAATTGTCTTAACAGAGAACTAAAGAGAATAACAAGGAAGTTCTTATGGAAATGGAAAAAAATCGAGTGTAGTGTTGGACAAATTAACAGAGAGATATAAACAAGGTGGTTTGCAGTTACAAAAACTACTACAGAGCTGCGCAATTAAGGTATTTATCAGATTTTTACCAGACGGGAGAAAAACTGGATTGGACTAGGATAGAACTAGATAAAATAGGAAAAGGTACTGGAGCATATACTTTATAAATGGGATGAAAAGCTGTTGCAATATAACAACTCACCAGTACTGCATCATTTTCTTAAAATATGGAAGAAGATACATGCAGAAAGGAAAAATATGAATTACCAAATACTAAAAATGCTATTGACGCAAAATACATTAAATCCCTTTTACAATAGACAACTTATTTTTTAGAGAATGGGAGAGAAAAGGAATCAAGAGAATATAAAATTGTTTTTTGAGAAATAATTTGAAGAATAATTCAAAGAAAAAGGGAGGCATACATTAGATATAAGAAGCATAGAGTTAAGGAGATGTTTGAAAGATACATTGAATGTAAGAGGAATCTTAAGAGAGGAATTAGGAAAGCTAAAAGAAGGTACGAGAAAACTATGGCAAGCAGGGTGAAAACTAATCCAAAAGAGTTCTACAAATATGTTAATGGTAAGAGGAAAGCTAAAGACAAAATTGGTCCCTTAGAAAATCAGAGCGGAAAACTGTGTGTGGAGCCTAGAGAAATGGGGGAGATATTGAACAGTTTCTTTTTTTCGGTATTCACCAAGGAGAAGGATATTGGGATATGTGAGATAAAAAAAAGCGAATTGGGTAAATATGGAGAATACAGTGATTACTAAAGATGTAGTGTTAGGGCTTTTGAGGAATATAAAGGTGGATAAGTCTCCGGGACCAGACGGGATCTTCCCCAGGACATTGAGAGAAGTGAAGGAGGAAATAGCAGAGGCTCTGGCGCTAATTTTCCAAATGTCATTAGATATGGGGATAGTGCCGGAGAATTGGCGCATTGCGCATGTGGTTCCGTTATTTAAAAAGGGTTCAAGGAGGAAGCCTGGCAACTATCGGCCTGTAAGTTTGACGTCTGTGGTAGGTAAATTAATGGAGAAAATTCTTAGAGATAGTACTTATAAACATCTGGATAGACAGGGTCTGATCAGGAGCACTCAACATGGATTTGTGGGAGGAAGGTCATGTTTGACCAATCTGATTGAATTTTTTGAAGAGGTGACTAGGAATGTGGATGAGGGTAGCACAGTGGATGTTGTCTATATGGACTTCAGTAAGGCCTTCGATAAGGTACCACATGGAAGGTTAGTTAGGAAGGTGCAGTCTTTAGGTATAAATTTTAAGATAGTCAAATGGATTGAACATTGGCTGAAAGGGAGAGGCCAAAGGGTGGTAGTGGATAATTGTCTGTCAGGTTGGAGGCCGGTGACCAGTGGTGTGCCTCAAGGATCTGTATTGGGCCCATTGTTGTTCGTTATATACATTAATGATCTAGATGATGGGGTGGTGAATTGGATTAGTAAATATGCAGACGATACTAAGATAGGTGGAATAGTGGATAATGAAGAAGGTTTTCAAGGATTGCAGAGGGATTTGGGCTGCTTAGAAAAGTGGGCTGAAAAATGGCAGATGGAATTTAATGCTGATAAGTGTGAGGTGCTTCATTTTGGTAAGAAGAATCAGAATAGGACATACGTGGTAAATGGGAGAGCATTGAGGAATACAGAAGAGCAGAAAGATTTAGGAGTAACGGTACATCGTTCCCTGAAGGTAGAAACTCACGTGAATAGGGTGGTGAAGAAGGCTTTTAGTATGCTGGCCTTTATCAATCATTGCATGGAATATAGGAGTTGGGAGGTGATGTTGAGATTGTATAAGACGTTGGTGCGGCCTAATTTGGAGTTCTGTGTGCAGTTCTGGTCGCCTAATTATAGGAAGGATATAAACAGAGTGGAGAGAGTGCAGAGAAGGTTTACCAGAATGTTGCCTGGGTTTAAGCATCTGGAGTATGGGGAGAGATTGGACAGATTGGGTCTTTATTCTTTGGAGCGTAGAAGGTTGAGAGGGGATTTGATAGAAGTATTTAAGATTATGAAAGGGATAGACAGAATGGATGTGGATAGACTATTTCCGTTAAGAGGAGGAAAGATTAAAACAAGAGGACATGAGTTAAGAATTAAGGGGCAGAGGTTTAGAGGTAACATGAGGGGGAACTTCTTTACTCAGAGAGTGGTAGCTGTGTGGAATGATCTTCCGGGAGAAATAGTGGCGGCGGAGTCAATTGTATTATTTAAGAAAAGGTTGGACAGGTATATGGATGAGAAGAAGATGGAGGATTATGGGCATTGTGCAGGGAGGTGGGACTAGAAAGGGGTGTTTGGTTCGGTGCGGACTAGAAGGGCCTAATGGCCTGTTTCCGTGCTGTAATTGTTATATTGTTATATTATATTTATAACATTTGAACAGTTGAAGGACAAATACAGAATAACTCATGGTACAATGTTTGCATATCATCAATTGAAAGCTTATTTAAAGGACAAATTGGGAAGCAGATTGAGATTATCAGAAGAAAGCAGTTTTGAATATGTAATTACAGACACAATGATAATTAAAAGATTTATAACAAACATGTACATTAAGCTGCAAAGCAAGGAAAATGATGAAATAAGGTACAATCCTAAACAAAGCTGGGAAAAGGATTTAAACATAGAAATAAAGAACGAAACATGGGAAGTGTTATGTTCTGGAACTATGAAGAACACAATAAACACAAGGCTACATATGATAGAATATAATAGGTTACACAGGCTATATATCACCTCTCAGAAATTAAAAGAGTGAGACCCAACAATATCGGATAGATGCTTTTGCTGTAAACAAGAAATTGGAACAACAATACATGCAAATTTGGGCATGCAGAAAAGTGAACACTTTTTGGGAAGAGCTAAATCAGATATTAAATAAAATCACAAAAAACAACATACCAAAAAATCCAGAAATTTTTATTTTAAATAATATAAAAGGTCTCAAACTGGATAGAGCCCAAAAAAGGTTCATTATGATAGCCCTAGCAGTAGCAAAAAATGTATATTGTCAACCTGGAAAATGGAAGAGAGCCTGAAATTACAACAATGGTACATGGAAATGAATAAGTTTACTCCATTGGAAAAAATTATGTATAACTTAAAAGACAAATTTACATTGTTCAAACAAATTTGGGAACCATTCATGAAATAGGATAGAAAATGCCAGCTTTGGACCTCCATCTCCTAAAGTGATAAGAAGATAAACATGATCAGATATAATGTGTAAAAGTACACGACATGACTTTCTTTTTTGTTTTTCTTTTGTGTGAAGATATTGTTTTATTGTATTTTATATATTTAATATTTATTGGTTTTGGAAGAGGGAAGGGGGAGAAAAGAGGGAAAAGAGGGAAAATGTCACTGTGTATATTTAATGAGAAACATTTGTACTTATTTATGTTGATATGGTTCATAGTGCGATAAATAAAAAGTTACAAAAAAAGTAATTCTTTGTGAATTTCTAGTTCATTCTTCTATTGTGATTATAAAGCCATTACATTTCTATATTTAACACTGCATGATTCTACGGCAATTTACATATGAAGTGTCAGAGAAGTAAAGTGAGAGATAAAGAGAATGTGTTCTCTGAAAAACTTTGTTTTTGGATACATTTCCCTCCTTATCCTTTGAACAAAATTCTGAAATTTATTTTGATGTTCTCTCCTATAATCATTATACTTGGTGGAGTCTTGATACAGAGCATAAGGGAGGGTCATAATATAATTAAAGCATTCAAGATTTTCAATTGTTAAATATACTTTCCGTGCAGACTGTTTGTCACCATCTGAATCTTTAAACCTGACAGATGGTCAGGAAGGGAAGTGTTTTAATGACTTGTTGACACTATTCCAGAACCATCTGACGGGAGGTGAGATTCAAAAAGGATTCTATTCACTGGCCCCTCTGAGAAATGATCCCTGAAATTCAGCTCCTGGGATTTAACCGATTAAAAAAAAAGAACATTACTTGTTAATGTTATGGAGTCCAGAGGACCCCAAAAAACCAGAAGCAATAGATAAGGACCACAAAACAGGGTTATTTAAACAAAAGTTGTTTTTAATTATATTTGACCAAGAAAATAAAATTAAACTTTAACTTACTACTTAACCTACCTAACCCACTTAATCCCCCCACCTACCTCTACTACTAAGTGCAGGTTTGTGTAATGTATATTTAAGATTAGAAAAGTTATTTGGATCACAGTCCAATCTCACTGGTTGAAGCCAATTCTTGTACTGTGCACAGAAGTTAGCATTAACAAAGTTCACAAGTCTTTGGCACTTAACAGGCAAATGGTTACCACTCAGAAAGGTTCTTGCTGGTTTTCAGAGAGAGATTCCTTTTCCAGGATATCCTCAACTGATTCCTTCTCAATCAGTCTTGCTGACGAAACTTGCCCCCTTCAGGTTTCTCCAGAGGATCCTCTTTCTTTCAGGTCACCTTTCACACCGCCAGTCTTCTCTTTTGACCAGGCGGCCTTCCAAAGTTTGCCAGCTTGTCCCTCTGGAACAGATTTCTGTCTCTCTCCTCTGTTTCAAACCCTCCCTCTCTGAGAGCATAACTCTTCTCTGCCTGCAAAGATCACATGCTCTCGCAAGCAAGCTGCTGTAAATAATCTGTTGCCTCCTGCAAAAAGCATTCTGCAAAAGTTCTGCAAAAGTTTTGTGTTTTAAAATGTGTGTGTGCGCAAGCTGCTCTAACAATTCCTCCCAAACCACCTCCAAATACCCGGTCACACTAACAGCAATAAAAGTGATGCACAAATGTACTTTACGCGCTGCTAGAATCCAGCACTCCAAAAGACAGCATAAATATAGTCTGGAAAATCACTCATACCATTACAGAAACATCAATCACATCTTGAATTATCAGTGACACTCACTAAATTATTTTTGTGATTACAGTGGATTGTATTTTTGGCATCAGCTTGAAAAGGAACAGAAAAACAAGAAAATGAAAGCTTTAACTAGATTAAAGAACAAAGAAATCAACAGCACAGTATAGGCCATTTGGCCCACTGTGCCACAGTGTTGTGCAGACCTAATAACCTACTCTAACAAATGCCTAGAATTTCCTGACTGTATAATCCTCTATTTTTCTCAGTTCCATGTACCTTTCTCATCGTCCCTTAGGATCCCTCTAGTATCTCCATTCACCACTGTTGCAGGTGGCAGCTCATTCAATTTTCTGTTCTCATTTCTAACCATGTGCCAGAAATATATTCCAACTGTCAACAGGTGAAGAATGCTGCTAGATTCCTAATCACTTGCAATTGTCTTAGATAATGTAGAAACATAGAAACATAGAAGATAGGAGCAGGAGTAGGTCATTCGGCCCTTCGAACCTGCTCTGCCATTCAATGAGATCATGGCTGATCTTAAAGTTCAGTACCCCATCCCCGCTTTCCTCTGTAACCCCTAATACTGAAGAAATATATCTAATTCCCTCTTAAATATATTCGATGAACCTGCCTCTACTGCTCTCTGTGGCAATGAATTCCACAGATTCACCATCCTCTGGGTAAAGAAATTCCTCCTCATCTCAGTTCTAAATGGTTTGCCTATTATTCTCGAACCATGGCCCCGGGTTCTGGTCTCCCCCACCATTGGAAACATCCCTTCTACATCCATTCTGTCCAGTCCTGCCAGAATTTTATATGTCTCTATGAGATCCCCTCTCAATCTTCTAAACTCCAGCGAGTACAATCCCAATTTGCGCAATCTTTCCTCATAAGTTTTCCTGCTATTCCAGGTATCAGCCTGGTGAATCGCCTTTGCACTCCCTCCATTGCAAGACCTTCCTTCCTCAGATAAGGCGACCAAAACTGCACACAATACTCCAGGTGTGGACTCACCAAGGCTCTGTACAGCTGCAGTAAGGTATCCTTACTCCTATACTCAAACCCTCTTGATATGAAGGCCAACATACCATTTGCCTTTTTAACCGCCTACTGTACCTGCATGCTCGCCTTCAGTGACTGGTGCACAAGAACCCCTAGGTCTCTCTGCACTTCCCCATCTCCCAATCTATTGCCATTCAAATAGTAATCTGCCCTCTGGTTTGTATTACCAAAGTGGATAACCTCACATTGATCCACATTGTAGTGCATTTGCCATGTATCTGCCCAGTCCCTCAATTTATCCAAATCACACTGGAGCTTCCTGACCCCCTCTTCCGTACACACAACCCCTCCTAGCTTAGTGTCATCTGCAAATTTGGAGATATTACATCCAATCCCCTCATCCAAATCATTAATGTAAATTGTGAACAGCTGGGGTCCCAGTACAGATCTCTGTGATACCCCACTGGTCACTGCCTGCCACTCAGAAAATGAGCCATTTATCCCAACTCTCTGTCTTCTATCTGCCAGCCAGTTCTCAATCCACATCAATATCCTGTCTCCAATCCCATGAGCCTTGATTTTGCATGCCAGTCATTTATGTGGGACCTTATCGAAGGCCTTTTGGAAATCCAGGTACATCACATCCACTGGCTCTCCCCAATCTATTTTACCTGTCACCATCTCAAAGAATTCCAATAGATTTGTCAAGCACGATTTACCTTTTGTAAATCCATGTCGACTCTGTCCGATCCCTTCTCTGCTAGTCATATGCTATTACATCCTTAATAATGGATTCCATCATTTTGCCCAATACTGATGTAAGGCTCACCGGCCTATAATTCCCCGCTTTTTCTCTACTCCCCTTTTTAAAATTGGGGTAACATTAGCTACCTTCCAATCCATGGGTACTGATCCTGAGTCTATCGAGTTTTGGAAAATAATTCTTAAAGCATCTGCTATCTGAATGTCAACTTCTTTAAGTACCCTAGGATGTAGATTATCAGGCCCTTGGGATTTATCGGCCTTCAATCCCTTCAATTTCCCCAAGACCATATCCTTAGAGATACTGATTTCTTTCAGCTCCTCCATTGCATTAGTCTCTACGTTTCTCAACATCCTTGGGAGGTTGTTTGTATCCTCTCTTGTGAAAACAGAACTAAAGTAAGAATTTAATTGGTCTGCCATTTCCTTATTCCCCATTATATATTCCCCTGATTCTGACTGCAAGGGACCTACTCTGGATTTCACCAATCTTTTCCTCTTGACATATTTATAAAAGCTTTTGCAGTAGTTTTTTATATTTGCCGCAAGCTAACTTTGGTAATTTATTTTTGCCCTCCTGATTAATCCCTTTGTCCTCCTTTGCTGTTCCCAGTCTTCGGATTTGATACTTTATTTGGGGAGGTGCAATGAGACCTGGGTGTCATGCTGCATTGTAATTGAAGGTTAAAATGCAGATACAGCTGAAGAAGGTAAATGGCATTTTGGTCTTTATTGGAAGAGGTTTTGAATAGAGAAGCAGGGAGGCCTTAGGACCTTGGTGAGGCTCCTAAAATGAGAATGGTCATTCTTGCTATTAAGGGAATGCAACAAAGGTTCACCAGACTGATTCCTGGGATGGCAGGACTAATGTATGAAGAAAGACTAGATAGATGAGAGTTATACACATTAGAATTTAGAAGAATGAGAGGGATCTCATTGAGATGCAAAAAAATTCTGACAGGACCAGACAGGTTAGATGCAGGAAGTATGTTCCTAATATGGGAACTTCAGACCAAGGCTAAGCAGTAAGCCATATAGGACTGATATGAGGAGAAACTTTTTCACTCAGAGAGCTGTGAACTTGTGTAACTCTCTCCCACGCAAACTTGATGAGGCCAGTTCATGAGATACAGAAAAGGGATTTGGATGTGGCCCTTATGGCTAAAAGGATCAAGGGGTATGGAGACAGACTTCACGGTTAAAATAACATAAACAAAATGTAAGATTTCATATATTTACTGCCCAATAATAGAACCTAAAGTTTGGTAAGTTGAAACCTCCATTCTTTTTAAGTTTTTGCAAATGGACTTTGTTTAGGCAAGGGTATTTATTCTTCCATAAATAAGAAGATAAGATTGAATCAAGGGAATCAAAAAAAGACTAAAGAATAAAAACAGGCGAAGCCTGAAAAAGGTATCAGTATATAAATTTAGGTAATATATTCATTTTAATACAGTTAATTTGACCAACCAGTGATTAAAAAAAGGGAGGTCTGTCCAATATAGTCTGTAATCTAGTTCTGTTACAACATTTTCTATTATTTCCATTTTTGGATTCTCACTTCCTATATCTTTAAATAAATTAACTGATAATCCAGTAGTTAATCATATTTTTAGGACCTGGATACAATTTAGAAAACATTTTGTCTCGACAAATAGTCCTACTTTTTCTATTTATTTCTTTAAACCTTTCATGATTGACGTAGCTTTTAAAGAATGGTATAGATTAGGCATTAAATGTTTTAAAGATTTATTTATCGAAGGAAGTGTTGCTTCTTTTGAACAACTGTCAGTTAAATATAGATTACCCAATACTCACTTTTTTTTGTTATTTACAGATTAGAGAAATTTTGCAATCTGCGGTGATACAACCACCGGATTGTCTGTGATCTGCCCAATGGCCCAAGCCACCACTTTCCTCCTCCCCACCGAGATGCAAGAGGCCTTTGCCCATATCAGAAAGGATATTGCCAATGCCACGATGCATGCCATGGACAAAAACATCCCATTTCATATGGAGGGCAATGGTGCTGGTATTGTTCTCGCTACCACCCTCAACCAAGGGGGCAGACCCATGGCCTTTTTCTCCCGAACCCTCCATGGCTCAGAACTTGGGCACTCCTCCATTGAAAAGGAGGACCAGGCGATCATAGAAGCAGTTTGCCACTGGCACTACTACCTGTCAGGCAGGAGGTTCACCTTCCTCACAGACTAGTGTGCGGTGGCCTTCATGTTCAGCATCACCCACAGAGGCAAGATCAAAAACAACAAGATCTTGCACTAGAGAGTTGAGCTGGCCATGTTCAGCTATGACATTCAGTATAAGCTGGGGAAGCTCAATGACTCCCCCAATGCCCTGTCCCACACCTGCGCCAGTGCACAGTCCGACCAAATTCAGACGCTGCACAACACTTTTTGCCACCAGGCCGTCATGCGCCTGTACCATTTTGTGAAATCCCGAAATCTCCCCTTCACTGTCCAGTAAGTCCAGACCATCACAGTCCTGCTGGGTCTGTGTGGAGTGCAAACCACACTTTTGTCCAGCACTGTCCCACGTAATAAAGGCCACTTGGCCCTTCGAGTGACTCAGCATCAAATTTAAGGGTCCACTGCCTTCCACTAACAAGAACGTCTATTTCCTCAGTTATAGATGAACACTCCCATTTCCCATTCACCATCCCTTCCCCTGCCTCCGTTATCAAGGCACTGGTGCAGATTTTTACCATGTTCGGATACCTGGCATTCATCGACAGTGACCGCGGGTCTAGCTTCATGAATGAGGAGCTGTGCGAGTACCTGGCAATGTGAGGCATTGCATCTAGTTGCATGACTAGCTACAACCCCAGGGGCAATGGGCAGGTAGAATGCAAGAATGAGTAATCTGGAAGGCAGACTCTGAGGCGCTGAGGTGCTCCATGCCATACGGTCATTCTTATGTATGGCTACCAACCAGACCCCTCATGAATGTCTCTTTTCCTTCTCCAGGAAATCAGTGATGGGAGTCTTACTACTAGCATGGTTGATGTCTCTGGGACCAGTCCTCCTCCATAGACACAAGAGGACTCACAATTCCAAACTCCTGGTAGAGCAGTTGCACCTCCTCCATGCCAACCTACATTACACCTTTGTGCCATACTCTAGTGGACTTGAAGACACTGTCTCCACTCAGGATATGGCACTGGCAGGAGCCCATCTCAGGCATCCCTGGCATCTTCAGAACTCACCCGGAGCTAACATCCTCCCCCTGCCCACCATCAACCACAGGACTCCGCTGCCTGCAGACACATCCCAGACCGACAGCCTCTCACAGCCATGCACCACCACACCTGCACCGCTGGCCGCCCCAACCACCTCTGACCCAGCCAACATTCAGGTGACCTTGTTCCCACTGACCATTGACCAGGAGCCTGTCCTGTGATGGTCCCAAAGGCAACAGCGACCACCAGATCGCCTACATTTGTAAATCTGTAATATGTTTTTCTCTCCCAACTACTCTATATCTAGTGAACACTCAGCATGAAGACAGTGGTGGACACTGTTTTTCTCCCTCCCAGGGACTCATTTTAAGAAGGGATGAATGTGGTGATACAACCACCGGACTGTCTGTGACTTCCTGTGCCTGTATGCATTCCTGCCTGCCTACTGCTGGAAGATACTCAATGTACCTGCAGGGAGGTAACCTGGGAGACTGGCTCCACCTACACTCTGTCAATCACCAGCCCCATATAAAGGCTCACACTGGCCCTTGGGTAGGACTAGACCACATGGAGCCAGAAGGGATACTGAACCTTGTGTGCAACTTTTATGCTAATTAAAGCCGGTAGTACAGCCTTTGTAGTTTGAATTTATTTGTTACCACTGCAGTGTATCACATGATCTCAATTACACACATTTCCTATGAACACTTAGGAATTTAACAGATGTCATTTTTAATTTACCACCTTTTTATAATGGTTCAATATCTAATATTTGTGATATGTTGTTGGGAATAAGAAAGGCTCCTTTAGATAAAATTTTTAAAAAGAGCCTGGGAACAGGACCTACAGCTTTTAATCTCTGAAGAAACTTGGAAACAATTTTCAAATTGGTTAAATCCTCATTTTCATATGCACACCACTCTCTCATACAATTTAAAGTAGTCCACAGAGCTCACATGTCCAAAGTCAAATTTTCACATTTTTATGCAGATACATTGTTGTGATAGATACAACAATGGAGATGCTTCATTTATTCAAATATTTTGGATATGCCAAAGCTTGGAGAAGTACTGGAATGAAATATTGCAAACCTTTTCTGTACTTTTAAAAGTTAATTTTAAGCCTAATCCTTTAACTGCCTTGTTTGGTATTGCTGGAGAAAGAGACATAACTCTAACAGCATCTGATTTGCATGTATTAGCTTTTACTTCTCTTATGGCTAGGGGGCAGTGTTGCTCAGATGGAAGGACATTGCTCCACCTACTCATGTGTCATGGCTACATGATGTCATGTCATGTTTAAATTTAAAGAAGATTAGATGCTCAATTTCTGATTTGAATTTAAATTTTAAAACACTGTGGGGACCTTTTATGAATTATTTTCAGAATCTGATTTAATATGAATACAGAAGTGTTGACTAATAAGATAATTTATTACTTTGATTAGGAATTATTATTTTCTCTCCTTGCCAAACAGCTTTGTTTTTGGTAGTGGGTTTAGATCTTATTTTATAATAAAATTTTACTGTAATATAATTACTGTTTAATTGAGAATGTGGGGTATCTTGGATGAACTGGTATGATCTAAGTATAATGTATTATTTTTTAACTTTTAATATGTATTCTTATGTACACTGTATTTTTCAATGTGGAACAATTTTAATTTCAATAAAAGAAAGGGGTATGGAGAGAAAGCAGGAACACTGAGGTTGCATGATCATCTATGATCTTTTTGAATGGTGGTGAAGTTTGAAGGGCTGAATGACCTTCTCCTGCACCCATCTTCTGCGATTCTATGAACTGGGCAAGGAGAATATTGTGAGTAGTGAATCCACCTACTGAATTGTTGCACCCCCCTCCCTCCCCCCCCCCCCCCCACATTCTGCAATTTCTAATTTTTCTGGTGATATTTCTCAATGTGAAATATGATTCATGAGTAGAAGTCTTTGGCTTGGCTTCGCGGACGAAGATTTATGGAGGGGGTAAAAAGTCCACGTCAGCTGCAGGCTCGTTTGTGGCTGACCAGTCCGATGCGGGACAGGCAGACACGATTGCAGCGGTTGCAAGGGAGTAGAAGTATTGTTTAGATAACAACCTTCCAGCATTTCATAGTAAAACTGAATCCTGTCTGCCTACTCTGATCAATATATAAAATAAAATAGCAATATTCAAGCAATAGTCAAGGATTTTCTCTAGTACCCCAACCAATGGGATTAAAATGGATCACGTGAACATTTATATTATCGTTATCTGTGGGACCTTGCACTGTTAAATTTTGCTGTCTCATTTCCCTGTAACTGTATTTGTATGTCTGATACTTTTGCTTAAGACACACTGGTGAGTTTAATAAAGATAATGTGCAAATAGTTACCTTTAAATGGAGAAGGCTGGTAGGAATTAAAAATTTGAAAAAAAACATAATAATTTAAACTACAGGAGCTGGGATGTCATGTTACAACTGTACAAGACATTGGTGAAACCACACTTGGATGATTGTGCACTCAGCAGATGTTATTTAGCAGGGAAGGATGCAGAAAAGATTCAAGATAATGTTACTGGGACTGACAAGCTTGAGTTACAAGGTGAGGCTGGGAGTTTTATTTCTTGGAGGCATCATTCTCTAGGTGGGTCAGGATGGCGTGGAGCATCATCTTATTAATTAATTTGGTCAATAGGCACACTGGAATAGGTCCATTATCACTAATGGATGTGCTCTGAGGCACTCCATTACCAATTGTTCAAAGCACTTCATGATCAAAGAGGTAAGTGTCACAGGACAGAGTCACTTAGTCCAGCTACTATCACTCTCTTGGGCATGGACGATAGTGGCTACATTGAATCCTGCGGGGACAATGAGATATTGAAGATGATCATTAACACCTCAGCTGGTCCACATAGTCCAACAGAACCTAACCAGTTATGTTATCTGGTGCTGCTGCTTTGTGTGGGTTCACCCTGGATAGGATACTACTCGCTTCAGCTGCTGCTATGCAGGGTGCCTGTTCCTCTGGGGGCGGTCAGGGTGGGGGTGGGGTATGGATATGGCTTTCTTTGGTGACATGTTGTTTTCTGCATAGAATTATGCATAGAATGAATTCAGTCTGTCAGGAAGGGAGGTATTATTATCAGTAACTCACAGTTGACTTTTGAATATATTTTTTTCATAAACATACAAACTCACCTATATATATATAAAACTTTTTCTTACAAACACCAAACAAAATGAAACAAAACAAACAACACCTCTCCCTCCCCCCCCCCCCCTACTTTTCACAATATGTCCACACACCATCAGGGTTCACATTTATATTGACCATTAAAAAATTCTCAATGGGGAAGTCACTTGCATTCATACTGCAGCAGCATCTATTATTGTCCTTTTTATTATTGTAGTTATTTATAATTATAATTCTCCCCCTATATGATCCAAATATGGCTGCCATATCTTGATAAATATGTCATATTTGTTCTTTAAGTATGTAATTTTTTTCCATAGGTATGCAACTATTCATCTCTGCACTCCATCGTGCTATATGTAGAGGGGAGATTTCCAAGCATTTACAATACATTTCTTAGCCACTCTAAGGCTATTTCAACAAATGAAATTTGGAATTTAGTTAGTTTATTGCTTATTTCAATAAAGTTGCCCAAAAGTTAAAGCTCCGGATTGACCATGAAGGCCTCTCCTATTACCCTTGTTAATGTTTCAGCAATATCCTGCCAGAAAGGTCTCACCTTCACACAAGACCACGTAGCATGTAAAAACGTTCCTATTTCTGTCCCACATAAAAAACACATCTCCAATATTTCAGATTTTGATCTATGCAACTTTTGTGGCATAAGATGTAATTGGTATAGGAAATTAAATTGAACTAATCTGTATCTTGCATTTATAATTGATGTCATGCTATCCAAACACTGATCATACCAATATCTCTCCATTATAGCAACACTTAGATTCAACTCCCATCTCTCTCTCGATCTCTGTTAACCTGGTTTTGCACTTTCATTCTGGAGAGCATAGTACATCTCAGTTATAAATTTAGATATATTTCCCAACCAAACTGTTCGTTCCTTTTCACTAATTTCAGGTGGGTCCAAATTTGCCCCCCATCTTTCTCTTAGGAATGATCTTAGCTGGAGAAAACAAAAAAATGTCCCATTAGCTACTCTGAATTCATTTCTTAATTGTTCAAAAGACGCAAGAGATCCCTCCACATAACAACCAGGAATTCAATATTTTGTTGTCCAGATTCATGGACAGCAACACATTTTTACATAATGATGTTCTTAGGATATCCCTGCTTTTTTTCCCCAATACACTCATTTATTTCTTGCCATATTCTAATCATATATTTTAATATAGGGTTATCTGTCTATTTTGTTGTTAACTTAACATTCACTTGCAAATAAAGTCCTTTGCTGTCTCCTCTTCCATTGAATTCAATCCCATTCGGATCCAAGAAGGGAGATTGTCTTTTTCAAAGAAGAATGATAAAAATCTTGCATGCGCTGATAAATAATACTTCTTAAAATCTGGAAACCTAAATCCTCCCAGTTTATAATCCCATGCTAGCTTTTCCAATGAAGTTCTTGGCACTTTGCTATTCCTTAGGAATTTCCTTATGTAATTATTTAATAATTTAAAGAAATTTTTAGGTAGTGCAATAGGCAGTGATTGAAGAAAGTCCTGTAATCTTGGCATCACATTCATTTTAATACAATTTACTCTTCCCACTAAAGTAATTGGCAAGTCTTTCCATTTCTGTAAATCTTTCTCTATTTTTTCTAAGAGGAGTATAATTAAACTTATAAAAGCTCTGTAAATTATTATGTCATTATTCCTAAATATTTGATTCCATCTTTCTTCCATTTAAATCTACAAATTTTTTGATGGAATTTTTCAATGGTATTATCTCACTCTTTCTTGTCCATATTTATTATATAATCTGATATTCTTCTATATTTTTCTAATATTGTGTGTAATTTTATCAAGGATTCAGCTTAGTCAGACATATATAATAGCAAATTATCAGAAAATAAACTAATTTTATGTTCTTCCTGTTCAACTTTGAAGCCCTTACTATCTGGATCTCTCCTTATAATCTCCTCCAGTGGCTCAATCGCTAGGATAAAAAGCATTGGGGACAGAGGACACCCCTGTCTACTTGATCTACTCAAGGGAAAAACTGCTGACATCTGATTGTTAATTATTAATTATAATTTTAGCTTGTGGTTAATGATAAAGAGTTTTTTTATCCTATTTATACATATTCTGCATATATCAAATTTTTCGTGTTTTAAATAGAAAAGACCATTCTAATTGGTCAAATACTTTTTCTGTGTCTAAGGAAACTATTATACTTGGATTCAACTTTGATTTTGCCATATGTATTATATTAAAAAGACTATTTGAAGAATGCCTTCCTTTAACCAATCCCACCTGGTCTGTATCTATTAATTTTGGTAGATATTGTCCCAATCTATTAGCTAATGCTTCTGCCAATATTTTATAATCAGTATTCGGAAGTGGTATAGGTTTATATTCTTCTTTGGCTTGGCTTCGCGGATGAAGATTTATGGAGGGGGTAAATGTCCACGTCAGCTGCAGGCTCGTTTGTGGCTGACAAGTCCGATGCGGGACAGGCAGACACGGTTGCAGAGGAAAATTGGTTGGTTGGGGTTGGGTGTTGGGTTTTTCTTCCTTTGTCTTTTGTCAGTGAGGTGGGCTCTGCGGTCTTCTTCAAAGGAGGTTGCTGCCCACCGAACTGTGAGGCACCAAGCTGCACGGTTTGAGGCGATATCAGCCCACTGGCGGTGGTCAATGTGGCAGGCACCAAGAGATTTCTTTAGGCAGTCCTTGTACCTCTTCTTTGGTGCACCTCTGTCATGGTGGCCAGTGGAGAGCTCGCCATATAACACGATCTTGGGAAGGCGATGGTCCTCCATTCTGGAGACGTGGCCTACCCAGCGCAGTTGGATCTTCAGCAGCATGGATTCGATGCTGTCGGCCTCTGCCATCTCGAGTACTTCAATGTTAGGGATGAAGTCGCTCCAATGAATGTTGAGGATGGAGCGGAGACAACGCTGGTGGAAGCGTTCTAGGAGCCGTAGGTGATGCCGGTAGAGGACCCATGATTCGGAGCTGAACAGGAGTGTGGGTATGACAACGGCTCTGTATACGCTTATCTTTGTGAGGTTTTTCAGTTGGTTGTTTTTCCAGACTCTTTTGTGTAGTCTTCCAAAGGCGCTATTTGCCTTGGCGAGTCTGTTGTCTATCTCGTTGTCGATCCTTGCATCTGATGAAATGGTGCAGCCGAGATAGGTAAACTGGTTGACCATTTTGAATTTTGTGCGCCCGATGGAGATGTGGGAGGGCTGGTAGTCATGGTGGGGAGCTGGCTGATGGAGGACCTCAGTTTTCTTCAGGCTGACTTCCAGGCCAAACATTTTGACAGTTTCCGCAAAACAGGACGTCAAGCGCTGAAGAGCTGGCTCTGAATGGGCAACTAAAGCGGCATCGTCTACAAAGAGTAGTTCACGGACAAGTTTCTCTTGTGTCTTGGTGTGAGCTTGCAGGCGCCTCAGATTGAAGAGACTGCCATCCGTGCGGTACCGGATGTGAACAGCGTCTTCATTGTTGAGGTCTTTCATGGCTTGGTTCAGCATCATGCTGAAGAAGATTGAAAAGAGGGTTGGTGCGAGAACGCAGCTTTGCTTCACGCCATTGTTAATGGAGAAGGGTTCAGAGAGCTCATTGCTGTATCTGACCCGACCTTGTTGGTTTTCGTGCAGTTGGATAACCATGTTGAAGAACTTTGGGGGGCATCCGATGCGCTCTAGTATTTACCAAAGTTTTTAATGGGTCTCTATTTTTCTTTGGTAACACTGTAATTCTAGCAGGTGAGAAAGATTCTGGGAGGGTCTGGATTTCCACTGCCCGGTCCAATACATCCATCATAAGAGGTATCAATAAACCTTTAAATTGTCTATAGAGCTTGGAAACCCATCCTCCCCCAGAGATTTGTTATCTTGTAAAGTACCCAAGGCTTTCTCAATTTCTTCTCTTGTGAAAAGGGCATCCAAATCAAATCATTCTCTATCTTCTAATTTTGGAAGCTCATCATTTGTTAAAAATTCATCCATCTCATTTTCATTTCCTAATAATTCTGATTTATATAGTTTCATATAAAATTGTCTAAATTATTATTATTTCTTTTGGATATATATTATACTATCAGCCTTTGCTTTTATTGCATTTATCATTCTAGATGACTACTCTGCCTTTACCTGCCAAGATAAAACTTTATGTGCCCATTCTCCTAAATTCATAATATTTTTTGTTTGGTTTTTAATATAGCTTTTTACATTCTATATATTTGTAATGTGTTATACTTCAGTTTTGTATTCTCGTATAGTCTATATTTTTCTTGTAACCCCGTTCTCTGATCTTCCTTTTCCAATTTCGTTATATGTATCTCTTAACCCTCTAATTCTGTAGCCTATTCACTCTCAAGAATTTTTGTATAAGAAATAAATTGTCCTCTTAGATAAGCTTTAAGCATATCGCATATTAAAAAAGCTACTATCAGTAGAAGAAAGATTAATTTCACAAAATAATTCTCTCTTTCTCTTAATAAACTCACAGAAGTCCTTCCTTTTCAACATTGAGATATATGATGAGCATTGAGATGCCATCTAAACACACTTTCTTGATTTTCAATTATTGTGATAGTTAAAGTTAGTGGCAAATGATCTGATAAATGTCTTGTCAAATTTTCTGTTTTTACCACTCTACTTTTTGACTGGGAAGACATTTAAAACAAATTGATCCTTGCATGTGAGTCATGTGTCATTGAGTAGAATGAATAGTCTCTTTCTAGAGGGTTAAGCTGCTTCCATATAGCAATCAAATTTAAATCCTTCATAAATGATAGTGTTGTTTTTGCAGCTTTTGCTCTTGTTACTGTTCTGGCTGATTTGTCCAATATTGAATCTAGACAGGAATTGAAATCTATGACCAGTACCTTTTGTCTTCCCCTCTGCTGTTTTTAAAAAATATATCCTTTATAAAGGCTTCTACATCATAATTTGGAGCATGGATATTCATAAAAGTCTATGATTCTGCATAAATTTTACAATGTGCCATTACAAATTGGCTTGGTCAGACAATGTCTCTTCTATTATTATTGGTATATTTTTATTAATGAAAATCACTAGTCCTCTTGCTTTTGAACCAAATGAAGACAATATTACTTGTCCCATCCATTGTCTTTTTAATTTAGCATGTTCCGATTTGGTAAGATGTTTCTTATAATTTTTTTAGGCGAGCCAAGACCCATTTCCTTTTCACCTTCATGTTTATCCCATTAATATTAAGACTAATAAATTTTAACTTTCTAGTCATATTGATTTTTAAACAAATATCATTTAAGATAAAACAATATTAAATAATAGTGATATTTCCCCTTTAACAATTACATACAATGCCCCTGCCTTGATGGTGACGTAAACAGGAACCCCTGAAAGCCCGCAGAAAAAGCCTATGGAATCTCTCAAGGAAGAAGAGCTCCTCCCTTTAGTGCCAACTTTCCTTTCTGGGTGCCATTCTCCCCCTTAGACTAGAGACTCCTCTCTACTACCATTTTATCCAAGTTTTCACTCTTTACTGAAGTCTGCGAACATTTCAATAAAATTTCCTTTCCAACAATAAATAAAAAATGGCTTCAAAAGTTCAACTTTTACTTAGTCCCATTGAAAACATTCTCCACAGTCTTCTTCTTTGACAACCTTAGTCTTTTCACAAACCTCACAGGAATTCTTCCACCTCATTCTTAATCTTGAAAAATCATTGATTACCTTCTGCTACATCAACCCTCAGAGTTGTGGGATATGTCACTGAATACTTCAAGTTTTTGGAAAGCAATTGTCTTTTTATAGCGTGAAACTCTTTCCTTTGCTTAATCAAAGTAGGACTAAAATCTTGAAAAACTAGCACTTTTTCATGGTCAATCTTGGGTGGGCCATCATTTTGCTTAGAGTATTCATCTGCTGCTCCCAGAATTGTCTCCTGTATCTGGTAACTCAAAAGTCTTACCTAGACCAGTCATGGTCACTGATCATTGGCTCTCTTTGGTATGAGGGTTTGGCAAGCCCTTTCAATGTGTAATTTTTCTCTGAATTTGTCTTCTTCCAGCACTCGTGGGATCCATGTTTCAAAGAAGTTCACCAGATCTCTTCCCTCGATTTCTTCTTTCAGTCCAATAATTCAAACATTGTTTCATCTGCTAAAATTCTCCATGTGGTTGATCTTGTCCAGCAGGCCTTGTCTGTCTGATTCCCATTTCTTTGCATCTTTTTCCAAAGCTTTTAGGTTATCTTGTGTTATTACCACACCTACTTCTACTTGGTTCATTCTTTCCATTTTTTAAATTTCAGACATCCTTTCAGTCATGTCTCTCATTACATTTTCAATGCCTGCAAATTGATTGCTTAAGTTTTCCATTTTCGCCAGGATAATATTTAGTTCTTGTCCCGACTCCTCTGCTCTGCCAGGGTCTGCCAGTCCTGAGGCCACTCTTATGCCGCTCCCTTTCAGGCTTTCGCTTGATGATCCTGGCTGAGTAGAAACTTCCTCAATTTTTGCTCTTGGCTTCCTTGGTTTCTTAGTATTTGTTCTGTCCATTTTTTAGTGAAAGCATTCTTAATTTTAAGATTTTAACTGTCTTTTTATCATGGCTGTGTCATGTTTGGTCACTGTGACATCCTATATACACTTGCCTATGTAGCTGGTCACTGTGCTTGTATACTCATTGATGTTGATGTGGTAGTCATAGGTAGCTGCCACCCTGAATCTTCTCTCATCTGTTGTTCCAAAACAGTCCTTCAGCTCTGCTGTGGCTTCTCACGGCCAAGATCTGATCTCCATGCAAACTGATTTGGCTCACCAGTGGTCTGTATGCAGGGGTTAGCAGAATGGAAATGTGGTCTGAGTTTCCAAGAAGGGGCCTCGAATGCTCCAGGGATGCTTGTTTACACCCTAAGATGTGGTCTCCTCTGGTTGGAAAGTTGATGTGTTGTTGGAATTCTGGCAGGTCTGTTTTCAAGATAGCATGGTTGAAATCACCAGGAATGATCATGCAACTATCTGGGTGCATTGCTTGGGCTTCACAGATGGATCTGTAAAGCTCTTTCATTCACAGAAAAACAACTTTGGTGGCAGAATCCACAGAAGAACATGGGGATACAATTTTCAAATTAATTTGATGTGAAAATAGACAAAAAATATATCAAACTGTAATGGAAACCAGTATATCTCTTCTCCAGATGAATAATGGAAATCTTCAAGAGCAAGATCAATAAAAAGTTGTTAGAAAAGACTATCAAGGGATATGGATCAAAAGCTAATAAATGGAGCTGAAGTACAAATCCCTTGGGTTTGAAATGTCTGAGTGGCTGATTGGTCTGTCTCGAGTGCAGGTACCTTTGGGATGTACAAACAAGCCAGTTACTGAACTGTATAACAACCAGGGGCAATACTAACAGTGATTCATCTGATAAATGTACCACCTATAAATCACACACACTGACTATTAGCAATATTTCAGCTGAAATAGATTCTCAGACATTTTTAAACAATAGTACAGTTATTTTTAAGATGCAAGCTGAGCAGGGGTGTATTTATTTTAAATATCAATCTCTTTCAAAAGCATAAATAAGACCTATAATGTCTACAGCAAATGTAATGAAATCCTGGACACAGAATGCTGCCATATGTACAACGTAGAAACAATCAATGGTGGAAATATAGTGATGTGATTGTTTTTGTTTCTATAGTTTTCATGTTCATTGGAATTATTCATTGTAAATTATTCCTGCCAGTGGTAAAGTGTATCCATAGAGACCAGAATATTTAAGCAACAGCCTTATCTTCAAACCACAATAAATATGCCTAGTCTTAATTTTATTCTTGAAAACCAGAGCAGAAAAGTAATATCAACACAAAACCCACCAAGAATAGTAAATCTGAATAAATGGAACTCGCCAACAGCAGGGTTGAATTTTTTGTGAATCTATTTAAAGGTGGTGCAGCAAGTCTTCCAGCTCTGCAGCTGACCATCTTGACATCCCAGCACCTGGCCCAGATCTGCTCTTGGTATCTGCATCTGTACTGCAGCTATCTGTAGCAGCAACGTGGTGCCCTAAAGCAGAAAGCCTAATGTCCCAGAATAAAGCTGCGACATTTTTATTTTTTCAATTTCAGCAAATGTTTTGCTTCAATGCTGGACTAATCACAATCTCCAAATTCTTCACACTTGACCTCAGCTGAGGGCAATCAGGGGGGCTTGAGGCAAAATTCACCAAGAATGTCCCAGAATTATCCTAACGTGAGCCACATAGGCAACATCCATTCTCCAGCGTGTAATTCTTTGTGACATTGCCGAGGAGCAGAAATCAGGCAGATTCAGGTTCTGCCGCAAATTATAACAGCAAATTATAACAGCAACATTGCCCATTGCCCATGGTATGTCTGGTCTCTGACCTGTCATCAGAATTTCAAATTCTTATATGGAAAACATTAACACGTTCTTTTTAACAAGAAAACTTGAAAGAAAGGTAAAATTATGTATACGTTTATTCTGTGCAATAATTGTTGATGATCCATTTTAAGTTTCTAGATATCACAAACCCCAACCAACCCCCTGGTCGTGCAGGTGAATGGCAATAGCGCTAGTTTATTTGGTGAAAATTAATTGACAGCTGTTCAGCTTTGTGAAAGATCTTAACCCACACTATTTGCATGTGACTACCCAACTCTAAATGAATGGTATGTGCATATTTTACTGCAGCAAAGCCTTTGGGCAAATGTATTGTTACACAGTGAATTCCAGAAACTGCAATCCTGATTATTTCCTTGGCTTGGCTTGTTTTTCATTCCTTGATAAAAGAGGAATCAAAAAGGGAAAGGAAGAAAACAACTTCCATTTATTTACTGTCTTTCACAGCCTCAGAACAAACCGAACCAATTTATAGCAAATAATACAAAGTGCTGTAAATACTCAGCATATTCAGGAGAATTTGTGGTGGGAGCTAACATTTAAGACTTAACATCTTTCATTAGAACAGTACTTTGTAAGTTTATTCCCTTCGAGCATTTATCAAATGTTAATTTGAATGACACTATTTCCACTTCCAGCAGGGCCCTCAGAGACCTCAGCTATTCATCAATGTAAAACACGTTTCCTCCTGTCGCATCTAGTTCCACTGGCAATTACTTTAAATCAAATTTCTTGATAAATCCCCTTCACCACCTAAAGCAGCTTCTCTTTACTTATCCCATCAAAACCTTTAAGATTTGAAAGGTTCAAACAGATATCTTTGCTCCACACAAGTAAAGTCTCTAATCCCCGATACCACATTAATCAAGGCCTTCAGCATGTCTTAACAGTTTTGACATCCTCTGTAGGTTGGTACCTTGAATTAAATATGAACCTCCAGCCAACCCTCATATGAGTGTGCAATGGTGTGAACACCATTTAGAACATCTAGAACAGGACATAGATATCTACAGCATAGTGTGCAGGCCCTTCAACCCAGTGTTGTGCCAACCTAATAAACTACATTAACAGCACCCAAGAGTTTTTCAACTGTATAACCCTTCATTTTTCTCAGCTCCATGTACCTAACAGTGTCTTAAAAGATGCTATTGTACCTGCCTTCACCAATGTTGCCAGAAACACGTCCCATGCACCCATCAATGGTGTGAAGAACTTACTTCTTACATCCCTCCTGTACTTACTCTGAAGCACCTTAAATCTATGCCCCCTTGTGTTAGCCATTTCCGACCTGGAAAAAGTCTTCAGCCATCCACATGATCAATGCTTACTGTCATCTCGTACACCTCTGTCAGGTCTTCCCTCATGCTCCATCGTTCCAAGGAGGAATGTCCCACTTCCTTTCTGGGTTAAATTCCATCAGCCAGTTCTCACCCAGCTCTGCATCCTATCAAAAATAAAACAGGAAAGCCTGCAGGCAGCGTGGTTGAAATAAAAACACAAAGCTGGAGAAACTTAGCATGTCGAACAGTGTACTTTATGTAGCAAAGGCAAAGATACATAAACGACGTTTCAGGCTTGAGCTCTTCATCAAGGTATAGAAAAATGTCAGCAGGTGCCCAGACAAAAAGGGAAGGGAGGGAGAGGTGGGGGGAGGAGCTCAGTCCCAAAGGCTGGTGATAATAGGTGGAGAAGGGGAGGGGGGGGCAGAGCAGAAAGCTGGGGGAGGAGAGATGGCTGGGTGAATAGAGAGGGAAAGAAGTCAGGGGGAAGGCTAAAGTTTCTTGGGGACAGGTGTGACAGAGACGGAGAAATTGCAAGAAGGGTATAGAATCCTGTAAGGGACAGGGAGTGAGGAAGTGTAGATGTGGGAGTTAGTGGGTTTGTAAAACATCTCGGTGGAAAGCATGTCTCCCTAGATGGAGACAGAGAGATCCAGAAAGGGGAGAGTGTTGTCAAAGATGGACAACATCCTTCCACAAATGTGGCTTCCCCTCCACCACCATCAACTCAGCCCTCACCCGCATCTCCTCCATTTCCCACTCATCTGCTCTGGCCCCCTCTGCTCCTAGAAGCAACAAACACATCATTCCCCTTGTCCTTACCACTTACCTACCACCCCACCAGCCACCACATTTAAATTCCACCCCCCCCAACAGAACCTTTCTCTGTGGCCACAGGAGGTGCCAAGCGCCTCCACCTCTTCCCTCACCACAGACAGGCCTTTCGAATGAAGCAACAGCTCACATTTATCTGCTGGATTGATTTACTGCATCCAGTGCTCCACTTGTGACCTTTTCATTGGAGAGACTGGGCACAGACTCACTAAGCTTCACTGAGCACTTCACTCTGTCTGTACCAGTGACAGGGACCTCCCAGTGGCCAACCATTTCAGTTCTGCATCTCACTCCCATACTCACATGTATGTGTATGGCCACCAAAACTATTTGCAAATTGGAGGAACACCAATTTGTCAGATGGCATTAACATCATATTCTCTGGTTTCAGCTAACCTACTCTCCATTCCCCCTCCCTTCCCTTCCCCCTGCCTTCTTTACCTCAGCTCTCCACCATCTTCCCTTTCTACTCACCTAGCCACCTATTACCCTGTGCCTTTGGGACTATGCTCTTCCCCTTCCCCCTCTCCCCCTACCTTTTTGTTTGGACTCCTGCCATAATTTTTCCATACCTCGATGAAGCACTCAAGGCCAAGACATCAGTTATGTATCTTTATCTCTGCTATTATAAAGTACTCTGTCCCGCTGAGTTTCTCCAGCATCGTGCTTTTACTTTTTGCATCTTATCAATATACCTTTGTAACCCTTGGCAACCCTCTAGACGATCAGCAATACAACAAACTTTCATGTCATCTGTAAATTACTAACCCACCCTTCTACTTCCTCGTCCATGTCATTAATAACATCACAGAGAAGTTCCAGAATAGATCCCTGTGGAACTCCACTAGTCACTGACCTACATGCAGAATATGAACCATCTTCAACCACCCTCTGCCTTCTCTGGGCAAGCCAATTCTGTATCCACAAAGCAAGGGATCCTTAGATTCTACGCATCTTTACTTTTGGATTAGCCTTGTGTTGTCGACCTTATCAAGTGCTGTAGTGAAGTCCACGAGCACTATATCCATTGTTCTACTTCATCAATGTACTTTGTTGTATCCTCAAAAAATTCAATCAGGCTTATGAGACTTGAGCTTCTCTTTATTTAGCCATGCTGATGAACCCTAATCATATTATGCTTCTCTCAATGCTTGTAATCACTCTCTGTCAATATCTTCGCCAACAGCTTGCCCACTACTGAAGTAAAACTCACTTATCTACAGTTTCCTGGGTTATCTCTATTCCTTTTGTGGAACAGGGGAACAACCCTTCAATTCTCTGGTAATTGTCCTGGTCCCAGTGATGATATGAAGATCATTGCCAGTGGCTAAGCCATCTTCTTCTTCATTGTCTACAGTAGTCTTGGGTAAATCTCATCTGATCCTGATCTAACTTAATGTTTTTCAACAGTTCTAACACATCCTCTTTCTTAATGCCAATGTACTCAAGTGTTTCGGTCCACTTCAAGTCATCCCCACAATTTCTAAACTCCTTTATTCTTGTGTATACTGAAGTGAAGTATTCATAATGACCTTCACGACCTCTTCTGACTCCATGCATACATTTCCCCAATCAACCCTGAGAGATCCTATCCTTACATGACTCTTGTTCCCTACTGATTTATGGAATGTCTTAATCCTGCTCACCAAGGCCTTCTCATGGCCCCTTCAAGGTCTCCAAATGATTTTCTTAAAGCTCTTTCCTGGGAATCTTGTAATTCTCTGGAGATCTATCAGTTCCTATCTTCTTAAACCTCTCATCAGCTTTTCTTTTCTTCTTCACAAGATTTTCTGCATCCCTTTACATCTGGTGTTGCCCAGACTGCACTATTGTCACATCCTTCAGGGTCCTGCTGAGACGGACAAGCAGTTGCCAGGTGTGACAGAACATGTTGTGTTTTATATTGTATATAGATATGATTTTGGGAGATAAAGTGTGGAAGGTTTTTTTTAGTGTCGGTCATATACAAACAATCAAAACAGATCTTATTTAAAATACCGGAGCTCTGCTTTGAAGTGTTTGTATGTGACCTACACTAAATATCTGCCCCAATTTATCTTCAAAAACATATCTATAATCTGTCTCTATTAGGCATGATTAAAAGAATGGTTTTCAAACTTTTTCTTTCCATTCACATACTACCTTAAGCAATCCCTTACTAATCACAGAGCACCGATGGTGTAGGGAATACTTAAAGTGGTATGTGAGTGGAAAGAAAACAGGTTGAGAACCACTCCTTTAACTGGACCTCTTCCCTGTGCAGTGCCCTTATCTGAGATCTGAGCAGGTGTTCTCTCAGGACTTTTGGCCTAATGAAATTGATGCTCTTTCTTTGCAGTACGCAGTGATGGCATCTCCTTCTGCAATCACTGAGAGAATATGGAGACGGACCTCTCTATGATCTAAGGTAACTCTGGCAGTGCCTCTGTGATAGCAGGTGGTTACACAGGCTCACTCACTACCTCTGTGTGTGAACCTTGGAAAGGGAAGGTACTGCAGCAATGTTCACTAACTATCTCATCATCAACATGCCCCTTAACTACATGAGAACACAGTTTTGTTTTCAACGGATAAGCTTGTCCTGAAGCCTATGACCGAGGAGCAGCTGCTTCTTCCAGAAATCAGTATTTTCAGTGAAAGCAGAAATCATTTTTGATGATCCAAGATTTTTAATACAATCTATTGCAAGCGTTGACTACTGATTTCAGTTATAGAAAGAATTCTTAGTGGGGTTCCTTACCTTTTTTCCCATTTAATCTTCACATGGGACTACTATCTGTGTAATACTAGTGGTATTGTAGGGGTGTCGGTGTGGTCCCTGTATTAAATATATTTAGTTTGGATGCTATTATTTGAAGATGTGCATTGATATAAGACCCAGAAATGTGGTATACAATCTTTGGTTGCTGCAGGGGTGTAACAGTCTGTGTGCAGGAGTGAAGGAGTTGTTGGGGTGGTGGGGGGGAAGAGAGAGAAAGTGAGAGAGATAATGTAATGAACAGAAATAAGTTGTCGGTGTAAGTTTAATTAGAGAAAGAGCATTGCAAAACTTTAACTTTTGAAGTTTATTCCTTATCACCACATCCCAAGCCCTTCATAACCCTCTCTGAAGAACCTCAGCCCTGGCCTCTGCAATGACCCACATGGATATGTTTCACCAGCACCCCTTCCACTCCATCCAGCTGAGGGGTCTTGACCCTTTGCTGTGAGTGTCCTGCTGCTTGGTTGCCCACCCAGCACAGTTAGATTTGTTAAAAGTGTCATCACAGTGTGTAGACAGGTCCTGATACCTTATGCTTCACAGCAAATCCAAGAGCAAGAAAGGAATGCAGCATAGAGTGAGTGCAGGGGTCAGAGATGTGGAGAGGGAGAGAGAACAATGGGGGATGGCACATGGAGGGGGAAGAATAAGAAGAGAGAGTGAGATACATTAAATTATAAGCCATGTGGAAAGGAGTGGAAAGAGGGTCAGGGACACAGAAGAAAGGGGGACAAGGCAGCTTTTATCTGTGGGTGAGAGAGTGAGGGGAAGGGGTTAACAAAGCATGAATGGAGCTGATGGAAGAGCGATAAGATGTAATGAAGCAGTCTTAGTGGACTGCTTCAATACATGTTATGAGCAGAGATTGGTCTGAAAATTACAAGGACAGCTGTATGAACAAGCACAACTCTCCATAAAAGGAACAGGTTGCAAGATCACAGTCACACTCTGGTGAAGACTGAAGCTTTTCAAATCACTTCTCCTATCTTATGAGCATCCTTTTTGACACTGGTTAGCCAACGATGTAGATCAATAGTAATCCTCCAAGGTTTACATCAAACTCTTGTGGATTACACTTTCCACCAATGGATGATAAGGTTGGCAAACATCTTAAAGTTCTGCCCAATGAAGCAGGAAGTGTGGATCCTGTCCAGGGAAGTACTGGAATACTACAAATAATCTATACTTTTTAGTAGTTGAAAGAGTGCTACTTGCAGAGAGACATCGTTGGTGAGTAGACGAACTATTAATACAGGCAAAAATGAGCCTTCAAACTCCTTCCAACTGTAAGATATGAGCAGAGATTGGTCTGGAAATTACAAGGATAGTTGTATGAACAAGCATCACTCTCCATAAAAGGAACAGGCTGCCAGATCACAGTCACACTCTGATGAAGACTGAAGCTTTTCAAGTCACTCTCCATACCTCTCCGTGTGGATTTTTTTGTTGTCGCTGGATGTTATGTACGGTACATGTTGCCTGATAAATTTTTTTTGAATATTTTAATTTTGAATTTCATAGACATAAAAATTCAAACAAACAATCCAATCCTTTCAACACTCATATAACATTCAGAGTCTGTATTTATTCCCCCCCCCCATCTCTTCACCCCCCTTCCCCAATACAACTGAAAATACAGTCATATAAATTATACAGAAACAAATACTGGTGGGGTTAAGAAAAATCTTACGAAAAAAACAACCTGAGTGACTAAACCACAAAAGGTAAGGAATAAAAAAGGAAAAAACTAAAAACAAAACTAAAAAAGTAAGTCATCTGTGTCATGTCCTGCTGGGACAAATTGTTACAGTACCCATATTTCGAAGGGGGCTGGTCAAATCTGTATACCAATGTATTTCAAATAGGATTGCCACACTCTAACAAATGTGTCCATTTCCTCCTTAGATTGTATGTGATTTTCTCCAGGGGAATGCAACTCTGCATTTCCATATCCCATCATGTAGTATTTAATTGGGAGTCGGACTTCCATGTAACCGCTATACACTTCCTGGCAACTGACAAGGCAACTTTGACAAACTGAATTTGGTATTTGGACAGTCTAAAACTCACACCCCCAATATCTCCTAGAAGGTACAACTCCGAATCCTGTGGAAAATCAACTTTTGTAATTTTTTTCAGGATGTTCCCCAGGTCTCCAAGAAGGATCTCACCCTTGTACATAGTCAGGTGAAGTGGACAAAAGTTCCAATCTTCACACCACACCTAAAGCATATTTCTGAAATTTCTGGCTTTGATTTATGCAATTTTTTGTGGTGATAGATGCAGCTGATGCACAGGTCTTGCCACCACTCTTCATTGATTGTTGTGCCCAAGTCCAATTCCCATCTCTCCCTTGACCTGTGTAATTCGGCTTCGGGCCCTCACTTAGGAATATGTAATACATTTTAGAGATAAATTTACACATATTCTCCTTTTGAGTTAGAATGTCAGGCAGGGTCATAGACGGTCACAATTTTTCCCTTAAGAAAGAACTTATTTGCAGATAGCAGAAGAATTTTCTATTAGACAAATCATATTTGTTCCTCAACTGCTCGAATGACATAAGATGCCCTCATTTGTAACAATCCTCAATACAACTGATCCCTTTCTGGCACCAGGTGTCCAGGATTTTATTACCCACAGTCAAGGGTATTAGATTATTCTGGGTCAAGGGCTTTTTGGGAGCTATCCCAACCTTCCATCCAATAAAATGCTTTATTTTCCATGTCTGAAGTACATGCTTTAATATGGAGGTGACCTATTTTCTTTGAGAATAATTTGGTGTCCAACTTATATATGAATTCTCTTGCTATCATGTCACTTACCGCTTGTAGTCCAATTTGTGCCCATGAGGGGGGAACCACTCTCTCAATGAGTGAGGTGAAAAACCTTGCCTGGGCTGCCCAGTAATATTTTTGAAATCAGGTAATTTTAAACTCCCCAAATTATAGTTGTGATAGTACAGACCTATCACCAATGTATATAGTTACAGTATCTAGAGTATGTAATGACTGTGCTTACAGCGATTGGCTGAGAGCTTAGCCACGCCTACTGTCTGGGCCTTAAAGGGTTGTGTCCCTAGCCAGGTCGGATCATTCCGGACTAGTCGGCCACCTGTGAAGAGTTCCTGTCTTTTGCTAATAAAAGCCTTGGTTTGGATCAACAAGTCTTTGGTTCTTTTGACGAGCTCTACAATTTTATTAGCAAAAGAATTTTTTTTTTAAAAAGGGATGGAGCATCTGATTCGGCCAGAAAAACTTGACATCGACCCACAGTTAGCTACAGCCTTCAAAGCCTTTAAGTTCTGACTGTTGAACTTTGAAAACTTCCTAAGGCTCATTGAGGTGGAGGAGGATAACCAGCGTCTAACAGCATTGCTGTCTATGGTGTCCTTGAGAGTCTACGAGAACATCCAGGATGAGACCACTTACACCGCAGCCATAAAGGTACTGAAAGAACTGTACGATCAAACAATGAACAGAGTTCATGCCCGGCTCGTTCTTGTGTCAGGGAAGCAACAGCCCGGCGAGTCCAGCAGGGCATATTTACAAGTAGTCAAGGCGATGGGCAAGGACTGTAACTGTGTGGACAAAACTGCTGCTGAGATCACAAATGATCTCGTCCGGGATGCCTATGTGGCCGGGCTCCGATCGAACAAAGTGAGGCTGCGCTTGCTTGAACAAGGGGTAGAAAAACTAGAGGACGTGGCCCGGATTGCGATCACAATGGAGGATGCAGCCTTAAAGTCAAATGAGCTCTCTAGGGACTGGACCCCACGTTCGGATGTGAGTAGAGTGCCCTTCTACCCTACCAACCCCCGAGATACTGATGGCCTGTCGGCTGCTGCTACACTGCCCCCTGCAAACCCAAAATGTTATTTCTGCGGGAGGGACAAGCACAGCAGGTCCCAGTGCCCAGCAAGAAAAGCCAGGTGCCAGAAATGCCTTAAAAATGGCCACTTTGCTGCAGTCTGTAGGTCTAAAATGGCCGCCGGCAAACACAGTGCCTCGTGTGAAGCCCAACCGCCACTATCCCATTCAAACTCTTCTTCCCCAGAGCTCTCGTCCAATGAGAGCGAGGGCTCCCCTGCACGGCAACGCCTGACATCACGGAGACGCTGAACCCGGAAGGGGCAGCCCACCCTCGCAACCATGATATTGGCCCGCCTCTCGCCCGCGTGCGGAACACTCGACCCGGCCTCGGTCCCGACTGTAGAGCCCGCTATTGCCATGGCCACGACCACGCCCGGGGCCGACGCTACCACTGCCGCTGCCACTGCCACAGCCATCCCCGGAAACACTCGACGAGCCCGCTGGTGACACCACTCCAGCGACCCAAATCCCGGCACCACGGCGGTCATGCCGGATGGTCAGACCCCCTGTCCACTACAGTCCTTAACATACCCCTTCCTTCCCTTCTCCCTCTTCAGCCCTTCCACCCCAGGGTCAGTTCTCCAAGAAGGGGTGAATGTGATAGTACAGACCTATCACCAATGTATATTGTTTCAGTATCTAGAGTGTAATGACTGTGCTTACAGCGATTGGCTGAGAACTTAGCCACGCCTACTGTCTGGGCCTTAAAGGGTTGTGTTTCGAGCCAGGTCGGATCATTCCGGACTGGTCAGCTACCTGTGAAGAGCTCCTGTCTTTTGCTAATAAAAGCCTTGGTTTGGATCAACAAGTCTTTGGTTCTTTCGACGAGATCTACAATAGTCCCATGCCAACTTTTCCATGGAGATTCTAGCCACTTTACCACTCCACAGGAACCTTCTGACACATTTGCTGAGCATCTTAAAAAAGCCCTGGAGTAACAAAATGGGTAACAACTGAAAAAGATACCAGAACCTTGGCATCACTTTCATTCTGACACAGTTAACTCTGCCCATCAGTGTTATGGGCAGAGTCCTCATCAAGTAAGGTCCTCCTCAATCTTCCAGAGCAAAGGGAGACAATTAAGTTTGTATAAGTTGCATAAATCTTTGTCTACTTTTATCCCCAGATATTTAATGACTTCTTGTGGGAATTTAAATTGACCTCTCTGTTGATATTGTCTGTAATCCCCGTTCATCAAAGGCGTAATCACACTTTTGTCCAGATTTACCTTATACCGCAAGACCTTCCTATAATCCTTCAGTGTAGTCCTCAACCTGGCTAATGACTCCTGTGGTCTGTCAAATATATTAATGCATCATCAGCGAAAAGGTTGATTTTGTGTCCACCTGGCTCACTGTGAACCCCTTTGTGAGAGATAAGTAAAACTGATATAAAAATATGAACATGAGGAAACTAGTATGGATATATGTGTAATGAATAAAGCCAGTATGAATAGGATAAGGATAGATAATAGAATGTTGGAAGTAAAGTTAGTTTGAATAAGATACGGGTCATCTAGCCTTAGACGGAATTAGCAAGTTCTGCATATAAGAAGTTTGTAGCCCTGAGAGTCGGGAAGGTGTGAATTAGAACAAAGGCAGGTTTGTGAATAAGGACAATAAGGACAATGACATGATGAACACCGACAGGATACCCCCTGGTCCTCCAAGTTCACAGAAACAGCAGGTAGGCAGACAGGATTGCCTAATGCCAAACTAATCCAGGAGGCAGAAGAATGTAAGGGGGAGGGTATTTCTATACTGAAATCAACTGTATAAAAGTTGGGTGAGCCCCAGTGTGTGTGTGTGTATTCCCAGGGTAAGGGGAAGCACCCAACTTTGCATTGTTGTATAATAAATGTTCTTTGTTCTCAATTTTTGTCTCGAGCAAATTCTGTGAAGGTACTTCTGTTTCTCACAAATGGGGGCTCGTCCGGGATCCCACTCCCTCCACTGACAGAGTACCCGACAACGGGGGTAGGTGCACCCCAGCTGATTCAGCTGGACTCACGGACGGCGGGTGACTGGTCAGTGGATGAAGTGAGTGATATCCGAGAAGAGGCATTGAGAACAAATAACGGGAGGACGTTAAGGAAGCGCGCTAGGAATAGCTACTGGGTCCTGGTAAGAGGAATTTTACTTACCTCTTAGTATGGGAGGTGTGAGTAACAAGGGAAATAGTCCTAAGGAAGGACGGGACAATCAGATAACTAAGCAAAGTCCGTTAGGATTAATGCTATCTGATTGGGGTGCGGGGAGAACCTGTGGGAAAGACAAACTGACCATGGTCAGGTATTGCTGTCTGGAATGGGTTAAAAGTCCGATAAAAGGGAGTTCGGTATATTGGCCAAAGCTCGGATCCGAGGATGACTGGACGTGTCAGGCATTGAACATCTGGCTCTATCAAAACCAAAGAGATAATATTGAGAGCAGGGAATATGCAGCCTGCTGGCTCAGTGGATCGGTTGATCAACTGGTTTTGAATGAAAAGGAATGTAAGGACAAGAAGGATGAGGAACCTTTTGTCCCAGAAACACAAGGATGGGATGTGTTACATTCCCTTCCTCCACCTTATGCTCTTCCTATGCCGGCTCCTATCTTTCCCCTCTCTCCTATGCTCTACCCTTCTGCACCTTCCCCTCCTCCCCCACAGCTAAAGAAAGGAGAAGAAAGTAGGGGTGGTATGATGACCTGCTCACAAAGTACTAGATTACCACCTTAATTGACAAGAGAGGGAGGAGACTTTGATTCAAAACAGTGTGAGACCCTCCGGGAGGGAAGGGCAGAACCTTTTGATTCATTTCCCAGAGAGCAGGAATCTAGACATTATAAAGGAGAGGATAAGCCAGAAATGAACTGGATGAGACCTTTACGGGAAGTTCCCATGGGAGGGGGTCTCGGTTTTGTAAATGTGCCCCTGACTAGTACGGAGGTGCGTAATGTCGGACTCTGGCTTTACCTTACTCTTAATTTAGTCTATGTGTAGTCTGAGTCCAGCGTGTTCTTTGAATGAAGTGATAGGAGAAGGCATTCGGTTCAACAGTCAATTTATTACACAGCACAAGAATAAAACTTAATAGAGCTCTGGGCCAATCATTAGTTCATAGGTCACCTGCACAGTGAGCTACTCCCCAAGACTGACCCCTATTGTCCAGTTGGTTCAGTTTATATAGGTCAACCTTATCATACAGAACAAAAGTTGGCTTCCTTTGCTAGATTTCATTATCATACAGAACAAAAGTTGTCTTCCTTTGCTAGATCTTTTTGCATAAGGGTTATCACAAGTCATCTCCTGTTTTGCAGATATCTGGGGTGTAGCACTCCCATCTTAATCCTCCAGGCCAGACTATCCTGTTGTGTTGATCAGAAATTAATTCATCCCCAGATATTTCTAATCACCATTCTTTTCTTGTCCGGCCAATTTCTGCTGTTCTCTTTAACACCTCCTCCTGCCTTAATCTTCCTCCTAGACTGGTTTTCCATTCCTTTTGTTTCTTGCAGGCCATTCTTTGTTCTGATCTGGCCTGTGTCTCCTGTGCTACTCACCACCTCCTTTAGTTTGAGCATTCCTCCTAAATCGTTTTATGCATTTCCTCTCCCTGTATTTTGGAGCAGACAATTTTGCTCAGCCAACTTTGCTCCATGCTGTGATTGCCACTTAATCACATTCCTTTTTCCCTGAACCATGCAGTAAATATACACTTATTAATTAATCATTTATTTCATACTGTTTTAACCCCTAGATTCCAACAGTAATTTTAAGAGGGAACGCCCAATAAACAGAAAGGAAAGGCTAAGATTTTGATGCAGGCAGTCAAGGAAGTCGTGGAGGAACAGCAAGGAAAGGGTAGGGGCTGTGTGCCAGCTCCTGGACATTGGGAGGAGCTCAGGGAGTGGGTGAGTAGAGACCAGAGCAGGGGCAAGGGTAGAGGGGAATTCTGGGGACGACGACCGTTCCCGGGACCTTGTGGTAATCCCAGTAGGAATTGGGAAACAGGAGCATTGTAAAAGGAGGGACATTTTAAGAGAGAATGCCCAATGCGAGCCAGGGAGACGCGACCTTACGCACTGATGTGTTGGAATATAGGGGTTAATTAATCATAGAAAATATGTAGAATATATGCTTATGTACTATTCAGTTTGTATACATGAATCCAGTACTATGTAACAATTTAATATTTACCTCATGGTGAAGGGAAAGAGTAATGTAAATAAGGGGCAGCCACAGTATGTAGCAAAGTTGGCTGATTACAGTAGGTTTAGAATTGCCTGCTTCCAAAATACAAAAGAGAGGATATGTATGAAACAATTTAGTAGGAATGTTAAGGCAAAAGGAGATGTTGATTAGCACAAACAAAAAGAATCTGACAGAGACTGTTAGAAACAAAGAGAATGGAAAGTAAGAAGCTAAGACAGAAGGAGGTGTTGAGTAGAACAGAAGAATGGCCAGATGAGAACAAAGAAATAATTAGAAACATCTGGGGTATGAAATTGATTTCTGATCAAAACAACAGGATATTCTGACCTTGAGGATTAAGATGGGAGCTCGACACTCCAGATAACTGCAGAGCAGGAAATTACTTGTGATAAATCTTATGCAAGAAATCTAGCAAAGAAAGCCAACTTTTGTTCTGTATAAGGTTGAGCTATATAAACTGTAGAGACTGGACAGTAGAGGTCAGTCTTGGGGAATAGCTCACTGTGCAGGTGTCCTATGAACTAATGACTGAACCAGAACTCTGTTAAGCTTTATTCTTATGCTGTGTAATAAACTGATTCTGTTTCTCACACCTTCATGTCTAGATCCCATCGAATGGCTTCCACCAGTGGCTCAATTGCCAGTATGAACAGTGCTGGGGACAATGGTCAACCCTGCCTACTGGACCTGCTCAATGGAAACACTGGAGTCATCTGCCCATTTGTAACAATTTTAACTTGGGATTTACAGTAAAGTATCCTCATCCAATTAATAAATGTTTTACCCTATCCAAATTTCTTCAGTACCTTGAATAAAATGTCCCACTCCAATCTGTTAAAGGCCTTCTCTGCATCCAGAGCTATGACCACTCCTGGATCCACCCATAACTGTGCCAGATGTTCTATATTAAGCAATCTAGCTATGCAGTTTGCTGATTGTCTCTTTTTATAAATCCATCTTAGTCTGGACTCATTAATTTCAGCAAATATTCTGCCAATTTATTGGCCAATGCTTTTGCAGTATGTTTTCAATAATGAGATGGGTCTATACAAGGTGGGATTTACTTAGTACATTGTTTCCTCATTTTAATCCCCCTGAAAATGCCCTACGAGCTAATGACTAATTTGTGCCTGTGATGTTGGAGAGGAAAAAGCTGCCGGCTCAGTGGGGAGTGCAGCGAAGGTATACACTAAAAAAGAGAACAGCATGCTAAGCGAAAGTCATGGAATGCATAACAGTATGCTGTGATTTCAGTTAGTCATTTCAGTTCATTAATATCAGACTGGTGCAGATACTTGTTTGAATTTGTCTGGTTATTTTTGTTGATCGGTGCAGTGAGGGCAGATGGTAGAATATTACACAGATTTATATGTGCTGGAAATTGAGTAATGTATCACTGTAAATGCCAGAATCATTAATTTAGAATTTCAGACCACACAGAATTGCTGTATAACATCTCATTTTATTTACAAGCTTTTTTGTAAGTTCGTTATCAGATGTGAATCATAGAATAGGCCATTTTGCCTATTTTACCTGTGTTGATTTGTTGGCAGATAAAGCTAATGTGAATGAAATAAGGAATACTAGACTAGAGTGCTGAGCAGGGATGAATTCCGATAAGTGTGTGAGGAATGGTTACGCAAGTATATTAGAATAAGGGCTTATAGTTATAGAAAGAATGAGCAAGTTCTGCATAGAGAATTAGTAAGTCCTGGGGGGTTGAGATGTATGAATAAGGACAAAGGCAGATTTATGAATAAGGACAATGACATGATGGGACCCAGACAGGATACCCCATGGTCTTTGAAGTTTACAGAAACTGCACGTAGGCAGACAGAATTACCAAATGCCAAACCAATCCAGGAGGCAGAAGAATGTTGGGGGGGGGGGGGGGAGGGTACCTCTACACTGAAATGAACTGTATAAAAGTTGGGTGAGCCCCAGTATGTGTGTGTATTCCCAGGGTAAGGGGAAGCACCCAACTTTGCATTGTTGTACAATAAATGCTCTTTGTTCTCAATTTTTGTATGAGCGAAATCTGTGAAGGTACTTCTGTTTCTCACACTCCCATTCTTCTTCCTCATAACCCATCAAATATTACCCAATTTGCTTTTGATTCAATAACGTTGTCTTTTTCAGGGTATACCGTTAAATACATTTGCATCCAACACCTGTTAAAGTTGTGCATTCCATGTCATGACCACATTCTGTGCTTAAAAAGTCATAACTTATAGAACAATGGTTCCTCTACCAATTACATAAAATTCACATCTTCTAATTGCTCACTCATGTGCTCACTGGAAACCAGTGAAAACAATGAAACAAATATATTTGCAAGCAAACAAAACATAAAAAGCAAACATTTATGTTCAATGTGAGTTTATTGTCATTTGCATAAGTACAATGTAGAAATACACCAAAATTCTTACTTGCTGCATGCAAATAGGCACATAAAATACATCAACTATAATGGTAAAAATGTAAATGATCACAAATACAAGACAGAAAAAGAGATTATATGAAGGGTCAGATAAAAATTCACATTTGCAGATAATGCAAGAAAAAAGTGACCTTTCAGTAGTGCAGATCTTTTGGTGTTCCTGTGTCGATTATGATTAGGGTTAATTGTGCAGGGAGGTTCAAGAGCCTGATAAAATGGAGAGTATGTATTCCACTGCGAAAATGTGAATTCTTAAAATAAACCACAAACATGTTTGAAATCACATTTTAAAATATGCACATATTATATGTTTTTCTTTGGCACAGGAGTGCTTCAAATTCTAGGTGAACAGAATAAATGCCATGATGAAGAATTTTTCAAGCATATGTTGCCAACTGAAACTCCTTGCTTCCTAGAAAATATGTTGAAATTCAACATGTTATTTACAGCTTAGCTCCCACTATGGAATCACAGATTGTGTAGAAACTTTTCAAGTTCAAGTTTATCATGCTCAACTTTATTATCACATGCACTATACTATGATGCAGTGTTACAGGTTGTTTTGAAAGCAGACCATCGATAGAACAAGTAAGACAGCATATAAGAACGGTTACAGAGAGAGAGATCAGTTGGTGCAGATCAAAGACAGAAACATTTTACTATATTGGGGATCATTCAAAGTCTGATAACGATGGGAAAGAAACTATCTTTGAAACTGGTGATGTGCGATCTCATACTTGAGAATCTTCTGGATGGGAAGAGGGTGAATGGAGTGGGATTAATCTTCAAATACATTGATGGAAGAGAGGGGAGCATGTGCGATGGCCTGACCCACGTTCACAAGCCTCTGCAGTATCATGCAGTTTTGGGCAAAGCATTTCAGTGAGGTACCCTGCATTTATATTTCCATACTGGACAATCAATTCAAGAAATCAAATTGGGATGTACAAATACCTCAGCAGGCCATCAAGACTGAGGGAATTACAGCAATATGGGGTGAGGCATTAAAGGAATTTGAAATGGTGTACAAGAATTTTAAAATTGAGGTGTTGCCTAATTACCAGATGGGGTGGATTGACATGCTCAGAGGTGATAAGTTAACAAAATTTCATGCAAGTAATGGCAGAAAAGCTTTGCAAGCCCTCAGGTTTATATATTAGAGCATGAGGGAGATTCATCAGGAATGCAGTTTAGAAGTAGCAAAGATCTAAGTGATGTTCCAACAGTTTGTGAACTGAGGCAGAGATGAAGTTGATGTTGCAAAGATGGAAACAGATAGTCTTAATGATTATGTGAGTATGTAGACTTGATTCAAACTCATGTGAGATAATTCATAGCACCACAATTGCAAACAATTTGGTGCAGTTACAAACAGAATATGGGGTCTTTGATGGTGTCAGTGTTTCAAGATCAGAGCTTTTTTTTATGAATAGAAGTTTTTGAACATCCGTTGGACCATGGCAGACAAAAAGTCTAACAATTTATTAACGGGCGGAGTCAAGAAGGGCAGGAGTGAGGAAAGCTGTGGTAGTCTATACATGTGGAAACAGATTGTCTTTTCTAAACTGATGTCGCCAATGGTATAACCAGTGGAAGAAGTTGAAGAGAATGTTGTTGCTGTGGAAAGGGAAGACATTACAGATGATCCTAGCAATGAAAAGTCATCTGACCATGTTTGTCATGTTTCTCTCTCCACAGTTGCTGTCTGACCTGCTGACCTCCATAATTTTTTTATTTCAGATTTTCAACATAGAACAAACTTCAGTATAGGACAGACCCTCCAGTCCACAATGTCTGCACTGAACATGATGCCACATTAAGTGAATATTCTGCTACTTGAACGTGATACATATTCCTCTATTCCCTGCATAATCGTGTCAAAATAAATGCCTCATTATCAGCACAATTATACCTTTCTCCTACCCACAGTCTATTCAAGGCACCTACAACTCTGTATCACCTCTGATGGTCCAGAAAAAATAACCCAAGTTTGTCCAACCTCTCCTTATAGCCCATAGCCTCCAATCCAGGGCAGAATCCTTGTCCATCTTTTCTGTACCCTTACCAAAATACCTCCACATTTTTCCTGGTGACCAGAATTATACACAGTTCTCCAAATACAGCCTAACCAGTTTTATATAGCTGCAACATGACTTCTTGATTCTCTTTCCAATGCCTCTCCCAATGAGAGCAAGCATGACATATGCCTTCTTTTCTGAGGAAGTTGGCTAAACTGTAGGTAGAGCTAGGGGCTAGTATAGTGTAGTCGGGCTTTGCAACATGATGGGAAAAACAGCAGGAGGAATAAATTAGCAAAAAGCTGACACACAAAATATGTCTGAAAGCAATGAAGGGCGCAGCAGCTTCTGAAAGAACAATAGAGCATTTGTTGCTATGCACCTGTACTGATTAACCCCCTGAGACTTTGCATATGCGAGAAACGAGCTACTAGGTATTGATAAGCTGCGGTCTTACGATTGGTAAAATATTATACGGTAAGCGTACTAACTTAGAGATACTTTGTATATCTGAGGAACTAACTATTGGATATTAAAAGATGGGGTCTTTTATGATTGGTGTAACATTATACAGCATGCTACGGATCAGGATAAAAGAGAATGTATTGTAGCTGTTCAGGGGAACCTTTGTCACCGACTTCTGAATGGCATTTCAGTAGTAGGGGTGAATGAAAGTAACCCAATCTGCAGATTAAAGAACAATCCAACCAAGACTGTAGTTGAAGTGAGTAATTGCGAGCACCCTGCGGACCTGGAATCCACATTTGGTGTCAGAAGTGGGATTCCAAAGACTCATCAGATCTTTGGTGGATGGAACGAAGAAGGGGTTCCTGGGGCAGATCAGGGGATGGGCCCGCGGAGTGAGTATATCTTATTCTCTCCTTTTTCCCTGCTCTGAACCTGGTACTTTTGCATATTTCTGTAACCAGAGGCTGTGAGTTCCAATGGAATTTAAGGGTGATTGGTGAAAGGTTGGATCAGTGTGAGAGCTCGGTGAGCTAAGCTAAGAGTTCAGGGAACTCGTCCAGTCAGGGACCATCAGTGTGAGAGCTTGGGAGTTCAGTTAAGAGTTCAGGGAACTTCTTGGGGAGCTCAGGTTTTGGAAACCTGAGGTACAATGGGGAATTGTGTAGACACGACCAGTGAATGGGGTTCGCCATTACAGAATATGTGTGAAAAATATCTGGGTGATGAAAAAATAATTCGAGAAGTTTCTAGGGCATTAAATAAAAGACTAGGGAGAGAAGGCTGGCCATTGGGGGGATACTTGGGATGATGAATTCATTAAAGAGGCACAACAGCTAATCTGGAAACGACCCACAAATGATAAAACTAAAGAGGTAATTGGAAAGTGGCGCCTGTTAACACAAGAAAGAAAAGAGAGAGATAAGCTTGCAAGTTAGCAGACTAACACTGTAAAACTGGGGATCCCACTGACAGAAGGGGGGACAGTAAAACCTATGGAGGACCTCCATAAAGAATGTGCACATAAAAAGGAACAGAACAGGAAAAATCAGGAAAGGGAAAAAGCAAAGGTTAGGCAGGAGAAACCTCCCGTATCAGAGGATAAACAAAGACTACATCATCAAATGGAAGCCCTAAGGCTGATGGACAAAGGAGAGACGAGTAACCCCTGGAGGATATAGGATGGACCCTGAGTACTCTTCAAGGACCCCCCTAATGATCACCACTAGCACGTTATCCACCCATAACTAGACCCCCCAGCAGCAGTTCCCTCTGCGCAGCAGTACCCAAAGTATTTTCGGATCCTGTTAGTGCCCGAACCCAGAGCCATGATAAATCATCTGGCCACTGTAACAAAGAAGTTAAGATTTAAAGAAAGTCTGTGGAAAATTTTGTTAAAACACATTTAAGCTGAAGTGTCAGTGAGGACAGAGAGAACTCTGTAGAAAAACATAAGATACCGCTCTACCATCCAGGCAAATTGGAAGGAAGCCCAGAAGAATAGATAACACAGCAAATTTGTGGAGAATACTATAGAACACAGAACTAAGACAGCCAGAAATACTCTTAAAGGGACCACGCAAGATACAAATTTGTTTACATTTCAAAGAAGAAGACAGGTTGCAGTGTAAAGAGAAGAGGACATCTCATCGGGCTAGAGACCTTGAGCAAACAGCTCCGCTCACAGAGATGTCTGATCATGAGTTGACCCAGCAAGGCAGATGGTTAAGGCTTGGTGGAAGGTTGGAGTCAGTGACCAGAGAAGAAGTGGCTTCAACTACCAAGCATGAAGACTCCATTAAGGTACTGCAGTTTTGACTTAAAGGCACAGTGACTCCTTTTGACCAACCAACTACTTCTCCACAAAGATGGAGCCATCAATGCTGGGCCTTGATGCACTCAGATCTTGGCGGCTATCTATTTATCTCTTCAACTCGCCGCCAACCTGACACTCCAACAGCATACAGTAGATTATACAGAACATTCGGTGACAGCCTTGCTGGGATAGCTACAGACGCAATACTTGACCATGGCAAGGCAAAATAAATATGAGGTAGCACTGCTTAATAATCCCCAACTGTCCTTTTGCACGATAACAACAATCAATCCAGCCACCTTTGTGATGCACCCACCAGAAGAGATGGAGGAGCCGAATCACAACTGTTTACAGATTGTCCAGCTCACAGTATTACCTCGACAGGACCTGACTGACCACCCATTGGAAGACCCTAATCTGTCCATCTACACTGACGGAAGTTCCTATATTGGCTCGCGAGGTACAAGATGCACAGGCATCTTGATTGATCAGAATAGACAAACCTTGGAGGCCGCTACACAGATTCCCGGTATGTCTTCGGGGTGGCACATGATTTTGGACAGTTGTAGAAAAATCAGGGTTTTATAACATCGTCAAGGACCCCCATTTCCCATAAACAAACGGTTCAGAGTTCGTTATCAGCAATCCAACTCCCAAAGAGGGTAGCTCTCCTTAAAATTGCAGCGCATACCCATGGCAAAGACGTGATTTCTAAGCTTAATGAGGCGGCAGATAAAGCAGCTGAAGCTGCAGTGCAGGCTCTTCAGGATTGGGTCCCCAAAGATTTAGTGCAACATGAGTCCTCCTCAACGAGCCTCATGCCTTCCATCCAGGAGATTCGACTCCACCAGAGGGATGCCTCTGATAGAGAAATTGAGTGATGGAAATGTTCCAGCTGTTATTATGATGATGTATTTGAGCTTTGGGTAACTCCAGCTGGGCAAACTTGTATGACTGATCAATTGGCAGCCTGGATACCTAGTGGCAGTGTTTCACTTGTGCCCGTTTTAATCTAGGTAAAGGTCATTATTGACAGGTTGGTCAAACTCCTTTGCCAGAAGGACCATTTGATGCAATGCAGCTGGACTTTATTGAGTTACCTAGATGTCAGAATTATAAATATGTTTTAGTAATAATAGATTGCTTTAGTAGATGGGTTGAGGCCTTCCCAACAAGGGACAACAAGGCCTCTACCGTAGTCCATGTGTTATGTAAGGAGTTAATTCCTCGCTTTGGAGTTCCTTGTCGCCTTAGTTCAGATACTGATCCGCATTTTATTGCTGTTATTAACCATGCAGTTTGTAATACCTTAGAAATGAAACAACAGTTACATGTGTTTATCACCCACAGGCAGCAGGAACAGTGGAACCTGCCAACCAGACTTTGAAGACAAAATTAGCCCAGCTTACTGAACAAACTAAAGGCACTTGGCTTTCCCTGCTGCCGACAGCTTTATAGCAAGTATGCACAGAACCAGCTACCAAACGTGGCTCGACACCTGCCGTGATCATCCACTACGTACACCCTTTTCCGACCTGTCTCCCCTCCCCGTCACCCTCCACCACATGAGTTCTGAAATGTCTACATATATTCTGGCATTAACTCGCGCCCTTCACCAGTCAGCCTCTAGAGTGCGTGCAGCTTTTGAAACGACCTCCACGTTAGACTTGCCCTCTCACATACACCCAGGGTTGTTTGTGATGATGTGGAATGCTCTGCCACAGAGGGTGGTAGAGGCAGATTCGCTGATTATGTTCAAAAGAGAGTTAGATAAGACTCTAGTGGACAAAGGAGTTAAGGGTTATGGGGATAAGGCTGGAAAGGGGTACTGATAGTAGTGATCAGCCATGATCTGTAAAATGGCAGTGCTGGCTCGACGGGCCGAAGGGCCTACTCCAGCTCCTATTGTCTATTGTCTATTGCAACAGAGTCAGGGGTTCAATGGAACCCTGATGGGAGGGACCACATTTGGTCCTTCTCACCACCCCGACTGCAATAAAGGTGGAGGGCCGAACCTCCTGGATCATTGTAAATTGGATGGCTCTGCCAACCAAAGGGGGGATGATGGAACCAGATGAGTAATTTTACATTTTTACAGTATCAGGTGAATATGTGAATAATGTACCAGTATAAGGTATAAGCTTTGAATAATTAGAGCACCAGTTGAACAACGACAGTATTATATATTAAAGTATTTTGTTTGATAATGAAGGATGAAGCAGAAATATTTAATAATAAGTTTGAGTGGTAGGAATGTTACACTAATAATAATTATGAGTTTTGATCTTTTAGACCTCGATTCATTCAGGATGAAGACGATTCGGATGCTGTGGCTTGCTGGCTGCATGATCGCGACCCTATTCGAAAGGACTGATAGTGTGATGGATCAAGCAGAAACAACTTCGAAACAGCAGACAAATGGGAGGTATAAGTGGGAAAATTATACAGCCGCCTTAATGGGAAGATCAGATTGTTATGTTTACGCTATGGCTAGCCCCCCATTAATGAATGTCCCAGCCCCTTATAATAACAAGAATTGCCAGGAATGGATGAGCAACTCGGAGACATCGGGACTGTGCCCATGGCATTGCATGATTTAACAAGCTTGCAGATATTATAACATAACAACCCTAAAGCGGAAATGCAAAGGGATGCATCCTTGGGCTACAGTCAATGTCACCACATCTCCCCAGAACACAATACTCGCACCAGGGATGAATGAGAAATAGTAGCGCTAAGGCCAAGGTTGAACACTTTAAGGGCCTGTGTGAAACTACTTTTGATGTTTCAGGGGGCTTTGAGGAACGGAAAAATCAAAATAAATCAGGGGAAGGTAGATGGCCACCTCCTCCTTTTGATATATGCAACTCCCAAGAGGGACCTTTAGTAGACTTGTGGTGGGATTGTGGAGAAGACCTTAGGGATACTCTCCTGTATAATTGGATAGGCAAATGTGCACAGGCAATGTTAATGCATCAGATATTGATTATTCCAGACTTGACTTCTTATCACCGAGCTAGAAGAGAATACCTTGGGACCCTAGAATATGTATAGATCCCATAGTCAACCACGTGGCATAACCAACGAATATAAGGTAAGAAATGAGATAGCTGCAGGTTTTGAGGCTTTTATCTCAGCAAATGGAGTATCCAAGAATGCTGAGTGAATTAACTATATTTATTATAACCAACAGAGATTTATCAATTATTCCAATGATGCATTGAATACCCTAGGAGAGCGACAAGCAAGATGACATGGCAGAATCGATAGGCTTTGGACTGGTTAATAACTGGTCTGCGTCATGTTTGGCAAGCAATGTTGTACCTTTATTCCTAACAACATCACTCCAAATGGCTTCTTCACTCGGGCTATGAATAAACTTAAGACTCTGCGGCAAGAATTAAAGGACAATGCTGGCTATGGCTACCAATTTTTAATTGGCCTTCGGGGTTCGTGGTTTACAAAGATTGTGATGGTTGTAGTAGTCGTATTAGTAATTCTTCTCTTGACCGGATGTTGCTTGTTGCAAAGAAAGTTTTTTTTTAACTTAGGTAAACCCAGCCGCCCCTATGATGCTGCAAAAGATGGGATCAGTGGGGATTGAGACTGGGAAGGGGGATGAGAAGGAGATAAAGGCTCAGATAGAACTGGAGCTTTGGGAAGTTGAGTGTCGGAGGCTGGGGAGTATAGAGGAGTAAGGGAGGCTGTGCAGGAGTCATTAGGTTTCAGCCCTTTTGAAATTGTGTTTGGAGATCATGTTAGAGGACCTTTAATGTTGATAAAAAGAACAGTGGGTTAATGAGCATATGCAGTTGGACTTGCTGGACTATTGTGATAGTACAGATTCTATCACCAATGTGTATATGTACATATGTACAGATGGTAGTGTAGGATGACTGTGATTGGCTGAGAGTGTAGCCACACCTACTGGTCTGGTCAACCTACTTGTGATGTGCTCCAGTCTTTTAGTTAATAAAAGCCTTGGTTTGGATCAACAAGTCTTTGGTTCTTTCGTCGCGCATTACAACTATGTTTCTAAATTTAAGGATAAGGCTACAAAAAGTGTAGACTTTGGCTCAAGAGAATTTAGAAATGGCTCAGGGTAAAATGAAGCATTTATTTGACAGGAAAGCTCAAGTGAGGAATTTTAAGACAGGAAGTAAAGTTTTGATTTTGTTTCCAACACATGACAATCCTTTGAAAGCTAGATTTTCTGGACCATATGTAATTATTAACTAAAGAGATCCAGAGTGATAAAGGATCTAACTTTATGTCTGGGTTGTTTCAATAGTTGATTTATGAGTTGGGAAGAAAACAGATCACTTCATCTGCGTACCATCCTGAAACTCAGGGAGCTTTGGGAAGATTTCATTCTACTCTTAAAAATATGATGAGAATTTATTGTCTGGAGAATGGAAAAGATTGGGATGAAGGTATTCATTTATTGTTATTTGCAGCAAGGGAGATAAGTAATGAGGAAGGAAGGGGTTAAAAGCCAGCGAGAGCAGCAGATTTTGCAGCATTCTCATAAGGTGGCAAGGCTATTCAAAGGGACCAATTAGCACGATGACTAACTGTAGGAATTTACTCTGAACCAATCAACGAGCAGGTCTGATAAGAGGTTGTCAATCTTCTGTTGCAGTGGAATTTGCACTTAGTAGTAACTGCATAGGGTAAGAATGTATTATGTAAACTTTATACTATTACTTGTAGGGTGCTGTCTGCTACCATTGGTAAGGATGTTTTTGGCTCAAATTAATTCGGCTGTCTCCATGATGCTGCAAAGAACAGAGGGAGAAAAGGAGAAGTTAACTGGAATATGGATGAGATAGAAAGACAAATTCAGACAGAACTTGTAGCAGAGCAGTTTCAGAGATAAGGAGAAATAGGACTGCCTTCCTATGAGGCCGCTGTTGGGACCCTGGAATGAGTGTCGCAGCATACGCAGGATCAAATACAGACAGGAGGGTTAGGGTATGAGCCATCCTGGAGGAGTAGGGAACAGCACTGGGATCACTGAGGGAGACACTGGTATGAACTCCCTACAAGGGTTTTGCTGATGAGCTTCCAAGAGTAGACTTAGGGTACTCCAGGAGGTACCATGGTAGTTTTGCTTTGTGATCCTGTGTATGTTGAGATAAAATCACAAAATAGGGGAATGAAGAAGTTGGCTAAACTGTAGGTAGAGCTAGGGGCTAGTATAGTGTAGCTTTGCAACATGATGGGGAAACAGCAGGAGGAATAAATTAGCAAAAAGCTGACACACAAAATATGTCTGAAAGCAATGAAGGGCGCAGCAGCTTCTGAAAGAACAATAGAGCATTTGTTGCTATGCACCTGCACTGATTAACCCCCTGAGACTTTGCATTTGCGAGAAACGAGCTACTAGGTATTGATAAGCTGCGGTCTTACGATTGGTAAAATATTATACAGTAAGCGTACTAACTTAGAGATATTTTGTATATGCGAGAAACTAACTATTGGATATTAAAAGATGGGGTCTTTTATGATTGGTGTAACATTATACAGCATGCTACGGATCAGGATAAAAGATAATGTATTGTAGCTGTTTGGGGGACTTTTGTCACTGACTCCTGAATGGCATTTCAGTAGTAGGGGTGAATGAAAGTAACCCAATCTGCAGATTAAAGAACAATCCAACCAAGACTGTAATTGAAGTCAGTCATTTCGTGCGAGCACCCTGCGGTCCTTGGAATCCACATTACCACCCTATCTATTTGCGTGACCACTCTCAGGGAGTTCTGAACCTTGACCTTCCAATGCTTCTGCACGTCAATCCTGTGAAGACTCTTGCCAGTAACTGTATACTTTCCCCTTACATTTGACGTCTCAAACTGAACACTTCACACACCTCCAAATTAAACTTATTCAGCCATTTCTCTGCCCAGATCTGTAACTGATTTATTTTAAATCCTGTACACTGTCCACAACTCCATCAATCTTGTGCTAGCAGCAAACTGACGAAGATTTATGGAGTGGGTAAATGTCCACGTCAGCTGCAGGCTCGATTGTGGCTGACAAGTCCGATGCGGGACAGGCAGACACGGTTGCAGCGGTTGCAGGGGAAAATTGGTTGGTTGGGGTTGGGTGTTGGGTTTTTCCTCCTTTGTCTTTTGTCAGTGAGGTGGGCTCTGCGGTCTTCTTCAAAGGAGGTTGCTGCCCGCCGAACTTTGAGGCGCCAAGATGCACGGTTTGAGGCGATATCAGCCCACTGGCGGTGGTCAATGTGGCAGGCACCAAGAGATTTCTTTAGGCAGTCCTTGTACCTCTTCTTTGGTGCACCTCTGTCACGGTGGCCAGTGGAGAGCTCGCCATATAACACGATCTTGGGAAGGCGATGGTCCTCCATTCTGGAGACGCGACCCACCCAGCGCAGCTGGATCTTCAGCAGCGTGGACTCGATGCTGTCGGCCTCTGCCATCTCGAGTACTTCGATGTTAGGAATGAAGGCGCTCCAATGAATGTTGAGGATATACACACAGTAAAACCCCTGTTAACCAGAATTCAAGCAACCGGAAAAAAAATTGTGGAAAATAAATATGTAAAAAAATACAGAAGTTTAAAATTGGTGTGCCTCACCATTAGTTCACCAATCACACAACACGCAACCTCAAGCAACTGGTAAGTTCACATATCTGGCATCTACCAATATCCATAGGTGTAGAATACCATGGGTCGTAATCTAATATAAAACAAATTCTGATTATAAGCATTTTGGAATAATTTCTAAGTTACAGTATTCAACAATCACATAGCCTGTGGGAGGAAGCTATTTCCAACCTGGCAGTCTTGATTTTGATGCTCCTGTATCTCCTTTCTGATGGAATAGGTCAAGATATTGAGTGTAATGAATGGAGGGGTCTTCAATAATTCTTTGAGCCCTAATTAAGCAATGAATGTCGTCAATAGATGATGTGGCCAGTAATCACACCATGCCCAAACTTCTTCTCCTGTCCTCATTTTCAATTCTATTGTTCCCAAAATTTCTTCTTAAAATCACTCAATTATTTTGCCTGCTTTCATTTTGCCTATACCTTGATGAATTTCTTATAGTTACTAATAGCACATTTTAGAAGTGAGAATAAAGGTATTCTATTCCTCTTTGTTCTTCTCAATTTGTCTGCCTTTGAGACAGTTGTTCATACCATGCCCTGCCTTCTTGACCATCATTCAGGTGATGGGAACTGTACTCATCTGGTTCCACTAGTATCAGTCCTGTTTTAGTTAAGAGGATGGGGTGGTCTTGCACCTTCTCTGTCCACAGCAATGGCAAAGACCTCCCAATGGCCAACCATTCAATTCTGTGCTACACGCCTGCACTGACATGACTGTTCATGGCCTCATACACTGCCAAACCATGGCCACCCACCCATAAATTGGAGGAGCAACTCCTCATATTCCGCCTGGGCATTCTCCCATGTCTCCCTCTCTTCCCCATCTCTCTGGCTCCTTTCCTCCAGCTCTCCACTCCCTTGCTCTCCATTAAGAGAGCTATCCCCTTCCCCATCACTTCTCAGCTTTTTTAAAATCTTGTGCCCTCCCTCCCTGTGGGCCTGTGCTCCTCCCTCTCTCCCCACCATTTTATTCAGGAGTCTGCTTGCATTTAGCTCATATAGTCCCTTAATGAAGGGCTCAGGCCCAAAATGTTGGTTTTGTATCCTTCATCTTTGCAACATAAAGAATGCTTGTGACTTACTGAATTTCTTCAGAAATTTTGTGTAACAAAATAAAATCTATAGTCACAGGTCAATGTAACTAATTTTCTGATGGAACTTTTGACTGCATGATCGGTAGACTCTTTTCTAGAATGCATTTGTCCATTCTTTCTCTGGGCGTGAACTTACTCATTGTTGACTTTTGAAAAAAATACACAGACTTCCTTTTGCTGGATCCCAGGCGTTGGCTTACTGGTAAGGCCCTGGTACCATGGGACAAAGCTGAAATAAAGCATTGCCAGCTACTGAAACACTTTGCCAGGGAATTTGCCTGCTGAAACTGCTGAAGGTCAAACCTGTTGCAGAAACAGTGAGTTTATTAATTAGAAAATGGATCAATTTACAGCTTTTGTTAGTCTGGACTCCACCCCCTGCCAATCTTCAGTCTTTATTCTGATGCCTCCCTGTTCTTTGCTTATTCGTTGAAGAAAGGCTCAGGGGCAAAATGTTGGTAATATATCTTTAGCTTCTCTGGATGCTGCGAGACCAGTGGAGTTCCTCCAGCATTTCTGTGTTTTTTATTAATTTGAAACCACAACAACTGCTAAGAGAGGAGAGTTGGTTAAAAGTTATATGATTTAAATTATTTGCTTTACCAATGTCAAAACTAAGAGATAAGGAATGGTTCTGAATGACAAAACTATTAAAATCAATAAAATAAAAATGTAATGATGCTTTTCTAAGAATTAAGAAAATAAAATCAGTTGAAAACATTTGTAAACAATAAAAATATGAATGCCAACAATGAATTAAAAAAACATACAAGTTACTTTATACTTGCCTTTTTCCTTCACAGCATTTCCTCTCCAGATAGTGAATAGGCTTGCTTTTTCCTGGGCTATGTCTAATCTTTCATAGGTTCAGCAGGCAAATGAATCTGCAGATTTGCTGGGAATTGAAGTCATATTTGGTCCTTGGACTCATTCTGGAGTAGGCAATTGTGCAGGAGTCCCAAAGCACTCTGATCCTACGTCTCACCTGATTAATGTGAAATGTTGTTCTAAACAAGGTGATTACTGTCAGTTGTGGAATAAATAATATCCATGGGAATGAAGAGAACTTGCACATGTTTCTTCAAAAAACAGTTTTACAGCCAAATGAACCATTAAATGAATCCTTGACTCAAGGTCTCATTTGAAAGATAGCATTATTGATGGTGCACCATGCTCTGCTATAGCGCAAAAAAAAAGCAGCCTAGATTATGCGATTAAGTCTGTGAAGCTTGAACTGGCTATTTTCTGAGTCAGTGGGAAGACTGCTATCAATCAACTTTATCTTTTTCTCTCAGACAATTGTGCAGGAGTCCCAAAGCACTCTCATCCTACATCTCTGATGCCTTTACATGTAGGTATGTTTACAGGCAAACATAGAATACCATGGAGCCTTATGTTCAAAATGGGCAGGACAGAATGCTACGTTTGCCTAGAACTTAACTACTTATAAAGGTAATAGAAGATCCTTTAAGAATGAGCTAAATAGCAGCTGTTAGGACACAAATTTGATCTGGACCATTCAAATTTGCATATGTTGCCTATTCCTGGATGCCATGAGAACATGCTGGTGAATTCTCTGGTTCAATTGCAATATTTTCTTCTTTTTGGGATTTAACGTAACCATATAACTTGGTAGCTATTTCAGCGAGCAATCTTAGTGCACGAGTCAAGACTAAGTTATTAATGCATTCATGAAAAATGTGTATGTTTTCTATTTTCAGCGGTTTAATATCTTATTCTATTTATTCCCTGAGTTTTATTTCAAGGTCCATCAAGCCACAAAATGCTAATTTACCACACTTAATCCCATGGTTTTACTTTCACTGCAGTGAATTACCACCCTCACCATCTCAAATTTGCTCACCCTTGCCATCTCTGTTTGCCAGTGATCACTGGATCATTGGGCACCTCTGGTTTTACCTTCCTGAAGTCAGCAATCAGCTCCTTGGTTTTGGTAACATTGAGCGCAAGGTTGTTGTTGATGCACCATTCAGCCACATTTTCAATCATCTGACTAATCGCCTTTTTTTTAATACAACCCACTACCGTGGTATTGTCAGAAAAGTTGTAGATGCTGTTGTTGGCATGGCAATCCATACAAATGTAGGTGGAAATCAAGTAGAGCAGGGGTCAAAGAAAGCAGGCCTGTGGTGCTCCGGGACTGATGGAGATGTTCTTATCAATCTTTTCTGATTGTGGTCTGGAGGTGACAAAATCCAGGATCTAAGTACACAGTGGGGGTTGAATCCCAGGTTTTGGAGTTTGCTGATCAATTTTGAGGGGATGATGGTGTTAAATACTGAACTGTAGTTGATAAAAGATCATCCTGATGAATGCATCTTTGCTGTTCAGGTGTTGCAGGGCCAGCGAAATGGCATCCACTGTAGACCTGTGGCTACGATAGGCAAATCGGAATGGATCCATGTCACCACTCAGACAGGAACTGATATGCTTCAACACCAGCCTTTCAAGACACTTCATCATTGTTGATGTAAGACATGTGATCATCATGAACATGTTAACATACTTGTGCGGCCTTCTCTATCCATCATGTTAAAAATAGACAATGAAATCACCTACAAGGACAGTGATCCATCTGTCACTATCATCATATAAAATTCCAAGAAAAAGATTGTTACTGTTAAATATTAGCTATCCCGGAAACTCAGAGATTATATAAAGAATATGTGTGGTCTCAAGCAATTTGTAAATCAAAGAGGATGCCAGTATATAGAATGATTTAATCTATTGTTATAACCTTCACCTTCACAAATAAGCAGAAATATTCGAGGTGACAACCAGCTCTTAGAAAACTAATTTCGAGCTTCAATGAACTAAAAATTAAATAGTGCGTTTATCTTCATTTTATCCATTCATTGTGTTGCTAGCTTTTGATTAAATTTGGCTATTTGTGACCTCCTACTATGTTGACTGTACTGTCTAGCTCCCTTTCCCTAATAAGAATTTATGTTTCTCCTCTTTGAAGCTAATTTTCTGTATCTAATTCTGAGGAAACAATTTTTGGTACCAAGGAAAGATAATTCTGGTATACTTCCAAAGATCTGGATTTACCAAATATAATTAAATAGGGTGGCTCAGTGGGTGCAGTGGTTAGTGCAATGCCTTTCCAGTGCCAGCGATTGGGACCGGAAAGGGTACAAGTCCCGTGCTGTCTGTAAAGAGTTTATACGTTCTCCCTATGTTTCAATGGGTTTTCTCTGGGGGCTCCAGTATCCTCCTACTGTTCAAAATGTATCGGGGTGGAGGTTAATGGGGTGTAAATTGGGCAGGACAGACTCGTGGGCCAAAATGCCTGTTACTGTGCTGTATGTTTAAATTTAAAATTTAAGATTTGATTCATGTACATGTTAACATCAAAAGTTTGAATGAACACCCAACAAATGTGTGCTAATATTCCTGACTCCAGGATTTTAGACAATATAAAGTCAATCTATGGCATCTGTACAAAATGAACAGAAGAAAGTTTAGAGGAGACATCAGGAATAAGTTTTTTTATTCAGAGAGTTATGGGTGCCTGAAATGCCTTGCCAGGGGTGGTGCAGTGGCTCAACATTAGGGGCATTTAAGAGACTTTTAAGCAGCTGGATGAAAGAAAAATAGAGGGTAACAATATAGGAAAGGGTTATTCTTTTTTGTGGTAGGAATTTATAGGTTGGCACAACATCGAGGGTCGAAGGGCCTGTACTGTGCTGTTCTAATGCCCATTGAATAGCTTAGCCCTTTGAGATGGCCACAATTTATTACCTGTTTTCCAGTGGGTCAAATTATAAACACGAATTCCTGACAAAAACAGAAATGTTCAACAGTTCAACTTTTTTTTCCTCAACTGGGAGTTTGAAAAGAATGCTTTATAAAAAAATTGCAAATAAAATAATTTCCTCTTCCTACACTATCATTGCCCATGGTTAAATTACAAAAAAATATAGCTTAAATTTAACACCTCCCAGTATTTCATGTTTATATTGGACATTTGAAAAGGCAAAGAGATAGGTTGGGCCTGTGATCTGGGCCAGCAGTCTCTTGCTTAATAAAGCCTATCGTTCCCCTCAGTCTTCTGTCTATGTCATTATTAGGCTACCAATAGTGCCCAACAATTTATTAAGCAAGATTTTAGAACTCTCCGGTTATGGAGAAAGGCTGGAAGTAGACCCCCAAGTCCCGGGTGCATCGGTACTCTTCGAGCAGTCGGTGAATTGTTTCAATAATTTCCTCGACGCCGCGGCGGGGGTGGTCGACTCAGACGAGAAGAAACTCAAGATCCTTCAAGCACGAGTCGGCCAGAAGGCTTACCTGACAATCTTAGTCTGTGCGACCTACACTGACGTGATGGCTGAGCTGCGAGCATTTTATAAACCCAAGGTGAACTCGGTTTACTCCCGTTACCTGGTGGCATCCCAGAAACAACAGCCTGGTGAGTCTGCCGAAGAGTTCATCCAGTCCTTGGTCACATTAGGAAAAGACTATTTGGGGGATCTCTCAGGCCCGGGCACAATATCGCTGAACCAGTGTGTGGAAGAGCTGATCAGAGACACCTGTGTGTCGGGGTTGAGGTCGGACTACATCCAGCAAAGACTCCTCAAGGAGGACCCGCTCCCTCTCAAAAAGGCTATCGAACTGGTCAGAACTCTGGACTCGGCCCAGCGGCAGGCGGTGTCAATCGTGGGCAGAAGCTGGCCAACCATATACGTTCCACCATGAGACCAGCGGCCTGGGACTCAGCATTGGGAATCAGCGACCTGACCGCGGCTGCAATCATATCGACCACATCATCGAGGTGCAACCTCTGCGGGCACTCCAGGCACGTGAGGTGCCTCTATCCTGCGAAAGGAGCAACATGCTCGGGCTGTGGTAAGAGGGACCATTATCAAAGGGTCTGCAGGTCCCGACTGCAGCCAGCGAGTAGTGCAGAGTGCATTCCCGAAGAGCTTCCGACGCTGACCATGTGCGTGGTGAGGGGAGTGCCATCTTACCAGCCACCACTCCCAGCCTCGGTACCTTGGTCTACAGCTCTAGTGATGTCACTTCCAGTCACCTCGACTCCACTTCTGGCTTTTTCTTCATCCGATGCTGTGTGGTCAACATGGAGGTCGCCATCTTGGGTGGGCCTCCCAACCGACAACAACGATGAAGAAACGCCACTCCTCGCTTCAGTGACACCAAATCAAGCCAGTCCTCATCTGATCTTGAACTCAATGATGCAGAACGAAGTGAATGGACATAAAATTAACTGTCTTTTTGACAGCGGTAATACGGAAAGCTTTGTACGCTCTGATATGGTCCAGAGACTCTCCCTCCCGGTCCGACCCATGACCGGGATGGTTTCAATGGTGGCCAGGGATCAACAGACGAATATTCGGGGGTATTGTGTAGCATCGCTGATGGTGGGGGGGAAATGTTATAACGACTTTGTTTTACTAGTCATGCCTCTGTGCACCGATCCTCATTGGCCTTGACTTTCAAAGTCAGTTTAGAAGTGTAACGATGGCGTTCGGGGGCCCCCAACCACTGTTGACCATTGGCAGCCCTCGAAGTTCGGGTGACCATCCCCAACCAAATAGCCAGCCCCCGTTACCGTCCTATGGCCCTGACACCAAATCCCCAGCACTGTCCAGTGGTATGGGCACTTGGTCCTTGGCCCTGTCCAGCATTCCCGGCACTCGGTCCCCAGCTACGACCTGTGGCCTCACCACCTTAAAGTGCCCCCTCTGTCGCTGTTCAGGACACCTCACCCCAGATTGCAAACCTATCACCACCAAGAGTCGGCGCTATAGTTTGGAGGATATACAATTTATCCGGGCTGAGGTTCAGCGACTCTTGGCGGAGGGGATCATAGCCCCTAGCACCAGTCCCTGGAGAGCATACGTCCTCATGGTCAGAGGGGCAGGTATGCTCCGGATGGTAATTGACTATAGTCAAACCATCAACCACTTCACTCAGCTGGATGCGTACCCGCTCCCCCGTATAGCCAACTTGGTCAATAAGGTCGCCAAATATAGAATTTTTTCAATCATTGACCTCAAGTCGGCTTACCACCAACTTCCTCTCTGTCCGAGCGATTGAATCTATACCGGATTCGAAGCCGAAAGGAAACGTTTCCACTTCCTGCGGGTGCCCTTTGGCGTTACTAATGGTGTTTCTGCTTTCCAGAGAGTAATGGACCAGATGGTGGAGGAACACGGGCTGACAGTAACGTTCCCCTACCTCAACAATGTCACCATCTGCGGCCATGATCAGCAGGACCACGACGCAAACCTCGCCAAGTTCTTGCATACGGCCAAGTTACTTAACTTGACGTACAACAAGGACAAGTGTGTGTTCAACACGGAGTGCCTGGCCCTTCTTGGATGTGTTGTGGCACATGGTGTCATTGCTCCTGACCCTGACCACATGCAACCACTTCTAGAACTCCCTGTCCCGAGCACCCTGAAGGCGCTGATATGATACCTAGGGCTGTTCTCATACTATGCTCAGTGGGTGCCCAACTATGCTGATAAGGCCTATCCTCTAATTCAGTCAACCATGTTTCCACTATCGGAGAAGGCCAAATCTGCTTTTAATCAGATCCGTGGAGACATCGCTAAGGCCACAATGCATGCCCTGGATGAGTCGTCCCCTTCCAGGTGGAAAGCAATGCCTCCGACTTCGCGCTGGCCACCACATTAAACCAGGCAGGCAGGCCGGTAGCATTATTTTCTCGTACCCTTCATGGCCCCGAACTCCGGCACTCCTCCGTCAAGAAGGAGGTGCAGACGATCGTTGAGGCAGTGCGCTATTGGTGGCACTACCTAGCCGGGTAAGAGATTTACCCTTTTGACTGATCAGAGGGCAGTGGCCTTCATGTTCAGTGCCAAACAACAGGGTAAACTCAAGAACGACAAGATTCTGAGGTGGAGGATTGAGTTATCCACCTACAATTATGACACCTTGTACCGGCCAGGTAAGCTCAATGATCCCCCAGATGCCCCATCCCAAGGGACGTGTGCCAGTGCGCATCTCGACCATCTCCAGGTCCTGCACAGCAGTCTGTGCCACCCCGGAGTCACAAGACTCTATCACTTTATTAGGTCAAGGAACCTCCCCTACTCCATCGAGGATGTCCAGTCCACAACCAGACGCTGCTAAATCTGCGCTGAGCGCAAGCCTGTACTACCGGCAAGAGAAGGCATTCCTCATCAAGGCCACCGGCCCTTTCGAACGACTCAGTGTCGATTTCAAGGGCCCCCTCCCTACCATAAATAGGTACGCCTACTTCCTGACAGTGGTGGACGAATTTTCCAGGTTCTGCTTTACAATTCCCTATCTGGATATGACCTCAACCATGGTTATCAAGGCCCTGAGCAGTATCTTCACTCTGTTCGGGTACACCGACGATATTCATGGTGACTGGGGGACCTCATTCATGAGTGAGGAGCTGCATCAGTACTTCCTGACCAGAGGCATAGCCACCAGCAAGACCACCAGCTATAACTCTAGAGGTAATGGCCAGGTGGAAAGGGAGAATGGCACGATCTTGAAGGCAATGCTACTGGCCCTCAGGTCTAAAGTTTTACCAGTGTCCCGCTGGCAGGATGTTTTGCCAGAAGCCCTCCACACTATCCGGTCGTTACTCGGCACTGCAACTAACACCACCCCGCATGAACGCCTCTTTGCTTTCCCTGGGAGGTTGGAGAATGGTTCTTCCATCCCTCCCTGGCTGACATTCCCAGGGCTGGTTTTCCTTTGGAAGCACGTCAGAGGCCATAAGACGGGGATCCACTGGTTGAAGCGGTACACCTCATTCATGCCAACCCCAAGTATGCATTTGTGAGGTATCCGGATGGCCACGAGGACATGGTGCCCTTGCAAGACCTGGCAAGGGCCAGAGATCCCTTGCCGGCTGCTGACCACGCCGCGGACCCGATGGTGCCACATCCAAGCACAACCCGGGAGTCCGAGCTGGCCAACCTGCAGCCGGACGTCCAGGCTCCTACCCCTTTGCAGCTGTGGAGGACTCCTCAGCACCTCAGGAGTCCACCACCAGCAGCCCAACCCCCACAGTTCCGGCAGTGGACACTCCTCCATCGGCCCCCTCTTTGGAGGAGCGCCGTACTGAAACGCTGGTTCCCTGGTGGTCCAGCAGACAGAGGAGGCTGCCTGTGCAGCTCAACCTCTAGCCGGTGGGGGGGGGATATCCACTTCCTCGATCAGTTTTGTTGTTAAATGTTATTGTTTCTTCTGTTGTATTGCCACTGGATTTTGTTTATTACCGGTGCTTTCTTTTTTTAAAAAAGAGTGGGGGGGGGGTGAATGAGGTGATATGGCTATATGCACTAGCTGTCCCGCCCTCTGGGGGTCTCCCTACCTTAGCTCCTCCCTTAATCCTTCCCATGTGACCCCTGGCCATAAAGGTCAAGCCCCCTCTCCTTCCCGCTCATTTTCCTAGCCAAAGCCCTACCCTGCAGTCTCTTGCTTAATAAAGCCTATTATCCCCCTCAGACTTCTGTCTGCATCATTATTGGGCTTCCGATAGTGACCAACAAGAGGAAAGCAAAATGTAGGCAAGCACTTGAATAAAAAGGTGGAGGAGGAGGGAAGAAAAGGCAGGGGGAGGAGCACAGGCCAACAGGTAAGAGGCCAGAGCTGAGAATTGATTCGGGGAGGGGGTTGCTCTGTGAATGCCTAGCTGGAGGAAAGAGACAGAGGGGTAGAGAAAGCCAGAGCTAGAGGAAAGGAGAGGTAGAAATAGGGAAAGGGAGAGACGTGGGAGGGGGTGGTGGTGCTAATAGAAGCAAGAGAATTTGAAGTTAATGAGAGCTGGTTGGAGGGTGTTCCTCCAATTTACAGGTGTTCTCAGTCCAGCAGTTCATGAAACCATGGACAGACATGCCAGCAAGGGAATGAGGTGGGGAGTTGACAATGGGTGGCCACTGGGAGATCCACACTATTGCAGCAGACAGAGTGAAGAAGCTCGACGAAATGATTTCTCATTCTGCGTCCAGTCTCACCTGTGTGAGGCCACAACAGGACCACCAACTGTAGTAGATTCACAAGTACAGTGTTGCTCACTTGGAAGGACTGTTTGGGGCCCTGAATGGTGGTGAGGGAAGAGGTGTATGTGCAAATGTAGCATTTCCTTCTGTCACAGGGGTAGGTACCAAGGGGGCGATTGATGGGAAGGGAGGCTTGAACAAGGGAGTCACGAGGGAGAGGTCCCTGTGGAAGGCAGAGAGGGGAGGAGAGGGGAACATGTGTCTGATAGTGGGATCATGTTATAGTTGGCAGAAATTACAGAGTTTGTTGGATGTGGAGACTGGTGGAGTTGAAGGTAATGACAAAGGGACTTTCGGTTGGCTATGGGATGAAGTAACAGTGTGTGTTACTTGCTCTTGCTTACTTTACATTTTTCCTTCACTTTGGTTGTTAAAAAAAAATGTTCAAAGTGTTCTGTACATTTCATTATCAACCTTTCTCACCAAAAATTGCTTTATAATGTCTACAAGAGCTGCTAAAGCAGGGAAAAAATAAGAAATGCCAACAAGCCTGACTATGAAGACCATCACAGAGTTAATGGAGCATCTTAAACAATCGTCGACGGAAGAACTTAAAAACTAATTTAAAATGGTTTGGGCCAGATTGAAGTCAACAGATTTGTTCTACAGGTCAAGAAGTCAGAGAGCATTTATCATCTATTGAGATCAACTTAAACAAACTGAGTGACTGTGTTAAAGAATTAGAAGCTCTAATCTAACTAACAATAGTTTGAAGATACTGACAAGAGTTATTGATCTGGAAAGTAGAAGCAGAAAGTAAAATATACATATTTTGGGCCTGCCTGAGTCTACTGAAAGTGGCAGCTTACAATTTTTTTTTCAGAGCTGCTCTGTGAAGTGTTTGGGAGAGATTTCCTTGCATCACCACCTGAAAGTAATAGAGCCCAACATTTCTTGGCACCCAAGCCGACTGTGGGTCAGAAGCTGTGATCAGTCATTCTCAGATTACATCATAACAAAACTAAGAATCTTTTGATCCATGAAGACCGATGAAGAGGGAAGCTTGAATATCATGGTCAACATATTAGGATCATTGAGGATTACTGCCCTGAAGTAATGAATCAACATGTCAAATACAAAGAGATCATGCATAACTGTATCACTGGGATTTCAAACCTTAATATACCCTGCTTGACTCCGCATTACACTTTCTAATGGCCATAAGCAGTGGTTTGTTTCAGTGGATAAAGCTCAGAAATGTATTGATGATCTTCTTTCTATATTGCACCTTGTGTGAACTATTATTTCATGACTGAGGCTGATTAATTACTGTTATTTTTAAGGTTTCGGTCACTCACTATACAAGGTCCATTGGATGAAGGATAGTTTGATTGTTTTTTAAATTTGCTTTAATAATATGTGGAGTGATCAATCCATTTGGATTGCAGTTTTGTAAGGATTTTCATGGAATTCAATTCATTGAGTTATTTAATTTTTTTGTTAAGAATGTTCAGAAGTATACTTTCATTATATACAAATTTTTATTTAGTAATAATTAGTAAAGATGGAAACCAATTAATATTGATACATTAAATATATTTTTTTAATTGCATAATAAACTATAATGATTTTTTTCTTGTAATGCTTGGTTGAAGACTAAACATAATTTTGTTCTAATTAGAAGTGCCGAGAATACTTGCAATTGAGGCCTAGGAGGTTGAGATTAAAAGCTTATCAGGAAGGTATTTGGTTACGCTTTATCTACAAGGGGCCTGTTGTTGATTCTTTTCAACAGCTTTCTGGATTTGGGGTATAAGGGTTAGGGTGGGGGAGGTATAGAAATGTTTTTCTAATGTTGCTATGGCACTAGGAGCTTTTGTAAAGACTGGCATTCCACATCTTGGGATTTTACTCGCTGGAGTTTAGAAGATTGAGAGGGGATCTCATAGAGACATAAAATTCTGGCAGGACTGGACAGAATGGATGCAGATGGGAAAATCCAGAACCTGGGGCCATGGTTTGAGGATAATAGGCAAACCATTTAGGACCGAGATGAGGAGGAATTTCTTTACCCAGAGGATGGTGAATCTGTGGAATTCATTGCCACAGAGGGCAGTAGAGGCAGGTTCATTAAATATATTTAAGAGAGAATTAGATATATTTCTTCAGTATAAGGGTATTAAAGATTACGGAGAGAAGGCGGGGATGGGGTACTGAACTTTAAGATCAGCCATGATCTCATTGAATGGCGGAGCAGGCTCGAAGGGTCGAATGACCTACTCCTGCTCCTATCTTCTATCTTATCTTCAATTTTGTTTTGGTTTCATGTTTCTTCTACAAGGCTGATATTTGGGACTTGAATAACATGTATTTCAATCAATTTATGCTATTAGCTATTAATAATGGATAATGGATTCAATTTTGTAAGTTGGAATGTGAACAGATTGAAGCATCTGATTAAAAGAAAAAAGTTTTCTCACATGTTGAACAGCTTAAAACTACAGTTGCTTTCTTATAAGAAACACACATTCATGGATGTGATAACATGTCTCATGTTCTATTGGAAGGGACAACACTTTTATTCTACTTTTCAAATTAAAAGCGGGAGTTTCAATACTTATCAATAAAAATATTTTTGTTCAGCCTAGTGTGGTTTCAGATAAAAATGGTTGTTGTGTCATTGTCTACAATAAGATGGCTGTATTAGCTAATATCTATGTTCCTTATGTAGATGACATGGGGTTTCTTGAACTTTTTTTGTCCATTACCGGACCGGATCTTATATTCTCTGCTACTTGGTAGGGATTTTATTTGCTAGTTAGAAACTGTTTTGGATCATTCCTCTCTTAACCCTGCTATCAATTCATTCTCTTTAATCAAATTAAGGTATTTCTGATGTCTGGCATTTTTTTTCATCCTAATAGGAGAGAGTATTCTTTTTTTCCATATGTTCACCATACTTTTTCAAGGATTGACTATTTTCTTATTGATATCCAATTGCTTTCACAGACCTGTTGTTATGAGTATCAAAGCATTATAATATCAGACCATGATCTGTCATATTATCTTTATTCTTTTCTGACTTCCCTCAACTAAGCAGGTGTTAGCTTTTTAACTCGATATTGCTCTCAGATAAACATTTTCTGAAATTTATGGAGGAATTTATGTAAGGCCTTCGATAAGGTACCACATGGAAGGTTAGTTAGGAAGGTGCAGTCTTTAGGTATAAATTTTGAGATAGTCAAATGGATTGAACATTGGCTGAAAGGGAGAGGCCAGAGAGTGGTAGTGGATAATTGTCTGTCAGGTTGGAGGCCGGTGACCAGTGGTGTGCCTCAAGGATCTGTATTGGGCCCATTGTTGTTCGTTATATACATTAATGATCTAGATGATGGGGTGGTGAATTGGATTAGTAAATATGCAGACGATACTAAGATAGGTGGAATAGTGGATAATGAAGAAGGTTTTCAAGGATTGCAGAGGGATTTGGGCTGCTTAGAAAAGTGGGCTGAAAAATGGCAGATGGAATTTAATGCTGATAAGTGTGAGGTGCTTCATTTTGGTAAGAAGAATCAGAATAGGACATACGTGGTAAATGGGAGAGCATTGATGAATACAGAAGAGCAGAAAGATTTAGGAGTAACGGTACATCGTTCCCTGAAGGTAGAAACTCACGTGAATAGGGTGGTGAAGAAGGCTTTTAGTATGCTGGCCTTTATCAATCATTGCATGGAATATAGGAGTTGGGAGGTGATGTTGAGATTGTATAAGACGTTGGTGCGGCCTAATTTGGAGTTCTGTGTGCAGTTCTGGTCGCCTAATTATAGGAAGGATATAAACAGAGTGGAGAGAGTGCAGAGAAGGTTTACCAGAATGTTACCTGGGTTTAACCATCTAGAGTATAGGGAGAGATTGGACAAATTAGGTCTTTATTCTTTGGAGCGTAGAAGGTTGAGAGGGGATTTGATAGAAGTATTTAAGATTATGAAAGGGATAGACAGAGTGGATGTGGATAGACTATTTCCGTTAAGAGGAGGAAAGATTAAAACAAGAGGACATGAGTTAAGAATTAAGGGGCAGAGGTTTAGAGGTAACATGAGGGGGAACTTCTTTACTCAGAGAGGTAGCCATGTGGAATGAGCTTCCGGGAGAAATAGTGGCGGCGGAGTCAATTGTATTATTTAAGAAAAGGTTGGACAGGTATATGGATGGGAAGAAGATGGAGGGTTATGGGCATTGTGCAGGGAGGTGGGACTAGAAAGGGGTGTTTGGTTCGGTGCGGACTAGAAGGGCCTAATGGCCTGTTTCCGTGCTGTAATTGTTATGTTATGTTATGTTAACAGAAAACTTCTTTCATTGAAACAAATCCTACACTGGAAATTTCTAGTTTGTTTGTATGGAACACCTTGAAAGTTTATCTTAGGGGGAAATTATTTCCTGTACTGTAAATAAAAAAAGGCTAAAAATAAAAAAAATAGAATTAACTACTCAAATTAAACAGTTAGATCAACAATGTGGTCAGGTTAAAAAAAACCTTGAATTTTATAAAAAACAAACTGAACTTAAACAAAGTTTGATCTCTCAACATATCCATTTGAATGTTAAATTCTGAATAGTATGCTCAGTTTTATATTCATGGAGAGAAATCAGGTAAACTTTTAGTTAATCAGAGGGGATTTGAAGCTAAGTGTCAAATTATAAAGATTTGAATGGAAGATGGCAGTATAACTACAGTGGGAGATGCTTAGGCATTTCTACCGGAAGCAAATTTATCTGCTTTGCAGCAGGCAAAAAGAAATTTAATGTAATATTACTCTGTTTTATTACTATGATAATAAATTGAATCTTGAATCTTGGGATCATTCTGAGATAAATTATATTTTTAGGAAATTTTACTCGGGACTCGACATTTCTGAATTTATAAATAACATGATGGAAGATTTTCTGGATCAATTAAATATTCTTGCATTATCCTCAGATGATAGAATGAGTTTAGATAAGCCAATAATCCAGGAAAAATAGTTGCTGCTATCTCTTTATTAAATTTCCAGGACCTGATGGTTTCCCTTTGGAGTTTTTAAAAATCATTCTCTAAATTGCTTGCACCTCATTTAGGTTCTGCATTATCTGACTCATTTAAACATAGCAAATTACTGGTATTTTTCAATGAGCTGTGTATTTCACTCATACCAAAGAAAGGTAAAGATCCAGTGCAGTGCACCTCCTACAGGCTAATTTATTTATTAAATGTGGATGTTAAAACTCTGGCCAAGGTTCTGGTCCATAGATTGGAATTTTTTTTTTGCCTTGAATTGTTTCAGGTCAAACTGGTTTTATATAAAAAAATATTAATCTTATTTTAATATTCATCACTTTTTGGATATTTTATATTTACTTTCTAGCGCAGTCCATGAATGTGGTCTTTCTTTAGATGTTGAGAAAGCATTCAATTGGGCAGAATGGGGGTATCTATTTACAATCTTAGAAAAATTAAATTTTGGACCATGCTTTATTACATATATTAAATTATTGTATTTGTGCCCTACCACTTCAATTCTTACTAACTCTTCACTCTCAGCCTTTCAATTTGCAAAGGGGGGCCTTTCAAGTCCAATACTTTTCGATCTGGTTATAGAGCCATTAATGGTTGTGTTTCGGGATTGTCAAGATATTTCTGGGATTTGGACTAAGAGGATTGAACATAAAGTCTCGATGTGTATGATATTTTACTTTACATATTAAGTCCTGATACCTCCTTTCTCCATATGTTGTCACTGTTCTCTCAGTTTAATCAGTTTTCAAGATATAACTTAAATTTACATTCAAAATGAACTTCTTCCTTTAAATGCATCAGCTTCAGTGTAGACTAGTTCTACTTTTAAGATTGTGAGAAATCAATGAATTTATCTTGGTATTGTGACAGAATATTGATATGTTTTTGGGAGACAAATTGGGGCAGTGTTTTAGTGTAGGTCACATACAAACAGATCTTATTTAAAATAATGGAGTTCTGCTAATGCTAGATATATAGGCCCCAGAACCTTTCCAGAAGCTTTGGACAGTGCCCAAGAGACTTCACTAATGGATTGTTGTTTACAAAAAGGCAACAGATGAAATAACTTGTAGGAGCCACATTCTGTCTGGAGTGGAATTTGCTGTTCTAGGAGGGTTGTGGTTTTGCAATCAGAGAGAGTCAAACAGGCTTTCTCTCTGAGAGAGAGAGAAAGAGAGAAAGAGAGAGAGAGAGAGAGAGAGAGAGAGAGAGAAAGGGAGAGAGAGATCAGTTCTACAGTGATACAGTCAGCAGCAGCAGCTGGGACTGGAACAGGTCAAGCTGGCAAGCTTGTAGAAAATCCCATTTGGAAGACTGGTTGTGAGTGCTTGGTTCAGCCTGATCAAAGCCCTTGTGGTTCATGTAAGAGGAAAGGACTGGCTGTCTAATGTTTCACTTGAAATAAGGGAAACAAAAAGGAACTCTGTGGTGACCTGAAAGAAAGAGGTTATCATCTGGAGAACCCTGAAGGGGTAAGTTTCATCAGCAAGACACTGAAGTGGCTGATTATAAAGGAATCAATTGTGGGTGTCCAGCAAACAATGAATCTCTCTCTGAAAACTGACAAGAACCTTCCTGGGTGGTAACCATTTACCTTTCAAGTAAAGCCTGGTGAACTTTATAAATGTTAAATTCTGTGCACAGTATAAGAATTGTCTACAACCAGTGAACTTGGAGGAATGAGAAGTGAGATTGGACTGTGAACCAAAGAACTTTTCTGAACTTACACACACATTACATACACGTGTGCTTAGAATTAGAAAGGGGTTAAGTTAAGTTAGTTAAGTCAATAGTGATAAGTTCGAGTGTGATTCTGTTTTCTTGTTTAAAGATAATTAAAAACAACTTTTGTTTAAGTAACCATTTGTCTTGGTGAATATCTATTGTTGCTGGGTTTTGAGGTCCTCTGGGCTCGTAACAGTATCATAGTTACTAAAAGTCATAAACATCTTCTCAAAGAAAATTTTCTTCATTTATTAAACATGGACTCCCCATCTACAACTTTGGTTGGCCATATTAATTCTAATAAAATGAATATTCTACCTAAATTTTTATATTTTTTCAATCTATACCAATTTTTATTCCTAAATCTCTCTTGATTCAGCTACATCATCCTATATTTGTAAGGGTAAGCACCCTTAACTGAATAAAGCTCATTTACAAAAATTGAAATGGAATGGAGGCATGGTTCTACCTAACTTTAGGTTTATTATTGGACGGTCATTATACACAACCTCACGTTTTCCTTATATTTTCATAACTGGGTTGATTGTCCAGGTTGGTTACAATGGAGCTTAACTTTGCTATACATTTTTCCCATTAAAGTGCTTCCTGGATCTTGATTCTTTACATAAATCAATTAACAATCCAGTTGCCAGATACTCTGTGAGAGTATGGGTTCAGTTCAGGAAGTGTTTTGGATTTCATTTTTTTTTCAAATCAAATTTTATTCAATCACCTTTTCCAACCAACTTTGCAAGATTCTGCATTTCAAATTTAGCACAGAAAGGGTATTGAGCATTTCAGAGATTTTTTTAATAATAGTTTTGCATCATTTCAATGACTCTCTGAGAAATACAATTTACTAAATACACATTTTTTTAATGTATATTGGCAAATTGGGAATTTTCTTCTATCTCAAATGTCTGGCTTTCCTAGGGCATCAGATGTGAATATTGTGGATATGTTTTTTAGTTTACAACCTTCTTGTAAAGGTTTAATATTTATTATGAAATGGCTGACCTAAGGCTTGCCCTGATACTTAAAATTAAAAATGCTTGGGAGCAGGATTTAAATTTGTCCACATCAGAAGAGATCTGGGATTCAATTTTTAGGTTAGTCAATACATTACGTCATTATGTGCCCGCCATTGTTTATTACAATGTTTGTTACATATTTCCAAAGCCAAATTATCTCATATTTATTCAAAGGTAAACTTGTGTTGTAATAAGTACAAGAGTGATGAGGCCTCTTCAATTCACATGTTTTGGTCCTGTCCGAGACTTGAAAAGTACTGGAAGAAGGTTTTCCAAACTTCATCTTTAATCTTGGATATAAAGTTAGAACCAAATCATTTGGTAGCACTTTTCAGTACAACAGGAGATTATGATGTTTTGTTGAACCTAAATAAACGTCGTATCTTGTCTTTTACTTCTCTTTTGGCTCAACGTGCTGTATTGCTCAGGTGGAAAGGTGCCGCTCTGCCTACTCATGCTCAGTGGCTGAAAAATATTATGTTTTGTTTAAGTTTAGGACAGATTTGATATTCAATTAATAATTCTAGCATAAGATTCCAAATGTTGTGTGGACCATTTCTGGATTATTATCACAACCTTTAGATATATTTTGTAATCTAAGTTTTGTTGGCTTTTTTTCATTCACTTTTAGGAGTGAAGTTTATTGTGTTTCTTTCCACCATGCAACATTGTTAGGTGGATGGAGTTTTGATTAACATTTGATTTTCATTTTAAACCAATAAAAATACTTTAAAAAGAAAAGGACAAAGTTATCTGGTCAATGGGTGAACGGGAACATTTAGAGTACCCATACTCAGGCCTTTTTTTTTTGCTATGAACCCTTTAGGACTCTTCTCAAAGTTTATGTGAAGCAGTTAAGTTTAGTTTGTTTCTTTCATCCTTCTCTCCTACTGAATAATAAAAAAACAAATAAAATTATGGTTTCATTCTGTGATCCTGGTGGGGTGGGGTGGGGGGGGAAGAGAAATAGTCCCCATTGAGAATTGCTGATTTAGGGACTGATAAAATTGAAAGAAAACAGACAAATTAATGTAGGAGTTGCAGGATTCAGAGCATTAAGACTTGCCCAACACATTTCAGTTGTTGATTTTCACAACCATTCTCTTAATTTTTTTAAATCTGTCAGTTATTAATCTTTTCTCTCTTTAGCCTTGTCAAGGCCTGATTGTGATGTGCCTGAGAATTTGCAAAGAACTGCAGGATTTTTATTCCACTCCTTTTTGATTACATTTCATTAACACACAGTGCCAACTCCCATTACTTCCTTCAGCCATCTTGAGCTGCACATGAAAAATCTCTGTGGTCAGCTGCAGACAGCAAGCTTCCATTGAGTCCATCAAAAACCCATACATAACCACTTCAGGTCAAAACCGTTTAGGCTACTTCATCCAGAATACTTATTGTGATGTTTCTTTTATTGTAATAAAGAAACTTGGGTTCTTTTAAAAGAACTATATTAGCTATAGAACTCATTCACGACTGTATGGAGACATCCATCTTGAATCCAACCAAAGCAGCAACAAACTAGTATCTGACTCCCTCTAGTGGTCAGGAGGATCACTAGCACTCTTTCATCTGCCTCATTTGGCAACTAGTTTGACTTAAATATTTTGGGTTACTTGTATTTTTTTTTGCTAGATTACATTTTCTTTCCATGGGCAACACTGATCCCATTTAATTGATGCTATTTGTTTCATCGACTAGTGACAGTGACAAACTGACAAATGGAAGATTTTGTGCATCTATTTTATGCCTTGCCGATTTGAGTGAAGTCAGATTACTATTATAGAACGAGGATTATACTCTATGGAAATGCATTCATGCTTATAGAGTAAGATGTTTCTGTTAAATAAACAGACTGCATGTTAAAACCAATTTTGTTAAATTGTGTTGCATTCATTGGAATCTTTTTATTCATGATGGGAATTGCTTTTTTATTACCTATGTGATCAGTATTAGAATGCAAGGCTGCAGGGTTTTTACATTCCAGCTACTTTTGACAATATTAAAAAGGATACAAAGTTCTATTGTGTCCAATTTTATGCAAATACATAGTTGTCCAGAAATCACAAGGTTCTGCAATGCTGCAGAACATCCTTATAATAATAATCAGTCTAAATAGGAACAGAGTCATACAGCCTGGAAACGGGTCCTTTGGTTCAAACTGTCCATGCAAACCAAGTTGATTGTCTCAGCTAGTTTTATTATCTCTAAACCTTTCCAATGCATTTACTTGCCCAAATGTCTTTTAAATGTCATAATTCTACCTGCCTCCACATATTTCACTGACAGCTTGTTCCCTATACCCAGTGAAAAAGTTCCATTTAAAGTCCCTTTTCCTATCTCACCTTAAACCTACTCTCTCTAGTTTTTGGCTCTCTTATCTTTTCACTGTAGGAACATTTAGGGTAGGAGCTGCAGGATGGCACAGTTAGCACAACACTGTTATAGCGCCAGCCACCTGTGATCAAATCTGGTGCTGTCTATAAGGAATTTGTACAATCTCCCATGACTGAGGTTAATTTCCACCATTCAAAACATATTGGGGTTGTGAGTCAATTGAGTGTAACTGGGCAGCACGTACTCATGGGCCAAAAGGGCTGTATGTCTAATTTTTTTAATTTAAAAAAATGTATCCTGGGTAAGACTATGGCCATTCATCTTATCTATGCCCCTCATGAATCACTATACCTCTGTAAGGTTACCCCAACACCCTCCTATATACCTGGAGAAAAAATCCCAACCTGCCCAGTCTCTTCTTATAACTCAAGTCCTCCTCACCTGGTAACATCCTTGTGAATCATCTTTGCACCCTTTCCAGCTCAATAACACCTTTCTTACAGCAGGGTGACCAGTGCTGCATACAATACTCCAAAAATGTTGTTATCAACATCTTGTATAGTTTCAACATGACAACAAACTCCTGTACTCAATGCTTTGACTGATAAAGTGTGCCAAACATCTTTTTAACCACCCTGTCCATTGATGGTGTCACTTTCAAGGAACTATATACTTGTACCCTTCAGTCTCTTCCTGCTCTACAACACTCTCCAGTCTTTTCCCATTTACCACGTATGCCCAGCTTTGGTTTGACTAGCACTTTGCAAGTATCCGATTTAAACCCTTTCTGTAATTCCTCAGACCACTTACCTCGTTGATCAAGATCCTGCTATTATCTGAAATAATTTTCTTCATTGTTAGCTATATCACCAATTTTCATGTCACTAACAATCTCATCCAGATTGGTAACATAAATGATGAACAGCAGTGGACCCAGAACTAATCCTTGTGGCATACACTAATAACAGGCCTCCGATCCAAACAATTGACAGAATGCTAACTTTTAGACAAGCCTGTTAGTGATGAGAGGCTTATCCCGAAACATGCCTTCAGAATTCATGCTCCTGCAGTGAAAAGATACCGTGACACACATATTTAACACAATCATTGGAATTTTCAAGCAGAACTTTCACATGGTTAGTTTTTTTTTAACCAAGGAATTCCTGTTAACTAAACAGGATAAAACTAATTCATTTTAGAACGTTTAAAAATATTTGCAACTCTTTCATAAGTTTTAGCTGAAAGCCATACTCGGCTTGGTTTTTGTTTGTACTTCTAGTGGAGAGAATAACTGAACAAAATATAAACAATGTCACAGACAGAGAAAAGTCCCTGCCTGCTGTGTTTGGAATGTTAATTCTATAGACCAGTAAGCCACGCACACCAATCTATTAGATCTGTATCATTACCATTTTTCCAATTGTCAGTGGTGGAATTTTTGTAACAGAATGGTAAATTTGAATTCTGTACTTCCCTGCAATTTTTAGATGAATATTGTATACTTCTTTTGTTCTTATCCTCAAAACAATTCTCCTTCTCAGAATTTTTTTTTCCCTATTAACTGGTTGTTAAATATTGCTTTAGAAGATGACTTGTCTGAGATGTACAGAACATATATGAACCACAAGATCATAGCCACAACAATGGTGTTATTTATCTTGATGCGTTTTTATAATCTAATGTATCACCCTTCTGATATTGATCACTGCTTTCCTCCTTAATTTACAAGATAAATTACTTAAGTGCAGACAACATCAAATTGAATGGCTTATCTTTGTGCTAAAATGTATCTCTCAGTATCACTTGTGGAACTTTATTAGTTGCCTAATGTCAAAATTCAGTTTCTGATGCCATATAGAAATGTAGGTGAACTGTGATCATTATAGGGTTTTGTCCTATATCAGATTAAAATCATACCCAGGATTAATTTATTCACTTGAATTGGTAGTTGGGCCAATGGACCAGAAATTAAAGATGCAGCTAAACCAAACAACTCAATTTTAAAATAAATGTCATTTAGCTCTGAGGCATTTGAAAATAATAAATTGACAATTATCAAATTAAATTATGAAGTCACAACAGACCGAAAATGAAATTAAATGATTAGGTTCGGTTTTATCCTTTTCCCTTTCTAAATTGACATACGATTCGATAATGAGAAATAGGATGAGAATATGGGCTCAGTTTAGGAATCTTTTGATGATAACAATTTTTCTATTGCTCGTCTCATTATAGATAATCATCTTTTTCAATCTTATCTACTAACCATATAACCATTTACAGCACAGAAACAGGTCAGTTTGTTCCTACTAATCCATGCCAAACATCATCTTCCACCTTGTCCCACTGACCCGCATTTAGCCTATAACCCTCTGCGCCTCTCCCATTCATATACCTATCCAACCTTTCCTTGAATATCAATCTCGCTTTTACCACCACTATCGGAAGTTCATTTCATACCCCCACACCCCTCTCCATGAAGAAATTCCCCCTTATGTTCTAACTCTTCTAACTGTCCAATATCACCCTGTAAGCTTTAATAATCTTACTCACTGTCCACAACAATGCCAACCTTTGTATCATCTGCAAATTTACTAATCCAATTTTCCACCCTATCATCTAGATCATTAATATATATGACAAACAGCAGTGGACCCAGTACTGATCCCTGAGGCATTCCACTCAACACTGTCCTCCAATTTGACGAGCAATTTTCCACCATTACTCTCTGGCATCTCCCATCTAACTTTTGTTGAATCCATTTCACTACTTCATCATTAATACCTAATGCTTCCACCTTCCATACTAACCTCTTATGGGGAACCTTATCAAAAGCCTTACTGAAGTCCAAATGGACAACATCCACTGCCTTCTCCTCATGAACCTTTTATGTAACCTTCTCAAAAAACTCTATAAGATTTGTTAGACACGATCTACCACGCACAAAACCATGCTGACATCCCTGAATCAATTCCTGTCTTTACAAATAGTTGTATATACCATCTCTAAGAACACTTTCCATTAATTTACCCACCAATGACCTCAGATTTACAGGCCTATAATTACCAGGTTTAATTTTGGATCCTTTTTTGAACAGCGGAACAACATTAGCCATCCTCCAGTCCTCTGGCACGTCCCCCGAGGCCAGTGACATTTTAAATATTTCTGTCACTGCCCCCACTATTTGTTCACCAACCTCCCTTAGGGTCCTAGGGAATATTTTGTCAGGACCTGGAGATTTATTCACCTTGATCTTTTTCAATATAGCCAACACTACCTTATCCATGAGACCCCTACCATATTTCTTCACTTCATCTGGCTCAATATTCTTTTTTCTTAGTGAATATTGAAGAAAAAAATGCTTAAAATTTCACCCATCTCCTCTGGCTTCTCATTCAAAGGGTCCAATTTTATCCCTCACCGTTCTTTTACTTTTAATGAACCTATAGAAACCCTTTGGATTTATTTTTACTTTTCATGCCAAAGCAGCTTCATATCTCCTTTTAGCATTTCTAATTTCCTTCTTGTGATTTTTTTAACACTCCTTATATTCCTCAAGCAGTTCATCCCTTCCTTGCTGTTTTTACCTGTTGTACACATACATCCCTCTTCCTCTGAACCAAGTTCCAAATATCTTTTGAAAACCAAGGCTCCCTATAGTTTCTAACCTTTCCTTTAATCCTCACGGGGACATACCAACTCTGCACTCTCAGAACTTCTCCTTTGAATATTCTCCATTTATCAGCAACATTCTTCCCTGAAAATATCTTATCCCAATCCACACCCTCCAAATCTTTTCTCATCCCCTTGAAATTTGCTTTCTTCCAATCAAGAATCTTAACTTTTGGCCCACCTCTATTCTTTTCCATTACTAGCCTAAAACTAATAGTATTGTGATCACTGGACCCAAAGTATTTCCCAACACAATCCTCTGTCACCTGACCTACTTCATTCCCTAATAGGAGATCTAATACTGCCCCTTCTCGAGTCGATTCTTCTACGCGTTGATTCAGAAAACTTTCCTGAACAAACTTAACTCTACCCCATCCAGCCCTCTTACTGTGTGGGTGCCCAGTTAATGTTCAAAATTTGCTCCTCAAAGGAGAGGACTGGCTGTTTGGTGTTTCCCTTGGAATAGGAGAAACAGAAAGGAACTCTGTGGTGACCTGAAAGAAAGAGGCCATCATCTGGAGAACCCTGAAGGGGGCAAGTTTCATCAGCAAGACTCTGGAGTGGCTGATTAAAAAGGAATCAGTTGTGGATGTCCTGGAACAAGAAAAACTCTCTCTGTAAACCAACAAGAATCTTTCTGAGTGGTAACCATTTACCTGTTAAGCACCAAAGCCTGGTGAACTTTATTAATGCTAACTTCTGTGCACAGTCTAAGAATTGCCTGCAATCAGTGAGATTGGACTGTGAACCAAAGAACTTTGCTGAACTTACACACACATTACACACACGTGTGCTTAGAATTAGAAGGGGGTTAAGTACGTTGTGAGTCAATAGAGGTAAGTTAAAGTTTGATTCTATTTTCATGTTCAAAGATAATTAAAAGCAACTTTTGTTTAAGTTACCCTTTTTCGTGGTGCATATCTATTGCTGCTGTGTTTTGAGATACATAACATTTTATGGGGATTCGTCCGTTCAGGATTTGAAAATTGGAGTTTTTGTTATTTATTAGCTTGTGTGTGGAAATGGAGGTTGATACATTTTTGTTACAACCATCACCTACAGGGCTGCAAAGTAAGAGAAAAGAGGAACTGATGGGTATTTCTCAGGCATAATAACTGACTGTAGTCAAACACTGGATGAAGAAAATAAGTACAGAGGATTATAGTAAAATATTATATAAGTGAGGGAAAATTTGTTGAGAAAGATCTTTTGAATTGCAATTGGAATTGGAGAAATTGAGGGTGGAAGAAGAAAGAGAGAAATGAAGGGTGTTAGAAGCTGAAAAGCAAAGAGGAGGCTGAAAGACGGAGGGAATATGAGTTAGAGGGAGCTGAAAGACAGAACGAGGAAATTGAGAGGGACAGACAGTTTCAATTAGAGAAGTTAAAATTTGACATGGAGAGAAGTTACAAATTCTAATTGGTGTTTGTACAGCCTCATTTTAGGTCTTGCATCTGCTATATTTCCCAATATAAACAATTCTGGTAACTGTATAAATCAAATCTTAATGATTTGTTCTAGAAGATTTTTCAAATCTTCCTAGAAAGGTCTCACCTTGGAACATGACCAGGTTGAATGCAAACACATTCCTGTTTCTTCACCACTTCGAAAACATTGATCTGATATTTCTGATTTTAGTTTGTGTAATTTTTGTGGTATAAGATATAGTTGGTACAAAAAATTGTATTGTGTCAATCTTTACCTTATGTTAACAGTATTGGTCATGTTGTCCCGACATTAGTCGGACTAGCTTTTTTCATCAATCAGTGAACCCAAATCGGTCTCCCATCTTTGTCTAGATTTATGTAACCCTTGTTTCGAGGTACCCATTTTAAGGAGGAAATATGCTTTTGAAATAAATTTCTTTGTTGTCCCCTTTCAAACCAGAGTCTCTACTTCACTGCACTAAGGTCATCATTGGGCCCAATTTGTAAATCAGATCTTAATTGAAAATAGTATAATTGGTTTTTAATTGATCAAATTACATTAATTGCCACTGCTCATAACAATCCTCGATACACCTGATCCCTTTTTGGGATCAGGAGTCCAAGATTTTATTGTCCAAAGTTAAAGGAATAAACCTATTTTGAGCTAGAGGCATTTTAGGAGATAGGTCCCCTTTAGGCCCGATTTGATCATTTATTTTATACCAAATATTAATTATATGTTTTAATAAGGGGGCTTCTTGAACATTTGAAATCAATTTTGAATTCCATTTATATATAAAATCTTCTGCTATCCTCTCTCCAACCATATGCACCTCTATTTTTGCCTGAGAAGAATTGTCTCCTCCATCAAAGAGGAAGGTGACAAACTTCATTTGGGTTGCCCAATAATATTTCTTAAAGTCTGGGAGCTTCAATCCTCCCATCTCATAATCCTGTGATAATTTATCAATAGAGACTCTAGGTGGTTTATCCTTCTAGAGGAATTTCCTGATGCTTTTGTTTAAATCATGAAAAAACTTCTGAGGTAATGGAATCAGTAATGTCTGGAAGTGATTTTGGGCTCTTGGCAACACATTCATTCTTTTATACAATTGACGCTGCCAACAAGTTATTGGGAGAATTGTTCATTTACCAAGGTGTTCACCAATTTTCTTAAGCAAGGTAAAATAGTTCAAATTGTACAAATTCTGTGTTACTATCTATCTTTATCCCTAAATATTTTATACCATTTAGTGGCCACTTAAATTGTGAATTTCTTTGAATTTTATTATAATTCCCTCCCGTAAGTGGCATTTCGCTTTTATTCCAATTGACTTTATAACCCAAAATTATTCTATTATCCTCCAGTTTAGATTACAGATTTTGTAATGAGGTTTCTGACTCTGTCAGATAGATCAGCACGTAATCAGCAAATAAATTAATTTCATGTTCTTCCTGAGTGACAGTGGATCCTTTTTATGTCTGGATCTCATTGGATAGATCTTGCTAACAGCTCTATGGCAAGAATAAAGAGAGCTGGAGTTAATAGACAACCCTGTCTAATGGATCTGGATAATGGGAATGTTGATGAAATTTGCCCGTTAGTAATCACTTTGGCTTTAAGCTCAGAATGTAGAACTTTAATTCAATTTATAAATGTTTGCCCTTACCCAAATTTTTCCAGCACTTTAAACAGAAAATCTTATTCCAGTCTGTCGATGGCATTTTCTGCATCAAGGGCCACAGCGACACAGAGAAGTATTCTTAACATGGGATACTGCAAGAGAGATGTCAGCGTTTTTACCCACAATGCAAAGCGGTGCAGAAATCGTTCCATCTCGCTCACCTTAAAAATTGGTGAACTGCGACTAACCACATGATATCCTGTAATGTATCATCATGCACAGCGTCCGCCAACTCATCCCCACTCCACATCTTCCTCGACTTCGGAAACCTGTCACTCTCTTGGACCTGCCTCCAGGCCAATCGCAATCTCGCATCTGCTTCTCCCCGTTGGATTCAGCAATGAAAACTGTCGATCATGCTCCCTCCCACCTGTGCGCTAGGCACTCTAAGGGGGAGGGGGACCACGCTTCTTATGCAAAGTTAAAACGAGGAACTCTGCAGGTCTCGCAGCATCTACAGGAGGTAAAGACTCTTAACTATTGCCATATTTCTGTGGAGCTCTGGAATTCATATATTTATTTCATCTTGGTTTAGTGCTTGAGATTATAAGAAGCCCTTTTGTAACCAACAGACTTTTCAAATTATTCAGGCTATCAGACAACTCTGTAAAGTTTTGTTTGAATTTAATGACATTTTTCTTCCCTTCCTCCAACCAAGCATCACTGGTACATACCCGGCAGATAAATTAGAATACGTGAAGAGCATCACACCCAAGGGCTAACAAATGAAACAATTTTACTTCATCCTATTCAACAAAGGGTGGGGGCCGTGGTGAAGGGGGCAAGGTCAGGGGAGACCTTACTAAAGCTCAGCCTAGGACCAAGGTGGTAGTTAATCCACCACTGCTGAAGTGCTGCACTTTGGGAGGTCAAATGTAAGGGGAAGGTGTACAGTTAATGACAGGACTTTGAGGATATGCAGAAGGATCTGGAGTTGCAGGTTCATAGTTTCCTGAAAGTGGCAATATAGTAGATATGGTGGTAAAGAAGGTCTAAAGAACAAAGTTCCTCTGAGTTCTTTGAAGCTCTCCCACACTCTTCTCCCATTACTGTGGCATATCTTCATTCATGAGTGACACTCTCCTGAAGCTGGCAAAGTGTTCTCTGCATAGCAGGATGTTCTTTCAAGAGATAGCGGCAAAGATCAGCACTTGATGATCGACATGATGACAACTGTAAGAACTTGAAACACATCAACAGGAAATGTCACACCAAAATCCAGTATAGCAGTGTGCGTGCAGGAAAAGACAGTTCTGAGATGTGAAGTTTGTGAATATTTGGCACGGTGAGCATTTGGGTCTGGTATGTTCTCCCCACGTCTGTGTGGGTTTTCCCCAGGTGCTCAGATTTCCTCCCACCGTTCAAAATGTACCGGGGCAGGGGGGTGGGGGGGGGCTATAGGTTAATTGGGTGTAAATGGGCAGCACGGGCTCATGTGCCAAAGTGGCCTTTTTATGTGCTATATGTCTAAATTTAAAGATTCTTTGAGGAAGTAATGAGCAGGACAGGCAAAAAAGAGTCAGTGAATGTGGTTTCCTTGGATTTTCAGAAGACTTTTAACATGGTTGTACACATGAGGCTGCTAAATAAGATGGGTTCAAAGGGATGAGGGTGTTCTAGTGCAGGATTCTCTAAAGGTTAACCAGGTTGAGTCAGTAGTAAGGAAGGGAATTGCAATGGATGCATTCATTTTGAGAGGACTAGAATATAAAAGGAAAGATGTAATTTTGAGGCTTTATAAGATATTCATTAGACCACATCTGGAATATTGCAAGTAGTTTTGGGTCCTATATCTAAGGAAGGATCTAATGTTGTGTTGGAAATGATGCAGAAGAAGTTTTCAAGAATGATTCCGGAGGTGATGGGGTGAATGTATGAAGATTACTCTGGGCATATACTCACTGAGTTTAGAAGGATGAGGAAGGATCTCTTTTTTTTTTAAACTTTATTTATTCGTTCAAAAACAAATAATATAAGCGTATACAGAGCCGTTGTCATACCCACACTCCCGTTCGGCTCCGAATCATGGGTCCTCTACCGGCACCACCTACGGCTCCTAGAACGCTTCCACCAGCGTTGTCTCCGCTCCATCCTCAACATCCATTGGAGCGCTTACACCCCTAACGTCGAAGTACTCGAGATGGCAGAGGTCGACAGCATCGAGTCCACGCTGCTGAAGATCTAGCTGCGCTGGATGGGTCACGTCTCCAGAATGGAGGACCATCGCCTTCCCAAGATCGTGTTATATGGCGAGCTCTCCACTGGCCACCGTGACAGAGGTGCACCAAAGAAAAGGTACAAGGACTGCCTAAAGAAATCCCTTGGTGCCTGCCACATTGACCACCGCCAGTGGGCTGATAACGCCTCAAACCGTGCATCTTGGCGCCTCACAGTTTGGCGGGCAGCAACCTCCTTTGAAGAAGACCGCAGAGCCCACCTCACTGACAAAAGGCAAAGGAGGAAAAACCCAAACACCCAACCCCAACCAACCAATTTTCCCTTGCAACCGCTGCAATCGTGTCTGCCTGTCCCGCATCGGACTTGTCAGCCACAAACGAGCCTGCAGCTGACGTGGACTTTTTACCCCCTCCATAAATCTTCGTCCGCGAAGCCAAGCCAAAGAAGAATATGACATGCAGCAATTAAACATATACATGAACGTTTTTTTAATATATATAGAAAAAAAAAGAAAAAAGAACCCCCCCTTCAGCCAACTCTCCTAAGGAGAGCCATTAAAAAAAAGAAAAAAGAAAGATTATTAAAGAAAAAGTTAAATATACATATTAAAATCTAATCAATATAAATTGAAATGTAAATATTCTGAGTATAACAGCCACTTATTAATAAAAAATTATAATTATCATGCGAAACATACATATTTTTCCCCATTATTAAACAATATTTCATCTCATTATGCCATCTATTAATATCAATTATATTTGTATCTTTCCACGTACTAGGAATATATTTTTTCGCTATAGATAAAGCTAAATATACAAAAGCAAGCTGGAACTTATCTCATCCCAAACCTTTCAAAGGTTGCAAACTACCCAATAAAAATACTGTTGGATCTAAAACTATTTTAATCTTATACAGGTATTCTAAAAACGTTTGAATCTTCTTCCAAAAAGATTGTATATGTATACATAACCAAACAGCATGAAAAAAAGTTCCAACCGTATCACCACATCTAAAACACAAATCTGATTCATGAAAACCATATTTTAAAAAATTTTTCAGGTGTCAAATATAATTGATGTAAAAAATTGTAATTATTGCATAACGTGCATTTATCAATCTAGTTACACTATCATAACAGATATCTAACCTATCATCTTCAGAAAAAATAAAACCAATATCTGCTTCCCATTTAATTTTAGATCTATCCCAACCCTTTTTATCCATACCATCCTGTAATATTTGATACATAGATGAAATATAACCCTTCTCTGGTACCTTATGAGTACCAAATTTAGTCATTTTAGGTAAAATCATATCTCTACCAAACATACATTTTACCAATGATCAAATTTGATAATAAAGAAATAAAGAGTTCTTATCAATACCAAAACCTTCCCTCAGATGAGGAAGGATCTCATCGAAACATATTAAAGGACTAGATAGAGTAGGCATGAAGAAGATGTTTCCAGTTATGGGAGTGCCTCGCACCAGAGGACACAACCTCAGAATAAAACGGCATCCATTTAGAACATAGATGAAGAATGTGTAGATGATGAATCTGTGTAATTTGTTGCTACAGATGGCTGTAGAGACTGCCATCAAGTATATTCAAAAGAAATGTTGATAGGTTCTTAATTAGTAAGGGCATCAAAGGTTATGGGGAGAAGTCAGGAGAATGGGGTTGAAAGGAAGAATATATAAGCCATGATTCAAATGGCAGAGCATAAGTTGAGAATATGGGCTGAGGTAAAAGCTAAAATTCACCTCTGAGAAGAAGTCAGTAAGAAGCCTTATGCTGTTATTATCTGCCAGTCCTCTGTCTGCAATCTTTTAACTCGTTCTGGTCTGCCAATCACTCACTGTCCCTGGTCCCAGCCTTCCATCCTGAGCTCTTTCTCCTCCACCCTCTCTGCCCTGATGATGGACTTTGGCCCTCCGCCGTTGACAATTCTTTCTCTCCCACCGATGCTGCTTGGACTGCAGTTCCTCCAACAGATTGTGCATTGCTCCAAGGATCAGATCTCAGGGAAGACCAGAATCCGACATAGTTGTATCACTTCTTCAAAATCTCTCTCATTTCTATTCAGCAACTTATTTTCAACACATCTCCTGCTGGTTGGGAGCTCATCTACAGGATTACTTATCCAGCCTCAGAAGTTGAACTATCGAGAGCAGATGATGCTCCAAGTTATTGTTAACTCTTTTGCTGAGGCATAAAGGAGAATGGGCCTTGCAACTGCTGATCTGCTTCAACTTTACAACACTACTTCGAACAATAAAGGTTCATGATGAGACCAGAGGAAGCATATGCTGTTCTCACATCACAGGACCCAAATCTCATCAAAAGCTGAGATTGATGTGGAAATCAGTCTTTCTTTCTTTTTAAAATATATTTGAGTTTAATTAAAAAAAATACACACATCTACACACATATAGATCTAATAGATATGCTGGAATATAAGAAAAGGCAAAAAATTTGAACATTTTAAATAAAACCTTGATGATACGTAATACAAATCGTGTGCACCCTTTCAAAATATATTCACCCATTATATCAAAATATTGAAGAGAAAACCAAACAAAAAAGGAAAAAGAGAAAAAAAAACATAATCAAACTCTAAATAAGGCAAACTTCCATATCTAATAGGAAATGAAGGACGACACACAGAGGCAAGACAGTACAGGAGCATCCAAACACCCTAATTGAATAGGATCCACGGCTTATAAAAGTTAATCTTTACATCTTTGACAGTACGTCTGATTTTTTTCTAACCTTAGGAAGGACATGAGCTCCTGTAACCATTGAGTATGGGTCAGTGGAATACCATTTCATCAGACTTGCCTGTCTGGCTATCAATGAGGTAAAAGCTAAAATTCACCTCTGAGAAGAAGTCAGTAATATTTCCTCTTCTTGGAAAAAAAAACAAATAGAGCAATTAAGGGGGACGGTTCTAATTTGACCTTAAAAATAGATGGTAAGTAATTTTTCCAAAAATTTTCTAAACTAGGACAAGACCAGAACATATGCATTAATGAAGCCTCAAAGATTTTACATTTATCACAAAATGGATCAATATCAGAATAGAAGCGAGATAACTTTTGAAATATGTGCTCTGTGTACAACCTTAAATTGCAGCAATGTCACACACAAAATGACGATTCATTAATCAAATTTAGAACAATATCCTTGTCCTCATCCAAATCCAAATTATGCTCCCAATCACTCTTGATCTTAACTAGAGAAACTGTTCTCAAATGTATCAAATGACTATAATTGATATTGAGCCTCCATGGGAAAATCGAAAGTTAAAAAGTAAGTCAAGAATGTTTGCTTCAGAAATCCGTGGAAAATCAGGAAACTTGGACTGAACAAAATGTCTGACTTGTAGATATCTAAAAAAATGACTATTGGGTAATTTAAATTTTGCCCTCAATTGTTCAAAAGAAGCAAAATTATTTTGAATAAAAAGAATTTTAAAATGATTAATTCCCAGTCTACATCACTCTCTGAAAACTGCATCTGACAAAGAAGGTTAAGAAAAAGAGTAGCTATAATAGGACTGGCAAGAGAAAAATGATTGATTCCAAAAAAATTTCTAAATTGTGCCCATATTCTCAACTTATGTTGCCAAATCTAAATGCAATGGGTACAGTACCTCCTATCAGATGGTAGAAGGGGGAAAAGTTTACATGAGGGGTATGTGAAGTCCTTCACGTTGTTTATTGCTTTCTACATGCATTGTATGTTGTATATGTCCATCATGGTAGGAAGAGAGCCCCCAGTCATCTTTTCCACTGACTTCACTATCCTTTGCAGGGTCTGCAGTCTGAGGTGGTACAGCTTCCAAAACAGGTGGTGATGGAGGGTGGGAGATGAACTTTCCTCAGCCTCTGCAGGAAGTAGAGGTGCTGCTGGGCTTTCTTGACTATGGAGCTGGTGTTAAGGGACCAGGTGAAATTCTCTGCCAAGAGCACACAAAGGAACCTGATACTTTTGATGACCTTGATGATAGAGCCATCAATGGTCAGCGTAGAATGATCTTCAGGGTCCTCCTGAAGTCAACAATCACCTCTTTAGTTTTATTAACGTTCAGATACAAGTTGTTGGCTCTGCTCCAGTCTGTTAGTGACCGCACCTCATCTCTGTACACTGACTCATCATTCTTACTAATAAGACCCACCACAGTTGTGTCGTCAGTGAATCTGATGTGGTTTGAGCTGTGTTTTGCTACACAGTCATGAGTCTGCAGAATGAACAGCAGTAAACTAAGCACACAGCCCTGGGGGTGGGGGGGGGGGGGGAGCTCAATGTGATGGTCTTGGAAGTTCTGTTTCCAATCCAGACTGCCTGAGGTCTCCCCAGCAGGAAGCCAAGAATCCAAATGCAGAGGGAGGTGTCCCCATGATTCATGCCCCTGACCAAATCTCACTTCTCCAGAAGATTGTCTTCTGGACACAACACCTTCATTGCCAGCCATTTCCTTTTGCTAATCTCTCAGATAATGCCAATCAGCAAAGTGCAACTGAGATTAAAAACAAGAATTGCAGCAAGTTAGACAGCAACTGTGTTGGCAAAAACTGAGTTACTGTTTCATTCAGATGAGAAGGTAGGAAACCCCTCACCATATCAACCTGAAACATTTTCTTAATTTTGCAAAATGGCTGCATCAGATGCAGGGTCTCAACATGAAATGTTGACTATTTCTCTTCCCTCACAGATGTTGCTTCACCCACTGAGTTCCTCCAGCAGTTTATTTTTGCTTCAAATTAAATCATCTCCAGTTTTTTTGTGTGCAGATTATTTTTATTTCTGTCTTTTGAGAGAAATTTGAATGTTTTCTATCCATACAGCAGTAAGAGCTTATCATGAATTCCCAATTTTCATGTTCAATGGTTTGGGATTGGAGAGAATGGTGGACATGTGGTTGAATTGACAGCAGTCTATTTAAAGCAGTCCAGAGACAGACTAAACCATAAAGTTAACATTCCTGTAGGCATGACTATACTTTTCAAAGAGAACTGATAAAGAGTTCTTTGAGATGGCCCAAATTGTCACCAGGAAAGATCCATTCTTTAACTTTGTCACTCGTGTGTTGATTGTAAACACTATTGAATAGTGGCCAGAAGTCACAATTTCTTATTCAATGTGGTTGGTAAAGGCAAACTCAAATTGTAAAAACTTGCTTTAAATGCCAAAAGAATCTACTTGGATGAAAAGCTTTTCAGATCACATAGTACAGTGCTCCCTCGCTTAATCTTGAAATCCATCCAAGGTAAATATACTGCACATCAATGCACATGATGAGTTCCAGGCAGGTGGCTCTCTTGTCACTACAAAACCAATTAAGATGATAACTCAGCTTCAACATGCCAATTATAGCATTGACATTGTTAACTTTTATTTGCCTAAGAACAATTCAACAATCAATAAATTAGATTCTACTATTAGTGGACAAATGGATGATTTTAATTTTAAAAGGACTGGCTCAGTAATTCATGGGTGTTACCAAGCTGTCTAATATAAATTCAGATAGTAATCAACAAGTATATTATAATTCAGGCTCTCTCCCAACTCTCTTAATTGGACTAAGCAGCAACTTGAAATTAGCTACATTTGGAGGGACCTGTGCTTCCTCACATCATAAATTTCCTCTCTGGTTTGTCTGCTAATGGGAGCATCAATGTAGTTTGCATCAGATGCTTTAAAAAGTTGCCAACTATCCATCTAAGAAACCCAGAAAAAGATGCTGTGAGAGACTTAAACTAAAATTCTGTTTGTTAACAATTAGATTAGATTAGAATTGAATTAGAATTAGATGAAAACAATTAAAGTATCGTATGAGCCTTGTTGTCAGTTTTCAAAATCTAGGTTTGGAAGCAGATTACAATATGCATCCATTCAGCATACCCAACTCTCTGACATTAGTGTAGGACAATGGCAAATAATGAAGATTCAAATAATGCTTTAGACTATAAAATGTTCAAAGAATTTCTTCCAAATAACTCGTTCTCCTATGTGAATTTTTAAGTGAGCAAAGGAAACTTTCCTGCTTTGCATTTAGAGCTTGAGCACACCCAAACATGAAGTAATGAGAGACTGTTATGTTTACATGAGATTCTCTCTCCATCAATAACCATTTGAATGGAAAACTATCAACAAATGATTGGAGACGCTCATATTCCACGTGAATTGCACAGTTGAAACTCCCCCTCTTCTATGTGTATGGAAAATGCTTACAACAGCACATCAGTGAATCCCTTTTTATATAACAGCCATTAAAGAAAATGATCGTGCTCCTTGGTGTGTGCATCTGATGTCTAATGGGAATGGAAACTATTAATTAAAACAGTGGTTGATCAAAATTGATAAATTAGACATCAATAGCCATTTAAACGATCAATGATTTGAATGAGCTGAGTGCAACTATTTGACAGCCTAACAGAATTCCTCTCATCACAGCTGAAATAATATTTCCTTTAAGATAGTGATAATTTATAATGAAAATTGCACAATATCCAGTTATAACTTAAAAGCAATGAATAAGCTAATATGTAGGTATAACCTAAATCCTCAGTGACTGTACTCCTAAGAGGGATTGCGGTTGCAATCTTAAAACGGGTGCCCTCTTGCCTTAACTCAGTTCAAGCAGGGACTGGGGAATCATTCATTTATGTTCTGCTTTGATTGAGGATAGACTTAGTTCATCACGAGATCCTGATGAACAACACTTCATTTTCCATCTGGGCACTCGCCAACCAGTTGGCATTAACATCGACTTCTCCAGTTTCTGCTTGCCTACTCTTCATTTTCCCTCCCTTCCCTTTGTCTTCTTTCATCCAGCTCTTCATTCCCTTCCCTCTCCATTCACAGGGCTGTCCCTCCTCCCCCTCCTTGCTGGTGTACCCTCCCTCCCTTATCCACTTATTATCTCCTGCCTTTGGGACTGTGTTCCTCCCTCTGCCCTTCCCCACCATTTTATTTGGGCACCTGCCTACATTTTTTCATACCTTGATGAAGGGCTCAAGCCCAAAACGTTGATTATGTATTTTTTATTTTTGATAAACAAAGTATACTGCTTGACCTTCTGAGTTTCTCTAGCATTGTTTTTACTGCAAGATCCTGCCAGTCCAGAATATCGATACTTCAAGTGCTTTCCTGAAGATCATTTTCATACGATATATTCCCTCATATTTAGATCAGAGAAAGCAAGAGTGCTTCTTTAAAATATCTGAAAGAAATTTCAAAACAACAGCCTATTTTCCCCTGCCTTTGAAAGTTTAATGGAATAACATTATTTAAATTACCTGCTCAATATGAATACCTCAGTGACATTTTCAAAGTTCATTGGAACTTGATTATATCCCAGTGGATTGGATGGTACTGATTGTGACTTTATCTTTAGAAAAGGGCAATGATCTAGAGAGCCAAGTTCAAATCTCTTTGCATCAGCTGGGTACTAAAAGTAAACAATAATTAAATGTCTGAAATAAAAAGCAAGCATCAGTAGTGATGACCACAAATTGATTGAATTGTCATAAAAACAGTAGTGAGACTAATGCCTTTAGGCCATAGATCAGTACAGCACAGTGACAAAATTGTTTGGGGTAGGCTGATACTGAAGGTGCAGATGGCTGTATAATCAAACAGGGGTCCACACAGTGATCCTTGCAGAACACCACTGGTCACAGGCCTCCAGCATGAATAATATCCTTTTAACACTGCCGTGAGTTTCCAAATTATCAACTCACTATGGATCCCAATCATCTGTACCTTCTGAATCAGCTTACCACAAGGAACCCTCTCAAAAGCCTTAGTGAAGTCCACAAAGACAACATTCACCACCCTACCTGTATCAACCACCTCCTGAAAATAATTAAATTGCTAAGCCAAAGAGCCATGTTAACGGTCCCTAATCTGACCATGGCTTTTCTATTCCTAAGTAGGTTTTCCAATAGGTTCCCTACCATAGATGAGAGGCTTATTGCCTGAAATTTAATGGAAAAGAAATGCACTGTTCTAATGTGGTATGGCCTATATCATCTGCAAGCCCATTGGTCTGTGGTTGACTCATAAATGCTTAATTAAATGGCTTGGCAAGCCACACAAATCAATGTCAACTAGGGATGATCTATGAATTAATAAAATAAATGAGACACAACTTCAGATGCCTCATCTTGATTGTTTAAAAGTAATTTTATTTTTTGATGAAAGGAAAAAAAATAGAGGTGGCCTAATTAGGGAGAGCAAGTGTTATAAATCAGGCAGACAATATTAGATTAATTTACTGGAGTTTCTTGAAGGGAATGTAGATTTGGTGGCTCATGGCATAATAATGGATGTTACATATATGGATTTCAGACACTGTCCTATAAAATAGATATCTTTTACAAGTTGTGCATCCATTATATTGATGCTAAATGTTATCCAGGAATGGCTAAAAATCATATAACTAAGCTTGATGATGATTGTGAAGATTTAGACTTCATTAAACATTGGTCCTTATTATTTGATAAAATATCTTACACATCACTTAAGGTTTCGACAGACACTAATTGGAGTATAATAGCCAATGCTGCTAAAGTACTCTGGACAGGCCAGATCAATGGATATGATGTGAAGTTGAGATGAACACAAGTAGGGGTCATTATATTAACATGGTAAGAAAATGGATTAACTATTAATGTACCTGGGTTTAAAAAAAACAAGAAGGTAAAATATTACAGCTTTACCAGGTTGGCATGCATCAAGAAAGAGAATTAAATGTGAGGTTTATAATTATAAGGCTGTGTTTAAAGAAGTAATTTTGAATTTCAATGAGATTTCATCAGGCAAGTATGTTTAAATTTATTTTCTGTATCTCAAGATAAATGTGACATTTTTAGATAGATAATGTGATGTTTATTTTATTGTAAAAAAGAAACTTGCATTCTTTTAAAACAACTATATTAGCTAAGGACTCAAGATCTTGAATCCAACCAAAGTTGCAACAAATTAGTCTCTGACTCCATCTAGTGGTCAGGAATACAACTAGCACTCTATCACTACATCCCCTTTCCTTGAGCTGTTTAATCTAACAACATGACACATTAATACAGTATTCGTTTCAATTCAAAGTTCAACACAATCATAAACACAACATCAGCAGCACAAACATTTTAAGTGTGCAGTTCTTTTTTTCTTTTAGAGATTCAGTCTGTCAGGTGCTTTGATAACACATTGATCTTTTTAACACAAGGGCTTGTGTCGGCTCTGCTGGTTCACTACTGTCTAGCACTGCTGTGCAGGCTGGATCTTCTGCCTTTGTCTGTACCTGCAGCGTCTTTTGCATTTTCAGCAGGCTCTTTCAATTCCTCCTCAGTATTTGATCATCCTCTGTTCTGACAGTGTAGTATCTTGGATTTACATCCTCCAGAACAGTGGCCTTTTTGTCCCAAGTGTTAGAATCTGTGTCATGTTGTGCCAGTGGCCCCAAGCTTCTTGCTGACTTGTCATAGTTTGCTTTTTGTCTCCATTGCAGACGCTTTGTTTCTGTTCGATTGACATCTGTGCTCTTGTTTGGTCTGCAGAGTAAGGATGTACGGTGCATAGTCTATGTCCCATCATTAGTGGGTGATATGCCATGTTCAAGTGGTGAAATTCTATAACTCAATAGACTAGATAAGGATCTGAACCACTGTCTTGCGCTTTTTTGAGCAACTGTTTAACTATGTGCACACCTTTCTTGTTTTACTATTTATGGATTGTGAGCATTATCTGCTCGAGTCTTTATATGGACCAGAGATTGACAGCCAGCAGGTGGGACAGCCTCCCAGGTTGCCTACATGCAGGTACAGTGGTTGACCCTGTAGTAGGCTGGTAGGAGTGTGACCAGTGCAATAGTTGTATCACCACATGGATCCAGAGGACTTGAAGTCACTTATCGAAAATCATACTCTTCTGCAAAGTTCTGGAGTTCTCTACACCTGTAGCATGGTCCATTATCACTGTAGACAAGTTAAGGAACTTCATGTCTTGCAAGATCAATTTTATATATTTGATTGCACAAGAAGCAGACATATTAGGACACAGCACAATCTCAGGATAATTTGATAATCAATAAACAGCAAGTAATTCTTTCCATCCATACAGAACAGATCAGTCCCAACTTTCTACTATGGTTCTGCTGGTATCTCAGTTGCGATCATGGAATTCTTTGCCTGCTTTGCGTGATGTTTCAATCAGGCCTCACAGCTGGAAACCATCCTGTCAAAGTCAGCATTTATTTCTGGCCAATAAACAGTAGTTCTGGCCCTCCTCTTGCATTTTTCCAATCCAAGGTGTCCCTCATGCACCTTTTCAGCTTCTCTTATCATAGTGATTGAGGAATGATAATTCTGCTCTGTCTGAGTAGAAGCCCATTGACAATGGTCCACTCAGCTCTGATGTTGTAGTATGGCTGAAATTCACCTCTAGGCCATCCTTCATTCAGATTCTTAATGATCTTCTGTGGAACTGTGTCCTTTTCTGTTTTAGCTGCAATCTGGTTGGATTTTGTGTCAGATACAGGAAGAGATTCAGTGTGGATATTCATATCTGTCTCTGTCAAACTCTCATTCTGTGCTTCACTCTACATTGTGGCCCTGGATAATGCATCAGCTAACACAATAGGTTTCCCTGGCGTGTACACCCTCTTGAATAGACTTAAGTTTTCACATGCTTTGTCACCAAGCAGTGATTCATGTCCATCTGGGACCACTGCGATCCTGTGGTGGTGCTCTTTATCTTTAAATTTCACCTTGAGTTTACATGTACCTTTCATGTCGATGCTCTTTCCATTGTAGGCTTTGAGATGTACATGTATGTATGGCTTTATCTTCATTATCCTGATGTCATGCTCACAGATAAAATTGACCTTTGCCCCTAGTCCACCTTGAAAGGAACATTTGCTCCATTTGAATGTAATAACACAGTCCACTTATCCTGCTTGACTTTGTTCATGCTTGGCTTTTCACTGTATGGTGGTTTATAATCTTCCTGCACTCCTATGCCAATGAAGAGTGTATCACTGAGTGCAATTTCTTCTATAATGTGTACAGTGCGCATGCTTACATTTCTGTTTTGTTTCCATTTGGAAAAATATTGTTTTGCATAGTGATTTTGCCCTTTACATTTATTACAGACTTTTTCTCCAGAGGTGGGAAATTGTTTTGGCACATATTGATTACCATGTCATTTGTACTTGAATGTCTCCTTTTTTTTGTTGTTTCCTACATCTCACATTTTGTTTACATGTGTGGACAAACATTGTGGCTATGACTATGCCTTTGTTTTTCACTGGGTTTTGCACTCCCATGAACTTTTTTGCATGCTGCTGAGCTGTTTCACTGGCGTAGCATATCCTCACAGCTCCAGCTAAAGTAAGCTCTGTCTTTTGCAGCAACGCCTTTCTCACTTTTTTATCAATAATCATGAACACAATTTGATCATAGATCATTGAACCTTGCAGCAATCCAAAATTGCAAGTTTTAATTACAAGTCAATTAAAAAAAGTATCAAAGCTCTCTCCCTGCAGCTACATGCATGAGCCAAACATGTACCTCTAGAAAGTTCATTTTTTTTGGTGAACAGTGTTCATCAAACATCTTGATAACCTTGTGAAAGTTGCCCTGGTCATCTGCCTCAGCAAAAGCAAATGTATTGAAAACCTCTACTGCTTGAGTTCCACCACAGTAAGTAGCATTGCAATCTTCTGTGCATCAAGTTTGCAATCGATTCCAATGGTTTACAGGTACAGCATGAATCTTTGAACAACCTCCACTTGTGGTTGACATTTCCAGTCCAATTTACAGCGTTAAGACCCTTATACTCTCCATATTTTCTGTTGCTAATGATTGATACAGTCTCTGCATACTCCTGGTGTTTCTTCCACTCCTGGCACCTTGTACACTCCTGGTAAAAAAAAGTTTCTTTATTACAATAAAACAATTATACTTTATTAGTTAAGATCCTCACAAACAACCATGTGGAGGCATCCATCTTGAATCCAACCCCAAACTGCAACAAACTAGCCTGACTTCCTCTAGCACACTATCATTTCAGACAGGGAGGACAGCAATGCTATTTATGAATTTAGAAGGTCATGGTAACCATGATATATATCAAAGCTGACAGTATTCTTCATGAACAATAAGGATTACAGGTGGAAAAATCTGCAGCCTTTGTGCCTCGTGATAGAAAAACAGAATACTTGTTTCTAAGTATTATTTCCAAATTCTAACCCCATTCCTCAAGCATTCCCATCAAAACTGCAGTATTTTCAAATACTTGTCACATATTGTGACAAAAATAGGCCAGAAAACTGCAGCTGCTGGAAATTTCGAGACAGAAACAGGTATGAAGAAATGCCCAGTAGCTAGCAAATTATGTCTCAAGATTTGCTTTCATTTAAAGAAAAACCATGAAAAACTCAATCATCTTCTGCTAAATAAAAGAGGCCTTCCTCTAGAAGACATTTACAGCTGATGGCACAAAATGAAGCAAGAACCCCAACAACATATTGAATGCGACATGTGTTGCAAATATAGCAATGATGTTTTTCAATTTTTAAAGCCCAGAACTGTAAGACACTCATTCATACTCAAAGGGATCTTAAATCAAGCTCTCAGGATTAAATCTACTGCACGTGAAATGTAAACACAAATCTTTAAGTCTGATGGAGCTGGAAAACAGCCAAACATTTAAACTGAACATCTGGCTCATAATTAGAAAGGCATTCCAGCATAAGTAACTGAAGATATCTATTTAAAAACCTTCAATTCTGGTGAGGGTTCAAATTATACTTCACTTGCCAGCCTTCAACGACTTGCACAGATTCCAAAGGAAAATTGAAACTGATCATTGCGGTCTGGGGTGGAGAGTCTCCGATAGGAGACAGAAATTCAATGCCAGATCAACTCTCCACTTTTAGAACCAGTGTTGGCATGGGACTACAGGTGGCTCCCACCTTGTGGGTGTGCATTTCTAAAAAAACAGTGTGCATTGTGATCATCTGCAACACAAGGTCTTGTCATCTGTGCATGCGCCAAAAATACGAGTTGAAAAAATTGTGTTGATTTATTTACTTTTTTTTCCATACAAGTCCCATGAAAGTGAATTTATGGGACAGTAATTTGTGAATTAGGTCATGTTTCCACTACCCCACCAAATCTAATGTGCGTGTCCCCTGTATTCACTTTGCAAGTCACAAATAAAGTTTTGGACTGAATTTTCTCCTTTTTTGTTTGGCGTGAAATGTGATGGTTCTCTCATGAAAGTTCAATGTTCTGTCATACTTCAGAAAGGATTTGATTGTGAGGCAGTTAGTGATATCAGACCAATCTGAAAAGTGTAGAAAATTGATGTGGACTAGCTTACAGTTTCTTTCCCGCAGCCATCAAGCTCCTGAATGACCCCATAACCTGCTGCCCTGTAATTGATCTTTCTTTTCATTGCAATCCTCTACCAAATAATTGTGCTCTTTACACAACTGTATGAATGTCAGAGATAACCTGTTAATACGTTCACAGAAGAACCCTTCTCACTGTACTCAGTATTTTGTATTTTGTGACAAATAAACAAATTGAGAAGAAAACATAACCAGAGGAGAACATCCTCCAATTTATCTGAAAATATTTGAAAGAAAATTAGGCTCCACTGTAAAGAGCCTGGGGTGATTTTTGGAGCTGTATAAAATAATTAATACAAGGAAATCAACAAATCCAGCCTAATTGTGAAGCTTCATTTCATTCTTTTTATCAGTGTTCAATCACTCAAATCTTTCAAACAGGATCCCTATAAAGCCTTGGAACTTTCATCATGATTTTGATTGAATTCTAATCCAAAGGCCTTCATGTGCACGCTATAGGCTCAAGCCTAGATTCATGAACTCCAGGGATTAATAGAAATAAAGGCAAATAATAAATACAGCAAAGTGTCTCACCTTTCACTTGACCATTGCCAAAGAGAAAGTTATTTCCTAAAGGACAGGTATAAGAGATATTATTTCCAATATGCATTTTTAGGTACAAATCAGGTGCATAGATGTTCAGTGAGGTAAGCTGGGCATGCATGCTTGTTGTCAAAAGGACACGCCAGCCACAATGATGAAGGCAAATGGAGAAGCATTCAGGGGTCTTTGTACAGTCAAATATATTTCTGGCTATGTGGAAGGAGGCTAGTTGGGTTCATGCCAGCTCTCAAAGCAATCCCACCTATCCTATTCCTGCACCCATTCTCAGGATAATCTCTTCTCACTTACATGCTCATAAACCCCCTCTCATTCTTATCAACTCTACCCTGACTCTCTGACTGTTCACCTACTCCTTCAGAAAATTTACACTAAACAAATTAACCCAGTAATCAGCACATATTTGGGAGGTGGAAGGAAACATGAATACATGGGGGAAATCCACAGAATCATGGGGAGAAGGTGCAAACTCTATATAGGCAGCATCTGAGGTCAATATTAAACCTCGGTAGTCGGACTATCCACTATACTGTCATACCACTTAAAATCTGCTTTTATTTACTGATTAAAGTTTTTTGATGCATGGATCTTCTTGAATTACTGCCATCCCTTTGGTGAAACTCTTCGAACAGTTCTGTGGGGGAAAGAGCTTCATGATTAAGACCCTGATGATGGTGATGGACTGTTGAAATGCTAACATGGCGAGTGTTATATAAATGGTAGGGATTGCAGGCTCCATGTATCAGAGTGAATGTTTAGGGTGGCTGATAGGATCCAAAAAAGGGGGTTGTTAATAAAGTAAACTATGATCTAATGAGGTACAACCAGCAGTTTGTAGAGTCACTATTGGAGGATGCTAAAACAAAGGTTGACTTTTTACTTTTGTAAATGAACCAAAGGCATAATTTAGCACAACAGATCCAAGCCACACCCAGGAATAAGTCCCATTCACCTCTCCCCATTTCTCTGCAACATTTTCTCTCCCACATATGCTCATTAACTCCTCTTTTGACTCTTTTTAACTAAAAACCACCACCAAGGGGTAACTTATGGTAACCTGCCAGCACATTTCTGGGATGTGGGAAGCACCTGAAGAAAATCCAAACTGACACAGAGAAGTTCTGCACAGACATTATCCAATTCAGAATCGAACCCAAGTCCCTGGTGCTGCAAGCCAGCAGCAGGAACAGCTGCCCCACCATGGCCACCTTTCTGAATGTAGAGCTCAGAACTCGCCAGTACTTCTTCCAGGGCAGAGCTAGGCAATTTCCAACACAGCTCCAACCATCTTGTTCGCTGCCCTCAATCTCCCTAATTGCCGTGAACTGCTTGCATTCCACCTCCAGTGCTGGTTTGGAATATTTTGATGGTGGAACTTAAGCCCTCTTCGCCAGTGAACTACCAACACAAATAGCTTTGGCGTTATTACAAATGTTTATCATGCATACCACATTTATGTCAACTGGCTCAGAGGCCTCTGCTTCAGCAGGTTGCAGCTGCCAGATTTATTTGGTCTACTATTCACAGTTTATTTGGAGAGGCAATGATGCTGTAATGCTCTTCCCTTTCCTCGAGCTGCAGTTAAAGAAAGTAGGACAGCGCCATGAGGAAATGTAGCTGCTTCAGTATTTGTAATGTAAGTGAACAGGGCAGACATCAACTGCTGTTGGCATCATGACTGAAGTCAGGATCTTAAAGTATAGGTAGTCCCCAACTTACAACCTATGCAACTTTTGATCATCCGCACATACGACCGAAATTTTAAAAAATATAAAATTTATGCAGCTTACGTTGTATTTCATAAACTATAAGAGAGATACTGGGCATGTAAGAACCAAAATGTGCATAGTTACCTTGTTAGTTGGCATTCCAGGGTCCCACGGCTGGGCGCAACCATCTTGATTCCTGTGAGAATCTTTGGTACGCGCATGTGTGGAGGGTTCACATATTGGAGTTTGGTCGGTGGATATGCTAGATTTAAGGATGCAATTTCAATATCATCAGTATGCTTAACCCAAACTCCAATACGCAAACCCACCGAAGCCTCACGCAAGTGGCAACCGAACTCCAATATGCGCACCTACCACACATGCACAGTGGGTTCGTGTATTGGAGTTCAGTTGCCGCATGTGTGAGAGACAAGGATGCGATTTCAATATCATCAGGGCACTTAACTCTCGCGCATGTCCCAACCGAACTCCAATACGTGAGCCCACCAAAGGCTCGAACATGGGCACAAGAATCATGATGGCCACACTCAGCCCCAGCACCCTGAATGCCAACTAATAAATTAAGCATGGACCAGAATGTGGAATGATTCACCATGGTTGATCGACAAATTCAGGAAAAGTCAAATTGTTATCGTCAAATGTAGGATGAAAAAAAGATTTAATTAAAAGGTTTGCTTTAAGACCACGGTACTCCTTGTGCACGGGCAAAATTCTGACACGTCCATTCCAAGTTATGACGGATTCTTTGGTCCCCATTATGGTTGTATAAGATGGACACTACCTGTACAAATGGTCTCTGCCAACTTATTTTCTACTCCCACACAATGGAGTCACTGAGTGCAATCCTGAAAGTGACTTTCAGATGTACTGTCCCGGAGCAAAGGATAAAAATGAAAATAGACATTTGTTGGGTGGAGGATAAACAGATGGCTTTATATCTGTCAAGACACAAATCAAATAACATTATGCAATTATCAGAGATCATTCCCACTTCATGCCAGAGGGAGCAAATGTAGAATCCACAGCAAATGTATAATGTAGAGATGAGGATATGAGAAATAAAATTACAGGAAATGGAGGCAGGAATAGGACAATTGCATTCAACATGATCATGGAAGATGCTTTATTTAATCAACACATTTCCACACAGAACTCACACCACTAGATTCCTTCTCAATGTCTTGGTCTTCCTTTACTTATCAGTAAAATCTGAAAATTACCAAGTTTTCTGACTTTGTGGTCTTTTTAACATAATAACCACTTTTCTAATTTAATACTAATGTGAAACTCTCTTCCCTTTCCTCCCCTCCATCAATTCCATCTATACCGCCTGCTGCCTTGAAAAAAGCCAACATCTTAAAAGACTCATAACGTCTTGCCCACTCTCTCTTCACCCGCACTCCCTTTGATAAGAAGAGTAAGTGATCTTGTATCACAAGATTCAAGGCAAGTTATTTCCTGCTGTTCATCCCTAACATTGAAGTACTCGAGATGGCAGAGGCCGACAGCATCGAATCCACGCTGCTGAAGATCCAACTGCGCTGGGTAGGTCATGTCTCCAGAATGTAGGACCATCGCCTTCCCAAGATCGTGTTATATGGCGAGCTCTCCACTGGCCACCGTGACAGAGGTGCACCAAAGAAGAGGTATAAGGACTGCCTAAAGAAATCTCTTGGTGCCTGCCACATTGACCACCACCAGTGGGCTGATATCGCCTCCAACCGTGCATCTTGGCGCCTCACAGTTCGGCGGGCAGCAACCTCCTTTGAAGAAGACCGCAGAGCCCACCTCACTGACAAAAGACAAAGGAGGAAAAACCCAACACCCAACCCCAACCAACCAATTTTCCCCTGCAACCGCTGCAACTGTGTCTGCCTGTCCCGCATCGGACTTGTCAGCCACAAACGAGCCTGCAGCTGATGTGGACATTTACCCCCTCCATAAATCTTCGTCCGCGAAGCCAAGCCAAAGAAGACATTGATATGTAATTAACACCTGGGTGGATCCAATTGTAGGGAAGCAGGGTCTGAAGCATCTGGACAGCAAAGATGCATACATCAAGATGCTCACATCAAGATGCTCTTTATTGATTACAGTTCCGCATTTAACACAATCATCCCCTCAAAAGAGATCAGCAAATTCCAAGACCTGGGACTCAATACCCCACTGCGTAATTGGATCATGGATTTCCTCACTTCCAGACCACAATCAGTAAGGATTGGCAAGAACATCTCCTCCACAATCTCTGTCAGAACCAGAGCACCACAGGGCTGCGCTCCTAGCTCCCTGCTCCACTCACTTTATACCTATGACTCTGTGGCTCGGTATGACATCAACACCATCTACAAATTAACTCACAGTACCATTGTAGTGGGTTGTATAAAAAGGGGTCATGAGTCAACATATGGGAGGGATATTGAAAATTTGGCTGAATGGTGTACCAACAACAAACTTGTACTCACTGTCACCAAAACTAAGAAACTGATTGTTGACTTAAGGTAAGAAAAACAAGATGTGAACAATCCAGTGATCATTGGGAGATCAGAGGCAGACAGTGTGAGCAAATTTAAGCTCTTGGGAGTAAGTAAAAAGGTGGATCTTTCCTGGACCTAATGAATGAATGGCATCATGAAAAATGCACGTGCCTACTTCCTCAGGGGTCTGCAGAAGTTTGGTATGACATTGGAACATTTCTACAGATGCGTGGTCTCTAAAGCATCCATATCTTTCTTGCAATGACGTAACCAGAATTGAATACAATATTCCAAGTGGGGTCTAATCAAGGTCTTGTATAGCTGCAACACCTCATGGCTCTTGTCTCGACCGGCTGCGTCAGTCTGGTATATGAACACCAATAACCTTGAGTATTAAGCCCTGCAAAAAAAAAATGAACACAGGCCAGGACATCACAGGCAAAACCCTCCCAACCATTGAGAACACCTACAGGGGATGCTGCCATTGGAGAGCAGCAAAAATCATCAAGGATACACACAAACCAGCACACACTCTGTTCTTGCTGCTGTCATCAGGAAAGAGGTATAGGTGCCATAAGACTCGCACCACCAGGTTCAGGAACAGCTGCTACCCCTCCACCATAAGACTCCTCAACAATAAACTCAATTAGGGACTCATTTAAGGACTTTTGCATTTTATTGTTTTTTTTCTCTCTCTATAATGCACAATTGTTTATATTTCTTTATTTGTTTACATGTGTACAGTTTTATTTTCGCACTACCAATAAGTGGTAATTCTGCCTTGCCCATTGGAAAAATAATCTCAGGGCTGCAGATGATGTCATGTAGGTACTCTGACAATAATTCTGAAACCTGAACAGTAGGAATGAGCACACTTCCAAGTTATTTAAAGGGATCATCCATTACTTGAGGGTTTGTTGAGAGTGGGTTGTTGGGGAGTTCTTTGTGTGGGACAAAACTGAAATTTGTTTGGATGATCCAGTTATGGACTCTACCAATACATCTGCGAGAACCAGCTGGAGGAGAAGGTACTCCAAGGGCACCAGTGAATTGGCAGTAGTGAGAATGCAGAGGGATCTGGACCAGCTGGAAAAATGGGCTAAACCTGGTAGATGGAATTTAATACAAACAAGTGTGAGGTGTTACCTTTTGGAAGGACTAACCAAGAAAGGTCATACACAGTAAATGGTAGGGAAGTGAGGAGTGCGGTAGAACAGAGGGATCTGGAAATACAGATACATAATTCCCTGAAAGTGGTGTCACAAGTGGATGGTGTTATAAAGAGAGCTTTTGGTATATTGGCCTTCATAAATCAAAGTATTGAGTACAGGATTTGGGAATGTTATGGTAGTTAATTGTATAAGACATTGATGAGGCCAAATTTGCAGTTTTGGTCATCTAACTACAGGAAATAAGATAGAAAGAGTGCAGAGAAGATTTACTGGGATGTTGCCCAGACGTTAAGAACTGAATTACAGGGAAGGATTAACAGGATAGGATGCCTTCCACTTACCTCGCAAATACGTGCCGAAAGCAACTTTTCCTAGTCCACGCATTCCAGATCCTTTCTCATTTCCTCAAAATTGGTCTTTCTCTAATTTAGAATCTCAACCAAGACATATCCTTCTCCATAATTAACTTGAAACTAATGGCATTATAAGCACTGGACTAAAAATGCTCCACTAAACATACTTCTGTTACCTGTTCTGTCTCATTCCCTATTAGGAGATCCAGTATTGCACATTCTCTAGTTGGTATCTCAGTATATTGATTTACAAAACTTTCCTGAACACATTTGACAAACTCCAAGCCATCCAGCCCTTTTACAGTATTCGAGTCCCAATCAATATGTGGAAAGTTAAAATTTTCTAATATCACAACCTTATGCTTCCTGCAGTTGTCTGCTATTTCTCTACAGATTTTCTCCTCCAATTCTTGCTGACTATTGGGCAGTCTATGATTCCACTCCATGAGTGTGGTCATATCTTTCCCATTCCTCAGCTCCACATATAGCTTCAGTAGACTAGCCCTCTGGTCTGTCCTGCATGAGCACAGCTGTGATATTTTCCCTGACAAGTAATGCCACTTCTCCCCCTTTCATCCCCCACCACCTCCCTCATCCTGTTCAATTACATCTGAAGCAACAGAAACACAGAACATTGAGTTGCCAGTTCTGCCCCTCCTTCAACCAAGTTTCACAATGTCATGTGACAGATTATGTTATATTTTATATTATATATAGATATATTTTAAAAGAGATAAATAGTAGGTTTTTTTTTAGTTAGGTCATAAAAAGATACAGACACTTCACATCACAGATCTCATTTAAATGCCAGAGCTCTGCTCAAGTCATTCAGTCCAGGCTCCCAGTGCCTTTGTAAAGATGATGGAAACTGCTTTACTGAAGGACTTCACAAGTAGGTGTTAATTGAACATGCTGTGGAGTGATGGATTATTGTTTTGGAAAGCAACAGATAAATGGACTCAGAAGATCACGTCCAGAGACATAGTCTGTCTGAAGGTAGTTTGCTGTTCTCAGAGGTCCATGTGGTTTTCTCTGTGTATGTGTGTGTGTGTGTCTGTTCTATATTCAGCAACAGCAGGAACTGGAACAGGACAAGCTGGCAAGCTTGTGGAAAAACCCCATTTTGAAAACAGGTTGTGAGTTCTTAGTTCAGCCTGGTTAAAACCCTTGTGGTACATGCAAGAGGAGATGACTGGCTGTATAATGCTTCACTTGAAATAAGGGAATCAAAAAGGAACTCTGTAGTAACCTGAAAGAAAGAAGTAATCATCTGTAAAACCCTGATGGGGAAAGTTTCTTCAGCAAGATGGTGAAGTGGCGAATCGGAAGGAATCAGAGTTGTGTGTGTGTGTCCAACAAGCAAGAAATCTCTCTTTGAAAGCCAACAAGAACCTTCCTGAGCAGTAACCATTTACCTTTGAAGCACCCAAAGCTTGGTGAAGATTCATGCATGTTAAATTCTGTGTACAGAATAAGAATCACCTGATACTGGTGAACTTGGAGGAGTGAGAAGTGAGATTGGACTGTGAATCAAAGTACTTTTCTGAACTTATACATACATTACATACATGTGCACTTAGAATTAGAAGGGGGGGGTTAAGTTAGGTTAAGTTAATAGTAATAAATTAAAGTTTGATCCTGTTTATGTTTAAAGATAATTAAAAGCAACTTTTGTTTAAATAATCATTTGTCTTGGTGAATTTCTATTGCTGCTGGGTTTTGGGGTCCTCTGGGCCCGTAACAATCATAACTCCATGTGCAATTCCACACATTAAGTTCATCTGCCTTTCTTACAATACTCTTCGCACTGAAATAGATGCAGCTGAGAACATTTCCACCGCGTACAACTTGTTGACTTTTCACAGTACATGCAATTTTCACATCATATTTTCTCTCTTCCACTCCTCCATCTGCTCTGGAACTCTGGTTCTCATCCTCCTGCAAATCTAGTTTCAACCCCCTGGAGTAGCACTAGCAAACCTTCCAGCAAGGATATTAGTCCCCCTTCAGTTTATATGCAAACCACACGTCAAAACAGGTCCCACCTTCCCTGGAAGAGAGCTCAATGATCCAGAAACCCGAAGTCCTCCATCCTGCACCATCCCTTTAGCCACGTGTTAAGCTGCATTATCCTCCTATTTCTAACCTAACTCGCATGTGACACAAAGAGCAGTCACGAGATCACAACACTGGAGGTCCTATCCTTCAACCTAGCACCTAGCTCCTTGAACTCTCCTTGGAGGGCCCATATCATTGATCCCTACATGGACCACAACATGGCTGCTCATCCTCCCTCCTGAGAATGCCATGAACTTGATCTAAGATATCTCGGACCCTGGTACCAGGGAGGCAACATACCATCTGAGATACTCAATTTCTTCCACAGAACCTCTTATCTGTCCCTCTATCTGTGGAATCCTATCACTACAGCTCACCTTTTCTCCATACTTCCTTTTTTAGCCACAGGACCAGACTCTGTGCCAGAATCCTGATCATCATGGCTTGTCCCTGGTAGGCTGTTTCTATCCCCCCCCCCCCCCCCCCCACAAAAGAAAAAAACATCTAAAATGATCTACTTGTTATTGAGGGAAAAAGCCACAGGACTGCCCTGCACTGCCTGCCTGTCCCCTTTTCCTGTAACACCTGTCCATTACCTACTCTGCTTCCCAAATGATCTGGAGTTCATCTAACTTCAGATCCAATTCTTTAACTTGGTTTGTCAGGAGCTTCAGCTGGATGCACTTCTCACAGATGAAGTTTTTAATGGATACTGCTGGCTTCCCTGACAACCCACATTCTGCAAGAGGCGCATTCCCCTGCTTCTGCTGCCATACCCACTGTCTATGACTAAATGAAAAAAGATGTAGGATATCTAAAACCTGCCATTACCTGTGCCTACCTACTGAATCCTTTTTGTTGCTCAAATAAGGTAGCCCATACTTACTTCAACTCCTGCACCATCATTTTCTTACCAAAGCCTTACCATTCTGACTCTGACAATGACTACTCCCTTGATGACCAATCAGCTACACAATCCTTCACTTTTTAGTGATGTTTGGGTCACCTGAACTCGATGGCCCTTCAACTGTTGAATGCCCAATCAGCTGCTGGATATAATGCTGGGTAATGAAACTGGATAATGATGGATCACTCAATGGGGGAGCATTTTGGTGAGAGTGCCCACAACACCTTGGGTTTTGCATAGTTATGGATAAGGATAAAAGCCAGACAAAATGGGAAAGTGTTTAATTGGGGAAGGGATAATTATGATGGAATGAGGCAAGAACAAGCAAGAGCAAATTGAAAACAGATGTTCAAGGATGAAAGCACAGAACTAATATGAATGGAGTTTAGGGTCCATTTGCACTGGATTCAGGATAGGTTTATCCTACTGTGACAGGGAAAAGATGGTAGGAAAAGGGAATAATTGTTTTCTAATAAATAAAGTTTTTTAAAAATTAAGTAATAACTACAATTATACAACTGAAATGTTAACAAATTGTCAAAAATCATTCGTGGTTACAAATATATAACTTAAAAAGAACTGCAGGAAATCCTAAAAGAAAACCGCTAACCTCCCCTCCCCCCCAAACAGTACCCCTCCCACTATCCTAACTCTAACCCACCTACCCCCCTACTTAAGGAAAAAGGTAAAGGAAGAAGTGGATAAAGAGAATATCTCACATCATTTACTATATTTACTTATTTACTCTAAGATAAGGAGATCCAGCAGCACTCAAGACCAACCTTAAATTTTCAAATTAAAACAATCCAAATATGGGCTCCAAATCTTTTTAAATACATAATATTTATCCCGTAAATTACAAGTTATCTTCTCTATTGGTATACACGATCTCATTTCTGAATGCAATCTTTGTAACTTAAGCTCCATTTGATCTTCCATGAAATAGCTATACATTTCCTTGCTACTGCTAAAGCTAATTGCAAAAACACCATTTGAAATTTATCTAGTTTATATATCAAAGCAATTTCACTAACTTCTCCCTTTTCCATTTAAGTCTCAATTTATGCAGCTCAATCTTAGGCATTTTCTGTTGCAACAATTTATTCATTTTGGAAATAAACCCCTTCTTCCCTCCATCCCGGATCAACATTTCAAATGTCGAATCCTTAGGTAAATACAAATATCTGCTAAAATAATCATGTAGCATTGATTTAAGTTGATAATAAAAAGGGAATCATAGTTGACAAAACAGGTGAGGCAGCTAGTCAAGAGGAAGAAGGAAGCATAATTAGATTTAGGAAGCAGGAAACAGGAAGGGCTCATGAGAAGTATGTGGTAGCCAGTAAAGACTTTAAGAAAGGATTTAGGAGAGCTCGAAGGGGCCATGAGAAGGCATGTGGGATTAAGGAGAACCCCCAAGGCATTCTTTGCATATGTGAAGAGGAGAAGGATGATGCAAATGAAGGTAGGCTGCAAAAGGATAAAGGAGACAATGTGGTCCTGGAGGTGGAAGAGATAGAGAAGTCCTAAGTGAATACTTTGCCTCAGTATTCACAAGAGAAAGATCCTTAATCAGGGTAAGGTCAGATTAGAATAGGCTTTTGTGCTGGACAATGTTGAGATTGAGGAAGTGTTGGATCTTCTTAGAAATATTAAGATTGATAGGTCCCCAGGGCAAGCCCCAGTTTGCTGTGGGAAATGAGGGAAGAAGTAGCTGGGGCAATGGCTATGACCTTTAAGTCCTCTTTGGCAATGGGGTTGGTGTTGGAGGATTGGAGAATAGCAAATGTGGTCCTGTGACATATTATGTAATATTTTATATTGTATATAGATATGTTTTAAAGGAGATAAATTGTGGCAGGGTTTTTTTTAGTGTAGTTCACATACAAACACTTCAAAACTGATCTCATTTAAAATGCCAGAGCTCTGCTCAAGCTGGACAATTCAGGCTCTGAGTGCCTTTGCACAAACTTTGAGGAATCCCTACAAAGACTTCACAAGTAGCTTTTAATTGGACATGCTGTGGAGTAATGAATTATTGTTTTGGAAAGCAATAGATGAACGAATTTGGAAGATTAGGTCTGGAGCCACAGTCTGCCTGAGTGCAGTTGACTGTTCTAAGAGGGTCATGTGGTTTTTCTGAGTGAGAAAAAATTCAGTTCTACAGTTCAGCAGCTTGTGGAAAAAGCCCATTTTGAAGACGGGTTGTGAGTTCTTAGTTCAGCCTGGTCAAAACTCTTGTGGTCCATGCAAGAGGAGAGGACTGGCTGCATAATGTTTCACTTGAAATAAGGGAAACAAAAAGGAACTCTGTAGTGACCTGAAACAAAGAGGTTATCATCTGTAAAACCCTGAAGGGGTAAGTTTCCTTGGCAAGACACTGAAGCAGCTGATCAGAAGGATTTAGTTGCAGGTGTCCAATGAGCAACAAATCTCTCTCTGAAAACTGACAATAACCTTCCTGAGCGGTAACCATTTACCTTTCAAGCACCAAAGCCTAGTGAAATTCATAAATGTTAAATTCTGTGCATAGTATAAGAATTGCCTGATATCAGTGAACTTGGAGGACTAAGTGAGATTGGATTGTGAATCAAAGAACTTTTTTTGAACATATACACATTACAGGCACGTGCACTTAGAATTAGAAGGAGGTTAAGTTAATAGTAATAAGTTAAAGTTTGATCCTGTTTTCATATTTAAAGATAATTAAAAACAATATTTGTTTAAGTAACCATTTGTCTTGGTAAATTTTTATTGCTGCTAGGTTTTGGGGCCCTCTGAGCTCATAACAGTCCCCTTGCTTAAAAAAAGTAATAGACAGAATCCTGGGAATTATACATCAGTGAGTCTTACGTCAGTGGTGTGCAAACTACTGGAGAGTATTCTTAAGGATATGAGCATTTAGAGAAGTGCAATCTACTCAAGGATAGTCACCATGGATTTGTGAAGGGAAGGTGATGCCTTATGAGCCTAATTAAGTTTTTTGAGGAGGTATCAAAGAAATTGATGAGGATAGGGTGGTAGATGTGGTCTATATCTTTTTTAGTAAGGCATTTGACAAGGTCCTCCATGAAAGACTTGTTCAGAAAGTCGTGAGGCATGGAATCTTGGCTGTTTGGTTAAAAATTGGGTTGCATGTAGAAAACAGAGTAGAAGTGGATGCTAAGTACTCTACTTGGAGGTCAGTGACTAGTGGAGTTCTGCAGGGATCTGTTCTGGGACCATGCTCTTTGTGATTTTTATAAATGACCAAGATGAGGAAGTGGAAGGATGAATCAGTAAGCTTGTGGATGATACGAAGTTTGGAGGAGGCGTTGAAGGCTGTTGTAGGTCACAAAAGGATATACACAGGATGCAGAAAAGTGGGAGATGAAGTTCAATCCAGATAAGTGTGAGGTGATACATTTTGTAAGGTCAAACCAGAAGGCTTAATAATCCAGGGATCGGATATTTAACAGTGTGGATGAACAGAGGGACCTTGGGGTCCAAATCTATACATCTTTCAAGGTTGCTGCACAGGTTGATAGGAGAATTAAGAAGGCCTGTGGGATGTTGGGCTTCATTAATAGGGGGATTGAGTCCAAGAGTCAAGAGGTCATGTTGCAACTCTACAAAGCTCTGGTGAGATCACACAGTGTATTGTGTTCATTTCTGGTCACCTCATTATTGGAAGGATGTGGAAGCTATGGAGAGAAGGCAGAGGAGATTTACCAGGATGTTGTCTGAATTGGAAAATAAGTCTTATGAGGCAAGGTTAGCATAGCTGGGACTTTTCTCTTTGGAGAGAAGAAGGATGAGAAGAGAGTAAATCAGTGGAGAGAAATGATTAATCAATAAGAAATTGGAAGGACTCACCATGGCAAAGAGAAGCTGGTTGGGGGTGGGAATCTCAATAAAGATCCCAACCTAAAAATTGATTGACCATTTCTCTCCATGGATGCTACCTGTGCCCTTGAGCCCCTCCAATGTGCATCTCATCTGGCAAATGAATAACATACTCTGGTTACATCACCTTCCTGTGTCTTTGTTTCCTCATTTTCCATTTTAGGTAGGTCTAGCTCTAAATTATGTCACTTCATATATACTGATGTCAAAGTAGTCAACTGCAAATTACACCCTCAAGGGGTTACAGAATGTTGAATATCTAATAAATTTCCCAAACCTCCTCTGTGGCATCATATGTGGCTTATTTCTATAAATCCTTCATTAAAATGATGAAGGGAAATTCAGTAGTATTGAGATGCATGTATAAAAATACTTCTGATTTGTTCCAATCTTGCTGCTGCGCAATTTTTGACCACTGACATTGCTCAATTATAAGGCTCTTCCTGTTAGTGCGCATAAAAGTCTGAATACTATCAGCAGTCCTCTGCACCTGCTGACTCAAATTTAAGTAAGGCCAATGGTCATCTAATCTGCATGCACATGGACAAGGTGAAATAATTGCAAGTGTGTTTCCAGTTTTTGTTCTTATGTTTACTCAGGTCCAATTACACTGGACAAAAAAGATTTTGCTTCCTGAACACTTCTGAGTGTTTGATCAGGAAAATCAACTGAAAAATTTCCTATCACGTTACACTTTTTACATATCACCTATTTTTGAAGTGCGACATGTCATTGAAAATTCATTTTTTGCATTCGCATTTAGACTTCTTCCCTGCTGATCTTGGTGCAGTCAATGACAAACATGGTGAAAAATTTCACCAGGGCATTGTGACCATGGAAAAGTGTTATCAGGGCAACTGGAATCCATCAATATTTGTCGACTATTGTTGGACTCTGACACGAGAGGCATCAGGTGCTGAGTACAAACAAAATCAGAGCCAAAACAATTTTAGGTCAGTTAAACTAATGCATTCTGTCAGCATCATTATGAGATTATACGTGCTAAATTCAATCAAAGTTAATTTAATGTTTCTCTGACTTCCTATACGATAGAAATGATCTTTGTGTTCAGCTTGAAACTTGTCTATCATAATCCCCAATTATTTTTTAGGAATCAAATCAAATTAGCTCAAATTATTCCTGAGCAGCCAGCTCCACAAAAACGTCTCTAATTCTTTGTACAACGTATTAACTAAACGTATGACTGCCTTTGGGCATACAGACAGTACTTCATGTTTTTTTCTTTTTTTAAATTTTTAAATATTGAATTTATGGAACTGTAATTTTGCACTTGTAATGCACAATACTGCTCCTGCAAAACAATAAATTTTATGACATGTTTATGGCAATAAACATAATTCTGATTCTGACAATAAATAGTTATCATAGAAGAATTTGATCAAGACTTCCAGTACAATTTACAAATGCAAAGTATTTATGATAAATTTTATACCAGTATAAAATCAGAGCTACTCTTACATGACATAGCAACAAAAGATATTAGCTTTTTTTCCCCAATAAGTAAATATTTACATAATAACCATCCAAAGTAATTTCTGATACAATGCATCTAAGGTAAAAGATTACAATACATCTAATTTATCGGGCAGCTGCTGCTAAATAGCTCCAACAACCATAGCTCAATTCTGACCTCAAGTGCTCTTTGTGTGAAGTTTGCATGTTCTTCCTGTGATTGCCTGAATTTTCCATGGAGCTTTGGTTTTCTCCCACCTCCCAAAGATGCGCTTGTCAGCAGATTAATCAGTAAGGTTAATTATCATGTTTGCACTTTGGTGGGGGGAGGGGGAATGGGGTGTGGGTAAATGGGAAGTGAAGAAGACTGGGTTGCAGGGATAAAAAATGGGGAGTGAGATTAATGGAGTTGCATTGAGATTTACCCCAGACTCAATAGGCTGACATGCTTCCTTTCCACATTGTAAACAAAAATGAAAAGTATGAGAACACAGTGATCACGTTTATAACGTGACTTTGGCTTCACTGAAACAGATTGGCTTTAATAATACTAAACAGACTTGTTCGTGTGAGTTTGTGCTGCTTCATTTAGTTATCTTCTATGCTTACTGCATCATCAAGTGCCCACTTGGTTGTGAACTACTTTGGGATGTCCTGAGATCATGACAGGCTCTTTGAAAATGCTTGCATTTAAATCTTCTCTAATGTGACACTAAAACTGTTGAGTGAATCTAGAGTCAAAAGTCGATGAGCCATATTTAGAGAATATGTAAATATTCTATCAGTAAGTGGCCTCAGGGGTTGACAATGCATGATGTGTGATATCAGCTTAAAAATGCGACCAAATGTTTTAAGGTCTCATTTATATTTTAGTGAATCAAATTGGATGAAACAAGGCACAGTGAATTTTGCCCCAAATCAATAATTGAATGAGGAAGATGAGCTAATACTGTGTTTGTAATACTTCATCAGAACTGACATTATCATGGAAGAGCACGAACATCAGTTAACTGGCTCATTCCATCGCAAGCACTCTCACCTAGTTATTACTTTCTGGCATAAGTTAAGTGTTCAGAATGATAAAATCTACTGGTCTTTTAACAATCACAAGAAGGACCTTTAAGATTTGAATTAAAATTATTTTTAAAAATTAAGATTTGAATTCAACCTCATGATTAACTTCAGGAGTTCCATGATCAAAACTCAAATTATTCAGTATTATGATTATATTCAAAATAAAATGTTCATCTACTTCTGTAAAATATTAGATATATATTTAATACAATCAATATCATTTTTCAGATTTCATATACTCTGAATCACACTGTCACATTAAATTCAGGCATATTTATCTTGCAAAAAAATGCCCTCTTACTATATTCTCATTATTTTCCTGTTAAGCACAAGTTGAACTTGCAATTCTGTTTTCTTGGAATATTGCTTCACTGTGCCCCTGTCCATCAGATCTGAAAGAACATAGGGTGAATAGAAAGTTCTTTAGATCCTAATTTGGAGTGAAAGATTAATATTCACTACACGTCCAGGTATAAGTTATACCTAAGTTACACAAATTGTAGTTTTGGCATCGTGTACAGCACAGACATTATGGGTCTTGAGCTGTATTTTTCTGTGCTCTATGTTATAAATGGTGTCAGTTCTTTCAAAGTTGATTCCAGAAGATAAATGAGGGAATGTGCTTTTATCTAGAGGAGGATTAAACTAATTATATTCCTTATTATTGATCATATTTCATGTGTGGCAATTAAGCACAGTACAGTTCTAAATTGGGAACTGTTGCATCTTCTTGAAGGTATTTAATATAATATAAACACCTTTTGCATTTTCTATGTTGCTCAATTTTGTCTTGAGATGGAGAAGACTACAAAGAAATAGGAACAGGGCTGGAATATTCTCCTTGTGATGATGCTCTTATTGTCAGAGGTTTTAAAACATGGGCAGCAGTTACGGATTCAGAAGGTAAAATTAAGGAATTAGATGGGGCTGTGCAAATCCATTGTAGATCGGTATGCAAAGTGGAATGAATGAGTTTCTTCAGCCATTCTGTATTTTCTTCTTAATTTATACTTTTGGGGCCATCACTGAAAGAGGAGGAGCGAGGGACTCGGGAGAGCTGTTAGTGTCAGGAACCAGCTGGAGGGGAAAGGAGTTTACAAGGGAGTGGAGCGGGGACTCATGGCATTATAATTTCGGAACCATCGGTAAAAGAGAAGTGCGGGACTCTGAGATGTGGGGAATCAACTGGAGGTGAGTGGAGTTTAAAAGGGAGCAGAGGCAAGTTAAGGGTTAAACAGAACAGTGATTGGTGGGAGGAGTAATAAAGATAAGGGGCAAATAAAAAAGAGAGATAGCTCAAGCAGAGCGGCCAGTGTAGAAGTGGGACTTAGAAGATTTGGCTCACAAGGCTTTGGCGAGTTTGATTCCAATGAGGTAAGGCCAGATAAGAAATTTGTATTTAAATTAGAAAGAGTAATGGAGACAGCAATGCTCCGTTTGCAGGATGTGGGAAATCTTGCACAATGTCCCTGATGACCACACCTGCAAATTGTGCATCCAGCTGCAGCTCCTGGGAGACCAAGTTAGGGAAATGGAGCTGGATGAACTTTGAATTATTTGAGAGGCAGTGATAGACAGGAGTTTAAGGGAGATAGTCATCCCCAAATGTCCAGAGGAAGGTAACTGGATCACTGTTAGGAGAGGGAAGAGAAATAAGCAGACAGTGCAGAGCACCTCTGTCGCCATTCCCCTCAACAATAAGAATACTGTTTTGGATACTGTTTGGGGGGAAGAAACGATCTACCAGGGACAAGTTGTGGTGGTCTCGTCTCTGGCACAGAGATTAGCCCCTCGGCTCAGAAGGAAAGGGAAGGGGGGGGGGAAAGAAGAGGAGAGCTATGGTGATTGGAGGACAGAAGATTCTATGAATGAGATTGAAGCTCCTGGATGGTTCATTGCTTTGCAGGTGCCAGGATCAGAGATGTCTCTGATTGAGTTTACAGCATTCTGGAGGGGGAGGGGAAGCAGCCAGATGTTGTGGTCCATGTGGGGAATCAAATGACATGGATAGAATCAAATGACATGGATAGGAGTAGTGCTGAGGCCCTGAAGAGGAAATATAGGGAATTAGGTAAAAAGTTAAAAAGCAGGATCTCAAGACTGGTAATCTTGGGATTGCTGCCTGTGTCACGTGCCAGAAAGGGTAGGAATAGGAAGTTGTGGCAGATAAATGCGTGGCTGAAGAATTGGTGCAGGAGGCAGGGGCTCAGATTTGTGGATCATTGGAATCTCTTCTGGGGAAGGTCTGACCTGTACAAAAAGGATGGGCTGCATCAGAACTGGAAATGGACCAATATCCTGGCGGCTACATTTGCTGGAGCTGTTGGGTAGAGTTTAAACTAGTTTGGCTAGAGGGGTAGAAACCAATTGTGAGTGCAGAAAATAGGGCACAAGGTCAAAAGCATGATACCACGTGCTCTGAGTTTGTGAGGAATGACAGGCAGGGGACAAAACATAAATGTAGCTAGTTAGAGGGTTTGAAATGTGTCTATTTCAATGCTAGGAGTATTAGGAATAAAGGGGATGAACTTAGAGCATGGATCAATACATTGAACTTCAATGTTGTGGCCATTACAGAGGAAGGGCAGGATTGGCTGATACAGGTACTGGGGCTTAGGTGTTTTAAAAGGAATAGGATGGGAGGAAAGGGATAGTATCACGACTATAAAAAGGAAGGAGGTTGTAGAGGGAGTGGGTCAGTGTGGGTGGAAGTCAGAAATAGGAAGGGAGAAATCTCTGTGCTGGGAGTAGTCTATAGGCCCCCGAATAGCCCTCATGACACCAAAGAGCAGATAAGCAGTCAGGTTTTGGATTGGTGCAGAAAATACATTTTTTATTTCCTTGATTGATTGAAATTTCCTTGCTTATTCTAGGCAGGGAGTTCAACAGTTGGTTCAACCCTATCCTGGATCGTACATCTTCTAACCTGGCTACATTACACAAATTTGCCCTATTAATGTTTTTTTTAATATAAATCAGATTATGACATTTCAGATGTTTGACATTTCTTTTATCCTACCAATAAAGAATATTATTTTTTCCCCTATTCATCACATTTAATCACATATTGATTTTTTAATTGATAATCATTTAATGTTATTAACTCATTCTTGTGAATACCACAGTCTTGTAATATTTGATCATGCCCCGGTTAAAATGTCATGGATAATAGACACTGGCATTTTAATTCAATGTTATTATCAGATAAGGACTTTGTTAAATTTATGGAAGAACAGGTAGTTTTCTTTTCTGATACTAATCTCTCTTCTGAGATCTCTAGTTTAGTTATGTGGGATACTTTGCTTTTCTTAGGGGACAAATTATTTCATATACTGTAAATAAGAAAAGGAAGATTAATAAAGAAAGATCTGAGTTAATTAAACAGTTAGAGCAACAATAGGCTCAAACCAAAAACTCAGATGTATTTAAAAAACAGATTGAACAGAAAACTAAATTTGACCTTCTCTCAACATTCCCAGCCAAGTGCAAACTTTTGAAATCTAAAAGTCAATTTTACATTCGTCGTAATAAATCTGGTAAGTTTTTGGCCGTCCAATTGAGAGGATTTGTCACTAAACGATACATCATAAAAGTTCATAAAGATAATGGTATTATGATTTCAGATCATTTGGATATAAATGATACATTTAAAAGATTCTACTCCAAATTATTCTTCTGAATGTATGAATGATGGTAATTGATGAAAAATTTATTAGATCAATTAAATATCCCCAAAATTTCTTTAGACAGTCAAATCATACTGGATGAATCTATTTTGCAAGAGGAAATAGTGGTTGCTATTTCCTCATTACAATCTGGAAAGGCCCCTGGACCTGATGGGTTTCCGGTGGAATTTTTCAAATTATTTTCTCAACAGCTTAAAGGTGGTGTTTGCTGATTCGTTTGAACAGAGTTAACTTCCAGACTCATTTAACGAGGCTTATATATCTTTAATTGCAATGAAAGGTTCCTCTTATAGACTGATCTCCCTATTGAAAGTCGATACTAAAATTTTGGATAAAATTTTAGCCAATAGGATGGAAACCATTTTACCATCAGCTATTTCTGAAATATCAAAGGGGGGTTTATTAAAAACTGATATTCCTATTTTGATATATGTTGCTTATGTAATTGCCTTCTCGGAAAACTAGAGTGCATTCTTTCATTGGATGTTGAAAAAGCTTTAGATCAGATAGAATGGACATATCTGTTTACAACCCTTAAATTTTAATTTTGGTTCTGATTTTATGACATGGGTTAAACTATTGTATTCACGACCCTCTGCCATGATTTTTACTGATTTATAATTTCAACCTTTTAATCTGCAAGGAGGCACGCATCAAAGATGCCCATTAAGCCCTTTATAATTTGATCTGGTGGCTGAACCATTGACAATTGCATTTCTTGAGTGTAAGGAGATCTTGGGGATGTGGCGGGAAGGGATTGAGATGATCTCTTACTTTACATTTGAATCCTCCCTCCTCATTGCTTTTACAATTTAATCAATGCTCAGGTTATAAATTGAATGTGCATTAAAGTGAACTTCTTCCGATGAATTTTTCTACAGCAGTGTGTGGTGATTCTCCTTTTAAGGTTATTAAAAATCAGTTTACCTACCTTGGGATTACAATTACGAAGAATCATCAGCATTTATCATTCTTGTACTCCTCTGTTTTAATCTGCCAAGCTAAAACTTCATGCACCCATTCACCTAACTCATTGTATTGTTGTTTAGTTCATATAGGTTTTTTTCTCTGCTATATGTTGTATTGTATTGTATTATATCTTAGCTTTTTATTCTCCAGTAATCTGTATTCTTCTTGTAGTCCTGCTCTTTGGATTTTTTTTTCTAATTCTTTAATATCCTTCTCCAAACTGTTTACTTCTCCCATATGTTCCTTCTTAATATTCTTTGTATAGGATTTAGGAGTAACGGTACATCGTTCCCTGAAGGTAGAAACTCACGTGAATAGGGTGGTGAAGAAGGCTTTTAGTATGCTGGCCTTTATCAATCATTGCATGGAATATAGGAGTTGGGAGGTGATGTGGAGATTGTATAAGACGTTGGTGCGGCCTAATTTGGAGTTCTGTGTGCAGTTCTGGTCGCCTAATTATAGGAAGGATATAAACAGAGTGGAGAGAGTGCAGAGAAGGTTTACCAGAATGCTACCTGGGTTGAAGCATCTAGAGTATAGGGAGAGATTGGACAGATTAGGTCTTTATTCTTTGGAGCGTAGAAGGTTGAGAGGGGATTTGAGAGAAGCATTTAAGATTATGAAAGGGATAGACAGAGTGGATGTGGATAGACTATTTCCGTTAAGAGGAGGAAAGATTAAAACAAGAGGACATGAGTTAAGAATTAAAGGGCAGAGGTTTAGAGGTAACATGAGGGGGAACTTCTTTACTCAGAGAGTGGTAGACGTGTGGAATGAGCTTCCGGGAGAAATAGTGGCGGCGGAGTCAATTGTATTATTTAAGAAAAGGTTGGACAGGTATATGGATGAGAAGAAGATGGAGGGTTATGGGCATTGTGCAGGGAGGTGGGACTAGAGAGGGGTGTTTGGTTCGGTGCGGACTAGAAGGGCCTAATGGCCTGTTTCCGTGCTGTGATTGTTACGTTATGTTATCTTTTTAAGGAGAATTATCCTGCTATGCATAAAGAAGTGGAACATTTCTTGACCAATGGTTACCTTTGACTACAACTCTAGTTGGCTGTATAAATTCTATTAAAATTAAAATTTTTATATCTTTTTCAATCTCTTCCAATATTCATTCCTAAATTATTTTTTTATTTACTTTACTTGGCCATATTGTCTTATATATGGAAGGGTAAATGTCCTCGCCTTAATAAAGTTCGTTTTCAGAGATATTTAGAAAGATGGTGAAATGGCTCTACCTAACTTTAGATTCTACTATTGGGCAGTCAATATATGAAGTCTCTCACATTTTGGTCTTTTTTTCATAATCATTCTGACCACCTATTATGGATATCAATGGAGCTGAATCCTTCCCCCAACTGCCGCCAAACTTTTCTAATTCAGCGCTTCTTGGATCTTCGCTTCCTTTCTCAACGAAGTTATTATATAATCAAATTTTTAAATATTCTATGAGAATTTAGGTACAATTTAGAAAACATTTTGCATTTCATAATTTTTCTCTTTCAAGTCCTATCAGATCCAATCACTTTTTTGAAGAACAGAAGGATGACAAGAACCATGATGGGATTGCAAAAGGATAAGGGAAGCAATATATGCCTGGAGGTGAAGGAAGCTGGGAGATCCAAACTGAATATGTTCCATCAGTATTCACAAGAAAAAATGACCTTGATCAGGGTGAGGACAGAATAGAAAAGGGTTGAGTGTTGAACAATGTTGAGATTAAGAAAGAGTAAATGTTAGATCTTCCTAAAAACATTAAGATTTATGTCCCCTGGACTGAATGCAATATACCCCAGATAGCTGTGGGAAGTGAGGGAAGAGATAGCTGGGGCAATAGTTATGATCTTTGAGTCCTCTTTGACCACAGGGCAGATGCCAAAGGATTGGAGAATGGCAAGTACAATCTCCTTGTTTAAAAAAGGTAATAGAGAGAATCATGGGAATTATAGACTGGTGAGTCTTACATCAGTGGTGTGCAAACTATTAGAGAGGATTCTTAAGGTTGGGATCAATGAACATTTGGAGAAGTACAGTCTACTCAAGGATAGTCAGCATAGATTTGTGAAGGGAAGGCTGTGCCTCACGAGCCTAATTGAGTTTTTTTGAGAAGGTTTAAAAAATGAAATTGATGAGGTAAGGCAGTAGATGCTGCATGGATTTTAGTAAGGCATTTGACAAGGTCCCCTATGAGAAGCTCATTCAGAAAGTCTTGAAGCATGGGATCTATGGAACCTTGGCTGCGTGGATTAAAAAAAGTGGCTTGCAGGTAGAAAGCAGAAAGTAGTAGTGGAAGGAAAGTATTCTTCCAGGAGGTCAGTGACTAGTAGAGTGCTTCAAGGATCCGTTCTGGGACCCCTGCTCTTTGTTATTTTTATAAATGACCTGGATAAAGAGGCAGATGATACGAAGGTTGGAGGAGCTGTGGACAGAAGCTGAAGGTTGTTGAAGGTTATAAAAGGATAAAGACAGGGTGCAGAGTTGGGCAGAAAAGTGGTAGATGGCGTTCAATCTGGATAAGTGTGAGGTGATGAATTTTGGAAGGACAAACCAGAAGGCTGAGTACAGGATTAATGGTCAATTACTTAAAAGTGTGGATGAACAGAGGGACTTAGGGTCCAAATCCATACATCCCTCAAGTTGCCACACAGGTTGATAGGATACTTAAGAAGGTCTATGGCAGGGGTGTCAAACTCAAATTTACGGAGAGCCAAAATTAAAAACTTGGACTAAGTCGAGGGCCGAACTAAATATTTATTGAAAATTTTCAACAACATCTGCATGTTTTCTCTTCTTTCAACATATGTAATGTTAAACTTTAGGATATAACTTTAGGAGGATAATGTTACAGATCAGGAGTAGGTAGCTCAAGTTCACCCCTTACTTGACCTGAGGGAAACATATTTGGTCCTTGTGGAGATGTAGTCAGCATTCACAGGCTGTGTCCATTTTGGCCTGCATCAGGACACAGCATTTCCTGCTCACTCCTCAGGCTCTAGGCCTCTATTCACCCTCGACCCACCATCCCTCTACCTGACCAGTCCTTTACCCAACCTCTACTCACCCCTCACTCCACTCGCTCTGCCTCTACCCACCCCATCCTATACATGCCCCTCTACTGCCTCTCCCCTCAACCTGATCCTCCCTCTACCCGTCTCTCACCCTCTAATCACCCCTCCCCTACTCACCCTGCCCCTCCACTTTTACCTCTTCCCTATCCACCCCTCCTTCTACTCATCCCTCCCTCTAACTGCCCCTCGCACCACCATAACTTCCCCTGCCCATTACTCCTCACCTACACCCTCTGCCCACCCCTGCTTATCCACCCACTCAGGCCCAGCGCGGTGCCGATCAGCCTTTGCGGACAGCCACCATCTCTCTCTTCATGTGCAGGGCCAAACCAGCCATCCCTGGGGTCCGCACGGGTGCAAGCGTTGAAGGCCGTGGTGACCGGGAGAAGTGCGCTCGCGCTGTGGAAGGGCCGTCCGGTGCCAGTCGCACGGGGCTCAAGCTGCCTGGGGGCCGTGCGCAGCCTGCCATGCCCGTCGCGCCGACAGGAAATCACAGGCGTGAGCCCATCCGCCGCACCGCTCGACAGGTGGGAGAAGTGACTGGTTGTGCGGGGAGCCTTCCAACTGGCTTGCCGGCTGATGACATCGACAGACTTCTCATGTTACAATTTCTCGTGTTACAATGGGGAAGGATGTGCAATGAAGGGGGAGGATGGTGGGGGTGACATTACCAAAAAACAGCATCGGCTCTCGCTGCAGGGCGGACCACTTCTAATACATTTTTGAAATGATCTTGCGGGCCAAATATAATTATATCGCGGGCCAAATTTGGCCCGCGGGCCAGAGTTTGACATGTGTGGTCTATGGGATGCTGGGCTTCATTAATAGGGGGATTGATTTCAAGAGTAGAGAGATCATGATGCAACCCTACAAATCTCTGGTAAGACCACACTTATTGTGTTCAGTTCTGGTCACCTCAGGAAGGATGTGGAAGCTATGGAGAGAGGGCAGATGAGATTTACTAAGATGTTGACTGGATTGGAAAATACATGTTATGAGGCAAAGTTAGCAAAGCTGGAACTTTTTTGGATTGGAGCATAGAAGGGTGAGAGGAGACTTAATACAGGTCTCCAAGATTATGAGAAGTATAGATAGGGTGGTCAGCCAGTGCCTACTTCCCAGGGCAGGAAGCACTAGAGGACATGTGTGCAAAGTGAAGGGAGGGAAGTTTAGGGGAGACATCAAGGAAAAGTGTTTTTTTAAAAAAAAAACAGTTGTGGGTGCTAAAATGCCTTGCCAAGGATGGTGGCAGTGGCTGAAACATTAGAGGCATTTCAGAGACAACTAGACAGGCTCATGGATGGAACAAAAATAGAGGGTTACGGGATAGGGAGGGTTTAGTATTTTTAAAAAATAATACATGGGTCAGCACAACATTGAGGGCCGAAGGGCCTGCACTATGCTGTCGTCTTCTATGTACATTACAATCTGTAAATTCAGTGTGTCAAAAATGTCTCCCACATTTGATACAAGATGCAATTTTCATTTGACCGTATGTAACAAGTAATCTGCTCATTGTGATAGTAATCCCATGTTATGCCACTCCATCACTACAAAAAAAATTCTGAAATCTAAAGCTCCATTACTGAAATATGCATGCATTTTATTGAAAAAAAATCACAAAATCAGCCATTTATAATTTTTCTTTCAACTTGCAGTACAATTTGATTCCTGCAATTTCTTACAATTGCACGGTGACATTCAATAACATAATTTTCTACTTCCTGTAAAATAAGAAGACTATGGAAACATTGCACTATCTCCCACAATTAGATTAAAATTTCATTATGGAGACCATTTGCAAAATCAGTGCAGATGGGAGTAAAATATTTGTCCCTGCTCTGTATTATAAAAGTAGATCATTCTTTGATGGCTTTCACTGCTAGCATGTTAGGTTCGCATTTCAAGCAATTTACCCCCAAAATAAAATCCTATTGTTGGGAGATTGTGCAAAACAATTGGAGTCTTGTACTTCCCTTAGTTCTATCTTTAGTGTCTTGCATTATTTAACATTGCATTTCTTGGTACAACTCCACTAAGACCAGGAAGAGGTGGTTACCTACTTCCCTATATTGGAATAGTAATGACATTGAATTGGCCATAGGCACTCTGGATGTCCTATTGCACACATGTCAAACTCTGGCCCGCCGGCCAGAGTTATATTTGGCCCGCAAGATCATATTAAATATATATTAGAGTTGGCCCGCTGGCTGCCGCGCCAGTATAGCGCATGCACACTGAAGGTGAAAATGAAGACGCCGTAGGTGTGGAGGGATCTCAGAGTCCCGAATCCCAGGGATCGGAGCGCCGCACTCAGCCCGCCCGGCTCCCGGACACACAGACGTGGCTGGAGTTGGGGACCATCCTCGCTGGGTCTGCGCTTCAGCGGCGACGCCGGACCAAACATCTCGTTGGCGATGCCTTCCCCCTCGCTCCATGCGCGGCGGACCCTGCCTCCTGCTCCTTTTGTTGGAGACGAGCCTGGCGCCGTGAGATTGCAGTTTAATCCCTCTCCAACCATGGGAGGGGGGTGGGAGCAATGTGCTCTTCTCAGCCAATTGCTCCACCGCCCTGGACGCCGGCGTTTCAGCGGGGGGTTCAGGTGCCTTCGTCAGGCGACCGACCTGTTGGTCCAAGACAAGGGGAGAGCGTATAAACTCCACACAGACAGCACCTGAACTCGGGTGAACGTGGAGCTGCGACCCCACATTCCACATCAGGACTGTGTGTAAGATTGGGAGCAGTGAGACGGAAGCTTATTTTGTTCCTGTGATTTAAGCCTTTCTTGGGGTGGGGGGGGGGGTCCTTCTCTGACCACTTGCCTAACAATTAACGTAATCAGATGTGGAGTTACCACAATACAACAGTTCTCAACCTTTTTCTTTCCACTCGCATCCCTGTGCCATTGGTGCTCTGTGATTCGTAATGGATTGCTTAAGGTGGTCTGTGGGTGGAAAGAAAAAGTTTGAAGGCCACTGCTTTAATCATCCCTCATTGACTCGTCATGTGCATGGTTTCAGAACTCCAAAGGAAATGGGCCAATGACAATGACAATGAAAGAGTTTATCCAAAACTATTATTAAACATTTATTTTAATAAGAAAAAGTTTAACATTACATATGTTGAAAGAAGAGAAAACATGCAGATGTTGTTGAAAATTTTCAATAAATATTTAGTTCAGCCCTCGACTTAGTCCAAGTTTTTAATTTTGGCCCTCTGTGAATTTGAGTTTGACACCCCTGTCCTATTGTAATGAAGGATGCAACATATTGCAACACTTTGTTTCTTTTCTTACTTTTTTTGGAGAGTTTAGTTCCTGAGATTAAGACTGCTCTTTCATCTGCACCAACAACTGCCACATTTATGTTGCTGTGCAGTCTACCTGTGTGGAAACAAACCCATCAGGAGTTCTGATAAGCCAAAACAACCGGAAATTGATTTTTACAACCCAGCTCCCAGTATCTAAATACATGATGCATTTGTCTTGCAAGCTTTCTGAAGGAAGAACACTTTTTTCTAAATCTGTAGCTGTCCTCTTCGAGGGACACAACACTCATCTCTGCAATCATGTTCCATGCAGAGCTTAAATTTAAATTTAGACATACAGCACAGTAACAGGCTATTTTGGCCTATGAGTCCATGCTGCCCAATTTACACCATTAACCTACACCCTTGGTACGCTTTGAACAGTGGGAGGTAACTGGAACCCCCGGAGAAAACCCACACAGACACGGAGAGAACGAACAAACTCCTTACAGACAACACAGGATTCAAACCCTGGTCTGGTCCCGATTGCTGGTGTTTCCCCTAGATTTTATGGAATCTGCCACTCAGAATAAAAACTACCAATCTTCCTCTGCTTTGCTGAAACCTCTGTGTACATCTGTTACAGGAAAGTTCCTTCCAAATGTTCTAGCTATGAAGATTCCAACTCTATGCTTAAAAAGATTTTATCAGCAAGTCTTCTAGCTAAAAAATGAAGTACTTTAATGACCCAGTGGTAATGGAAGACTAATGGATTGATGGTCTTTATTGTGAAGAGTATGGAGTATAAACATTGGAAAGTTCTGATGCATCTTCACATGATTCTGGTGCAACACTATGTACAGTTTTGGACTCCACATTAAAGGAGAATTTACTTGCATTGGAAACAGCGCAGAAGAGGTTCACCAGGTTGAATAAAAGGGTAAACATATGAAAAGATGTTGGCCTGAAAATTAATGGAGCTTCAACCAATTTTATTCGAACAAAAGACATTCTGAGTGAGATGGATGATGAGAGGTTGTTTTACCTAGTGGGGATATCTAGAACTAGCAGGCACAGTTTTAGATCAAGTGGTTGTCCATTTAAGATGGAAATGAAAAGGAATGTCTTCTTTCAGATACTGGTGAATCTTCCACAGAAAGCTGATGAGTTGGAGTTGTTGGATATATACGAAGGAACCAAGGAAAATGAGGAGAGTTTGAGACAGATTCTGGAACAGCCATAATCTTATTGAATCACAGGTCAAGCTCTTGTTATTTATGTTCCTAATTCACGCTTTCCAGAACTGGGTGCATAAAGGACAGAAAATACACAGAATAACCATCTAAATAGGTATGAATTCTGAACGCGAGGTCCATGTGAAAATGAATTTGTCACAAAGTGACTGTAAATGGATTCAATGAAAATTTATAAGTATTCTAGGTCAAAACTTTTCAACATGCTGTCTGAATGTTGGATTGTTCTAAAACTAACCGTGGACACAAAAGGAATCACAAAGATTTGATGCATTCTAAGGAGCATTTTCTCAACACAATTTATAGTTTAGGTAAGAATAGTCATGTATCGATTTGATCATTCAGGAATAAAACTGCAGAAATACTCCATTTATTCAAATATTTGCAATATTACATTGACATGGTGGACCTGATGAATCTGTACAATTTGTCTTGAAGCTGGTTTGTTAACCTTGAAACTTTGAAAACATCTGGTGCATATGATAAACTCTCTGGAAAAAGTAAAATCATTGTTGAATCTAGAAGGTCCATCTCCACCAGTCCATTTAAGATCAGCCATCTGCAAGTCAAATTCCTAGCTTGGATTCAATTTGCAAGATAAAGCTCTGCAGGGTAATGAGAGAGCAAGACAGCATAACTTTTATAATCCCTTAAAATAGCACACTTGTCAAATAGGGATGGTTAAAAGCAAGAGGAGCCTATTTGGTAGCACAAATATTTTTCACCAAAGATTGGGCAGAACAAAATGGATGGAATACTAAATGTAGAGACAAGAAATAAAACTAGAAATGGAGCTGCAGCAGCTAAAAACTGATGAATGGTTCATGAGATGGAGGCACCAGTCCAAGAAGAGGGCATCAGGTGGATTGCACTTCTAACGCTCTTGGACATTAATCCCTAACATTAAAGATGCATAGCTGGCAGCAAGATGCCTAGAAATGCATCCCTGCTTGCTTGATTGAAACATACAAAATAGTAGAGGCCACATGCTGTAATCTGGTTTCAGTATTTGGTTTTCTTGGAGGTAACACAGTGAATTTATAGAAAATGAGTGGGAATAGGAGTGGCCAGAACACATGCGACCAGGAATTTAAACTTACTCCAAGCACTGCAGGCATTAGTCCTAGTAATACTGTAGGAACAAAAATGATGAGGTATTTTGGAAAAGTGTTAAATTAAATAAGTTAACAATGACCTTTATAAAACAGTCCAAGATAGTGCAACATTCTACAAATTAGTACTTGCGGTCTCACTTCACTTGCTACACAGATCCACCCTCAAGCAGTGCATGAATTCCAATTGCATCATACACGTGGAAGCTTTGGGATATTCATATAACACATTACACACAAATCACTAATCTAACTGTATGAGAGAGAGAATCATTTCCTGATGCCCAATGTGGACTGAATATTTTCACGTGTTTATCATTATTTATGTCTTTCTTCAACATCAGACATCTGCTTATGCCCTCCCTCCTATGAAACAAATGCCATGCCACAGAAACAGCTTGAAGTGGACAAGGAATCAGAAAATATTAGCTCCTGGCATCTAACAAATGGGAGTGGTAGACTGATTGAAACAAAAACCATAGGGGCAGAAAAAGATGAAGTATGTGCTAGGTTTGTGACATGTAATGCAGAAATAATCTGGGCGAAATAAATAAGAATCAGAAAACTTTCCTGCAGATAGATGGATGTATTGGACTCCCCAGCAGAGGGCCAAATTAAGGTTTGGTTTCCCTTTAATGCAAAAGCAGGGTTCACCCTGCTGTGAGAGCCACATAATTTGCAGGCTTCAAATATAATAGATAACAAGAAAGGATATTGCCAACATTTGATAACGCTGCTGATTACTGGTAATTTTCATGCCAATGCAAAATGGATGCATGAAAATTCCCAAATAAAAATTGGAAAGTGTACTATGGTGAAGCAAGGCCTTGATCACAACACAATTGAGATTGTGCTAGAATTAAATCATGCAGTATAAAAAAACAATGTTGTTTCAAGGCCCTTGGATGTTAGTTTACTTGGTCCATTCCAAAGGTGTGTCTTCCATTCAGTATTCCATTTATCTGTGATGCTCCAGGAGCAATCCTCCAGTTTTAAAGAGATCAACAGCCTCCTATGGATGCTGCCTGACCCACTGAGTTCCTCCAACATTTTGTGTGTTGCTCCAGTCTTCCAGTTTCTGCCGTCTCTCTTGCTCAACCACAATATTCCTACAGGTTTATCATTCATGTTTCCAAACACTAGCATATAAATGATCTGGACAATGCACTTTGTTAGTTTTACCAGATAAGTGAGCCTCCATCCACAGATAGGGTGAAGCAAGTTAAGGTTTGAAATAAGAGAAGAGCTGGATTTCTGCTAACCAAATGATGGCTGCCATTTATCCTATCAGAAGTCATGAACTGTGGCGGCCCACAATGGCGGAGATCGGGCCGGCACATTGTGCGGACAGAGATCGCTAAACCAACTCCCAGGACAACGAACCGGTGGGGGTAGAAGCTTGTAAAGAAGTTCTGCAATCAGACCAGGGCAGTCCCAAGCAAGGAACAGCAGACGAGAGGCAGGAGCGAGTCCAGCGATAGATGGTGCTTCTACCATAGGAGATGGGGCACCGAGGCTCCCCGATGTCAGTCCCCCTGCAAGTTCCAGGGAAATGACAAGGCCAGCCATCGCTGTTGGCCTTGACAGCTGGCAACCAAGAGAGCCTCCTGTACATCTGGGACTGCCTGTCCGGCAGATGCTTCCTGGTGGATACAGGACCAGAGGTCAGTGTGATACCCCTGACAAGGTTGGACACTAGGCGCAGGCTAGCGGGACCCACGTTGAGGGCTACCAACAACGACAGTATACGGACCTATGGCATTCATAGGGCCGAGCTGCAGTTGGGGGGCAGTCACTTCTCGTGAGAGTTCATGCTGACCAGAGTGGAACAACCACTTAACAGAGCAGGTTTCCTGCAAGCCCACAGCCTCCTAGTGGACCTTAAGGGTAAGTGACATGCCCACACCGAGGCCTACCACACCATCGGACGCTAGGTTTCTGGCAATGTACCTGGACTCCATCAACAGCTTGGAGGATGAGTTCTCCAAGGTGCTAGTGGGATTCCCACCAATCCTTTCCCCTCAGAACACAGCTGAGATGCCTCAACATGGTGTCAGACATCACATCCTGACCAAGGGCCCACCTCTCCACGCAAGGGCGAGACGACTTCCCCCGGAGAAGCTCCGACAGGCCAAGGAGGACTTCCGCAAGCTCGAGGAGTTGGGTGTTGTTCGACGGTCAGACAACCCATGGCTTTGCCCCTGCACATGGTGCCTAAAGCAACTGGGGGCTGGAAACCGTGGGCCGACTATCGAAGCCACCATCCCAGACCGTTACCCCATGCCACACATCCAGGATTTTGTGGTAAACCTGCACGGGACAACAATATTCTTAAAAGTGGACCTTGTGCAAGGATATCGCCAGATCACGGTGCATCCTGATGACATCCCTAAGACGGCCATCATCACTCCATTTGGGCTGTTAGAGTTCCTGAGGATGCCATTCAGGCTCAAAAATGCGGCACAGAAATTCCAGCGACTGATGGACACAGTGGGCAGAGACCTGGACGATGCACCCATGGCCCTCACAGTCGATGCCTCAGGAACAATGATTGGTAGAGTCCTGGAGGAGCAGATAAAAAGAAGTTGATACCCACTAGCTTTCTTCAGCAAATATCTGCGGCCCCCTGAACTAAAGTACAGTGCTATCGATAGAGAGCTGCTGGCGCTGTACTGAGTCATCCACCACTTCCAGTACTTTCTTGAGGAAAGGGCTTTCACGGACCACCCTCTACTGGCTTTCACCCTGGCTAAAATCTCTGATCCCTGGTCAGCCCACCAACAGAGACACTTGTCTTGCATCTTGGAGTACACCACCGACGTCAAGCACATCTCGGGCAAAGACAACGTGGTTGTGTACGCTTTGTCAAGATACAGCACCACTCCCTGGTCAATGGTTTGGACATCGCAGCACTGGCAGAGGCACGGCAGCAGGACGACGAGATCCTGCAGTACAGGACCGCTGTCACAGGCTTCAGGACATTCCAGTTGGCACAGGTACTATCACCTTCCTGTGCGACGTGGCAGGTTTCACCGATTGTCCCAAAGGCATGGAGGCAACGAGCTTTTGACTCCATCCATGGGCTGGCACCCCCATCCATCAGGACTATGTTCCAGCTGGTGGCCAGCAAGTATGTGTGGCATGGATTGCAGAAACAAGTCTGGGGGTGGGCCAAGGTGTGCACACAATGCCAAAGAGCCAAAGTGCAGCGAAACACCAAGGTCCCCCCCACAGCCTTTCGACCCAACAGAACACAGGTTTGACCACATTCATGTGGACATAGTGGGACCCTTGCCAGCCTCTCAAGGTTTACACTACCTGTTCACAGTGGTTGACCGCTTCACCCAGTAGCCAGAAGGAATCCCCCTGGCCGAAACATCCACCAGATCCTGTGCCTGGATCTCGTCCTGGATTGCAAGATTCTGAATGCCACAGCACATCAGTTCTGACCGAGGTGCACAGTTCACCTCCAGTTTCTGGACCGACATTCCCAACATGTGGCGCGCTCAGCTACACCACAAGACGGCAAACCAACAGCATGGTGGAGCGTTTCCACAGGCACCTCAAGACCGCCCTCATGACCAGACTCAAGGGCCCCAACTGGGTGGATGAGCTACCATGGGCACTACTGGGCATCTGAACAAAGCCGAAAAAAGACCTCCACACATCTTCTGCTAAACTCATCTACGGAGCCTCACTCACGGTTCCCAGGGATTTTGTTCCACAGGCCAGAGGACAGCAGGAGGAGACAACCATCTTCCTGGACAGGCTGCGCGAAAAGGTCGGTAACCTGGCTCCGATCCCACCCTACAGACACGGGCAAGCCAAGTCCAACATCCCCAAAGAATTCAAGGACTGTTAATACGTGTTTGTATACAGAGGACTTCACCATTCACCACTGCAGAAGTTACGAAGGTCCCTTAAAATCATCAGGAAGAACGGAGTCACCTTCGAGCTGGACTTCAATGGTAAACCCAAAGATCTTCACTACAGACTCAAGCCTGCCCACACAGACCTAGCAGAACCCGTGGAGACACCAACACCTCGACGCAAAAGCAGACCACAAAGGACTTTGGGGAATATACCTATGGACAGTATAGACTGTAACGCCGGTTCTGGGGTGGGGGGTAATGCGGTGGCCCGCAATTGCAGAGATTGTGCTGGCACATCGTGCGGCAGCAGATGCGGACAGAGATCACTAAAGTGAGTCCCAGGACAATGAACCAGCGGGAGTAGAAGCTGGGGCAGCATCAGACCTAGAGCCCTAAAATGGCGTTGGTCAGTTGTGTGTGTGTGTGTGTGTGTGTGTGTGTGTGTGTGTGTGTGTGTGTGTGTGTGTGTCTGTGTCTATGTGTGTGTGTGTGTGTCTGTGTCTGTGTGTGTCTGTGTGTGTCTGTGTGTGTCTGTGTGTGTGTGTGTGTGTGTGTGTGTGTGTGTCTGTGTGTGTGTGTCTGTGTGTGTGTGTCTGTGTGTGTGTCTGTGTGTGTGTGTCTGTGTGTGTGTGTGTGTGTGTGTGTGTGTGTGTGTGTGTGTGTGTGTGTGTGTGTGTGTGTGTGTGTGTGTGTGTGTGTAGTGTGTGTGTGTTGAAGACCAGAACTTTGGTGTTCAGATCTGGAGATTCACAAATAAATAGAAAGACCAGAGTCTATTTTGGATCAAGCTGGAGTCTCAGACGGATGCTCAACAGTTGTGACAGGGTGCAGTGAACTGAGATTCACTGGTGGTGTGTTATACTGATGGCTGGCTCTGCCCCATCTACCCATATATAACCCTGGTTTCCTGCCTAAACCCGGAGTCCTTTTGAAGACCCTATCCTCAGTTATAAGCTAATAAAAGTGAATGTTCTTCTTCCAGTCATGAGAGCTTTAATCATGCTACAAATTTTATTAGCTTATTCCCTAAAAGGTGGAAGCGCTACTCAAGCCAGGAATGCTACTGATAGACCCTCTGTCCCCTGATGTAGCTGAGGAGTTCACATATTGGCTAGACTGCATCCAGGCTTACCTGAATGCGACCAGAGATGTCTTCCACACCGATGAACTCAGGAGGTCAGCACTCATTTCCAGGGTAGGAACAATAGGGTATACAGTCACAGGGACTGCACTACACATAATGCTGCCATTGAGGCTTTGAAGCCTCGGTACCTGAAGTTGAAAAATGAGGTCCTCGTGAGGCACCAACTCGCTCTACGTCATCAATGGCCAGAAGAGACCATCGATGATTATCTGCTGGATCTGTGGATGCTTGCCAAGTACATGTACAAGACAGCTATGGGCTGTGTTCATGAGGAAGAACAGATCTGGGACACTCTAGTCACTGGGGTTTGCTCGAGGTAAGAGGCAGCGACTGCTCGAGACGGGTAAGAAGGACTTGGCTAGCCACGTTGAACTGGCCAAGTCACTGGAACAGGCCAAGCTCGAGCATGATGACCTCAAAGCTAGCGCACTCACTCACTCAGGTGACCCCTTCCAAGGACCGGCTGCTCATGATACCCCAGCCCTAATGGCTGCTGCTTCGCTTGATAAGGAGCACTCCCACACTAGGGAGTGCTTTTTCGATGGCAAGAGCCAGTACCCCCAATCTCGTTACCCGGCTAAAGACTCAGTTTGCTCCAGCTGTGGCAAGAAAGGACATTGGGCGAGGGTTTGCCACATGAGGGGGAAGCCCAGGGAAGTCCACAGCCTGCACTGCTCCCAGATCGGATTCCAGTCATCTGCTCCGAATTCGCCTGAACCTACTTCCTGCACTACATGCTGAAGGAGGGTGGCTGCGAGAAAACAGCGCAAAAAGACTCAGCAGCCACCTTGACTCAAATTCAAACTCACCGCCTTCATTGTCAGAGGAGGAAGGAGGAGAGCCATCTTGCTGCACCACAAGGTCAACACCATCTTATCCACGGGCAACCCAGGACGGTGGGGGCCATTCAAGTGAGGAGTATGGAGGCAGATGGACAGAATGGTCGATAAGTATGGGTTGAAGTCTACCTTCTCCTACCTCGATAACTTCACCATCTGTGGCCTCCAGGGGGAGGAGCATGATGCCAATCTTCAGAGTTTTCTCAACGCAGCAAAAGCCCTGAACCTCACTTATAACTCGAGCAAGTGTGTGTTCAGGGCTAAATATCTGGCTATCCTTGGCTATATGGTGGAGAATGGCATCATTGACCCTGATCCCTGTTAGAGCTCCCAGGACCATGAAGGCTTTGAGGAGATGTCTGGGGTTTTTCTCATATTACACCCAGTGGATCCCTCGACCCCTTTTAAAAGCTATTTCTTTTCTCCTCTCGGTCGAAGCCCAAATGGCTTTCTTTTCTTTGGCTTGGCTTCGCGGACGAAGATTTATGGAGGGGGTAAAAGTCCACGTCAGCTGCAGGCTCGTTTGTGGCTGACAAGTCCGATACGGGACAGGCAGACACGGTTGCAGCGGCTGCAGGGGAAAATTGGTTGGTTGGGGTTGGGTGTTGGGTTTTTCCTCCTTTGCCTTTTGTCAGTGAGGTGGGCTCTGCGGTCTTCTTCAAAGGAGGTTGCTGCCCGCCAAACTGCGAGGTGCCAAGATGCACGGTTTGAGGCGATATCAGCCCACTGGCGGTGGTCAATGTGGCAGGCACCAAGAGATTTTTTTAGGCAGTCCTTGTACCTTTTCTTTGGTGCACCTCTATCACGGTGGCCAGTGGAGAGCTCGCCATATAACACGATCTTGGGAAGGCGATGGTCCTCCATTCTGGAGACGTGACCCACCCAGCTTTAAATGCCTCTGAAACCACAATGTGAAAGCCGCCATGCACACAGTGGATGAGAATGTACATTTCCAGGGGGAAAGTGATACTTTGGACATGGCCTTGACTGCTACCCTCAACCAGGCAGGCAGGCCGGCTGCATTTTTCCCCCCTCGGATATTTCAAGGCCATGAGCTCAGAAACCCCTCTGTGGAAAAGAGGCTCAAGCCATTGTGGAAGCTGTGAGACACTACCTGTCTGGTAGGAAATTTACGCTCCTCACTGACCAGTCCTCTGTTGCATTTACATTCAATAATGTCAAGAGGGGAAAAATCAAAAATGACAAAATTGCTCGATGGAGGATCAAGCTCTCCACCTCCAATTATGACATTGCCTATCGGCCAGGAACCCTTAATGACCCTCCAGATACCTTATCCAGAGGAAGCTGTGCCTCTGCACACACCAGTCAACTGCGGGTCTCTGTATAATGAGCTCTTCCATCCAGGGGTTACCTGCATGGCTCATTTGGTCAAGGCGCACAATCTTCCCTACTCCAGGGAAATGACCAGGTCTGGCCAGGTCTGCACAGAGTGCAAGCCGCACTACTACCACCCCGCAAAGGCGCAACCGATTAAGTCACCCAGGCCCTTCAAACGGCTCCACGAACAGGAACACCTTCTTCCTCTCTATCATTGATGAGTACTCCGCTTCCTGTTCGTCATCCCATGTCCAGACACATCCACTTTGTCAGTCATAAAGGCCCTAGATTCCATTTTCACTCTGTTCGGGTATCCCGGCTATATACACATAACTACCGAGGCTCATCTTTTATGAGCAAAGAGCTACGTCAGTACCTGGTGGCGAGGAGCATCACATCCAGCTGGACTACTAGCTCGGGGGAATGGGGAGGTTGAAAAGGAAAACACCATGATCTGGAAGACTGTCAAACTGGCCCTCAAATCAAGAGGACTTCCAGACTCATACTGGCAGTATATTCTTCCTATGGTGCTCGTCCATCCAGTCGCTACTAGGTACAGCAACCAACACTACTCCTCATGAGCTCCTATTCAATTTCGAGAGAAGTTCAGCATTGGGAACTACACTCCCAACCTGGCTCACCATTCCTGGTCCTATCCTTCTCAGGAAGCACGTGAGGAGACCAAGACTGACCCCCTGGTGGAAAGGGTGAAACTGCTCCACGCCAATCCCACGTATGCCTATGTGGAGTACCTGGATGGCAGGGAGGACACAGTCTCCATTAGGGACCTGGCACCAGCCGGAACAGAGGGTCCGTTGCCTCAAGTGCCCTGCGAGCCATGGAGCTCATTCTCGCACTCTCAGTCAGGGTTTCAGGGAATACGGTTCAGGAGGAAAGTGGATCCCCCTCCACTGTAGAACTGGAGCCCCCGCTTGCCTCTCCTCCCTCACAAGGGGACCAGGACCTCCTGTCCTTAGGCATCTCCAGACTCCCAGATGGTTTAAATTTATAAATAACTGCATATTTTTTGAATTTTTTTTTCTGAATCAATGTTCTCTGTCTTCATCCACAGACCCTAAAATCTGCAGGAACTGTGAATGCAGTGAACTGAAATTCACTGGTGGTGTGTTATAATGATGATTGGCTCCACCCCCATCTACCCATTTATAACGGTTTCCCGCCTAAACCCTGAGCTCTTTCCGAAGACTACAGTAAGACTCTTCCCTCAGTTATAAGCTAATAAAAGCATCTGTTCTCCTTCCAGTCGTGAGAGGTTTTATTCCTGCTACACAGGGCTTAAATGCTATCACATCCTCTAAGGCAAAAACAAAATTATATCACTAACTGTGATAGATCTCTTCCAGATTATCTTAAAGCCTTCTATAATGCCCTCACTGTTTGACCTGCTGAGCATCTCCAGCATTTTGTGTTTTTACTTCAACCACAGTGTCTACAGAATTTTGTGATTTACTTCTGACTACTACAACAACTCTGTGAAAGCTCTTCGAGGGATGCCTCCCCTAAAGAAGTTCTCCTTTGCTCTCTGAAGGGAGTTCTGTGGGATTCACTCTCACTGCTCCCCTTCTGTAATCCCTGCTGCTTTCAAGCTCTACGACCATGTACTTACCCAGACTCGATTCCATAGCCACGTTGCCTTCCCACACAGCCCTACCTCATTGCTGCTGTCTCCTCCGTCCTTTCTCCACCTATCATCTCTGGCCTTGCCCCCTCCTACTCTTCTGTTTGGACACTTGCCAGCATTTTCTCATTCTTTGATGGAGGGCTCAAACCTGAAATGTCGGTTCTGTATCTTTGCTACATAAAGGACTCTGGTTGACCTGCTGAGCTTCTCCAGCATTTTGTGTTTTTGATTAATGCCTTCTAAGATCACATTAAATGGTAAAACAATGATGCACACTCACAACCCCCCACAGCACCTAGAATCTCTGCACTCCCAGTTTCTGAAGCTGATGTGAATCCTTGGAAAGTGTTCGGCCCAGACTGCATATCTGACCGCCTTAAATCTTGTGTGAACCAACTGGCTGGAGTATTTGCAGACATTTTCAGACTCTTGCTACAATGGTCTGAGGTCCCCTTCAAAAGGACATCCATTATACTGGTGCCCAAAAGAGCAAGGTGACTGCTTCGATGAAAGTGATCAGAGAGGTTGGTTATGGAGAAGATCAACTACTGACTCAGGTAGACGCCATCTCGCTGACCCTCTACTTTGTATTAGATCAAATGGACCACAAGAAAACCTGCAGGCTATTGTTAATTGACTGTATTTATTCCACCTCAACATATCAGAAAAATATGATCAAACTAAGTGTAATGCGCATCGAAAGAACCAAAGACTTGTTGATCCAAACCAAGGCTTTTATTAAAAGACTGGAGCATATCACAAGTAGGTCGACCAGTCCAGAATGACCTGGTCTGGCTAGAAGCAATCCTTTAAGACCTGCCAGTAGGTGTGGCTACACTCTCAGCCAATCACAGTCATCCTACACTACCATCTGTACATATGTACATATACACATTGGTGATAGAATCTGTACTATCACACTAAGGTATCAGTGACTCTGTTCATCCCTCTACAACTGGATTCCTGACTTCCTAATCAGCAAAAATGATCAATGTGGACTGGCCACATCACCTTCTCCACACTGACCATTAACACAGGGGCACCCCAAATCTGTGAGCTTACACCCCTTCTCTATTCCCTCGACACTCATGATTGTGTAGACAAATTTCACTCCATTGCTATCTATAAATTCTCTGACAACAACACCATTGTTGGCTGATCAACTGGAAATTATGAATCAGAATACAGAATAAAGATTGTGAATCTGGTTGGGTGGTGCCAGAACAACATTCTTGCTCTTAACATCAACAAGCCCAAAGGGTTCTCATGTGGATTTTAGGAAGGGAAGGTCATGGAACCATACATCTGTCCTTATTGATGGAATGGAGTTGGAAAGGGTTAGTATCCTCAACTTCCTGGGAATCCACATATCAGAAAACATCTCATGGAACCATCATAGTGAGGCAATGTGAAGGTGGCATACCAAGACCTCTCTAAGTCTGAGGAGATCTGGCATTTATTTCTTTTTCATTTACAACACGGTAGAAGCCAATTTTGGCCATTGAGACTTGTCCTGCTCAATTACACCCAATTAACCTACAACCCTGTATGTTTTTGGAGGGTGGGAGAAAACCAGACCACCTGGGGAAAATCAATACAGGTCACAGGGAGAATATACAAACTCCTTACAGCCAGCACTGGATTTGAACTCAGATCACTGGTGCTGTAATAGCATCACGCTAACCATTACACTGACTGTCATTGAATACTCTATAGGTGCACTGTATTGTGACAGGGTGCCTTACAACCTGGTTTAGTCATTTGAGTGTTCAATAATGCAGAGACTTCAGAAGGTAACAAACACAGCCAACTCCATCACAGACTGGCCTCCTATCCATTGAAGATATTTATGTGATGTGCTGCCGAAAAACCAGATTGGACCAGATTAGAGCTAGATAAAATAGGGGAGAAGATATCTGAGCATATACTCTATAAGTGGGATGAAAAATTAGTCCAACGTAGGAATTCACCAGTATTGCACCATCTGCTCAACATTTGGAAGAAGATTCACGTGGAAAGGAATAAAATAAATTATCAACTACCAAAATTAATATTGACACAAAATCAACTAATCCCTTTCACAATAAATAACCTTTCCTTCAGAGAATGGGAGAGAAAAGGGATCAAACGAATAGAAAATTGTTTTTCGGGAAATAAATTATTATCTTTTGAACAAATGAAAGACAAATATAACTCACAATACAAGGTTTGCATACCACCAACTGAAAACCTACTTGAAGGACAAATTGGGAAACAGTCTGAGGTTACCAGAAGGAAGCAATTTTGAATATGTGATTACAGACACAATGATAATTTAAAAATTTATAACAAACATGTGCATCAAACTGCAAGAAAAGGAGAACGAGGAAACAAACTATAAACCTAAACAAAAATGGGAACAAGATCTAAACATAAAGATAAAGAATGAAACATGGGAAAAGCTATGCACCAGAACCATGAGAAATACAATAAACACGAGGTTACGCATGATACAATATAATTGGTTACACAGACTATACATCACACCCCAAAAGTTAAATAAATGGGACCCAACAGTATCAGACAGATGTTTTCGCTGTAAAAAGGAAACGGGAACAACAATACATGCAATTTGGACATGTGAGAAAGTGGAAAGATTTTGGGAAGATCTAAACCAGATATTAAATAAAATCACAAAAAGCAATATACCAAAAAACCCAGAGATCTTCCTTTAAGTAATATAAGAAATAAAGAATTTGGACTCGATTTGGATGGAGCACAGAAAAGATTTATTATGATAGCCCTAGCTGTAGCAAAAAAATGTATTATGTCAACCTGGAAATTAGAAGACAATTTGAGAATACAACAATGGTACATAGAAATAAATAAATGTATTCCATTAGAAAAAATAACATATAATTTAAGAAATAACATTACAATATTCGAACAAATATGGGAACCATACATGAAATACAATAGAGAAATCCTACCATGGACCTCCACCACCTAAAATGACAGAAGGAGAAGACAACAAAATGAACTGACTCAGTATATAAAAGTAAAAGATAATAATTTCTTGTTTATTTTATTAAGTGACGACATTGTTTAACGGATTTAATGTATCTTATAGATTGAACTTTGAATAAATGGGAAGGGGGAGAGGAAGGGGGGAAAAAGGGGAGAAAATGACACTATATATTCAAGAGAAAAATGTCTGTATGTATTTTGGTCAATATGGTTCATAGAGTAAAAAAAGAAAGCAGCCAACATCATAAGGGACTCCCATCACCCTAGTCACTACCTCTTCTTCTGTTACCTTTAGGCAGAAAATACAGAGGCCTGAAGTCCAGCACCTTTAGGTTCAAGAACTGTTCTTCCAACAGCTATCAGGGCCCTGATCCTCCCATACTACCTGAATCATAAACTGCACTTAGCAATTCAAAAAGGACAATCTGCATTATTGTAATTTCACTTTTTTCTTTATAACAGTGAATATTTATTATCCATCTACCTTTTGAATTTATGACTACTTTCTGACGGGTAATGTAATGAACACTATTGTTGCCTTTTTAAATAGAGTACCTGTTTATTTGCAGCAAGCAGGAATTTTGGTGGATAAGTATATTGTACAATGTATATGACAATAACTGCATTGTCAATGTGACATTTCAACAGGTAATTAGGACACCAGTTAATATTCATTGCAGAAAAGAAAGAGAAGTATGACCTTGCTAATCTATGTTATTGATATGAATACACAAGTTGGCAATTGAATAATTGATCCAACAGAGGATTCCTATGCCATCCTGGATGAAAGTAGTTAACACTAGGAATGAATTTGATTGCAGTCCATATGATATATAGCATCATCTGATTTATCAGCTGGTTGAGTGGTGTCACACAGACAACCTTGCCCTCAATGGTATCAAAACCAAGGAGGCGACTGTCGACTTCAGGTGGGGGAAATCAGAAGAACACGAGCCAGTCCTCTTCAAGGGGTCAGCAGTGGAAAGGTAAAGAACTTCAAGTTCCAAAGTGTCAACATCTATGAAGATCTGTCCAGGGGCCACCATGTTGATGTAATCACGAAGACTCACGAGCGGCTACACTTGGTGAGAAGTCTGAGATTTGGTATGTTACCAAAGGCTCTTGCAAGTTTCTGCAGGTGTATCATGGAGAGCATTGTGACTGTTTGGTTGCATTGCTGTCTAGTATGGAGTTGCCAATGCACAGGACAGGAAAAAACTACAGAGAGTTGTGAACTCAGCCAGCACCATTGTGATCATCAATCTTCACTCCATCAAGGATATCTGCAAGAGGTGGCGTTCTAAGAAAGCAGTTTCTATTGTCAAGGACCCTCACCATTCAGGCGATGCCCTCTTCATGCGGCTACCATTGGGATGAAGGTATAGGAGCTTGCTGTCAGATTTCTGAATGGACAATGAACCAAAGACACTACCTCAGTTTCTCTTATTTTTGCTCTAATTTATTTTTAAAATATAATTAATAGCAGTATTTGCACTGCAATGCTGCCACAAAACAACAAATTTTAAGACATATTCATGACAATAATTTCTGATTCTGATGATAAAAGTTGCTGATAAAGTTTCCTTCATCAGATGGTATAACTGGCTTCCAGTGGATTTGGAGTATGTGGAGGCAGTTATTCTAAGTGACTAATAAAAATCATCAGTAGCACCCTTGGGGGTATTTTGAGTCCCATGCTGATAGAGGGATCTTCACATTGAAAATGGAGCAGCTCAGATGGAAGAAAACAGTGAAAGGCATGAACGCACAATGTGGGTCTTGAACGGAGAATATAAGAGCACCACAAAATACGAGCAGGAATTGGTTATGTGGTATCTCAAGCCTACCCTCCCATTCAACATGATCTACACCAGCCTCAACATCTCTTCAGTGCGAGGTGTTCCACAGCCTCAATTGCCCAAGATGGCCAGGGCTTCCCAAAGAGGATGCAATGATGAATGCACATCTGAGAGTGCCAATAATAAAGAAAAACTCACATGAAAATGTCAACAGCACCAGTTGGGAAATAGAGCAGAAAAAAAGTCAGAATGATCTAAAACAAACGTAGACTCCAAAAATAGAGATAGTGCTGGAAATAGTATCATGGAGTGAAGACACGATGCTGGATAAACTTAGCAGATCAAACAGTGTACTTTATATAGCAAAGATAAAGATACATAACCAACATTTCAGGCTTGAGCCCTTCATCAAGGTATGAGGAGTAACATGAAGTCAGGACTGGAAACAGTTCATCACTCTGTAACCCTGGTATGAAGACAGCTGATGACAAAGGCCAGTGCCAATTCAACACCGATTATAAGAAAACTAAGAGTTGAAAGACAATTTAACTGTCACAAAGTCAATAATATACCGAGATCACAGAAAAACAATTAAGGATGAGCAGTTTTGTCCAGGAGCAGAAATTCAAGCTCTAGATAACCTGTGGATTATCTCGTGTTCTTTAGCCCCAGAGGAGTATTGTGGAAGAGTGCCACAGTGGGGCACCAAGTAGATCTGTTGCTCCACAGCATCAGTGGCCTGGGTTCATCCTGATCTCCCACCACTTTATGTGTGAAGAAATTCTCCCCAAAGTTCCTCCAAATTTCTCCCCTTATACCCTTAACCCATTTTCTCTAGTTTATATTTCACCTCACCTCAGTGGAAAACATCTACTGGCATTTACTCCATCTACACTCATCATGGCAGAGGTATTTGCTAGGGCTACTCAGGATCCTTTAAACTAGAATGGTTGGGGGGAGGGAACAAAATAGTACAGAGCAGTAAGGAGAAGGTTAGAATGCAAACAAAGAAAGTTTGTAGTAAGTATTTGAATATGGATGGGCAGGTGATAGAGAAGGGAAATGCTCTGGAAGAAGATGAAGGGCAATTGGCAGGAAAAGTAAATAATGTTGTTCTTAAAGATGAGGGAAAACAGGGATTAAAGATTGGGAAATCTCTGAAATTCATATATTTTAATGCCAGGAGTATTGTAAAAAAGGTGGATGAGCTGAAGGTGTGGATTGATACTTGGAAGAATGATGTGGTAGCGATTAGTGAGACATGGTTGCAGGAGGGATGTGATTGGTAGCTGAATATCCCTGGGTTTCGTTGTTTTAGGTGTGATAGAGTCGGAGGGGCAAGAGGAGGTGGGGTTGCATTGCATTGCTTGTCAGGGAAAATATTACAGCAGTGCCTAGGAAGGATAGATTAGAGGCTATTTGGGTGGAACTGAGGAGTAGGAAAGGAGAGGTTACACTTGTAGGGGTGTATTATAGACCACCCGGAGGGGACCGAGACCTAGAGGAGCAAATCTGTAGGGAGATAGTAGATATTTGTGATAAGCACAAGGTTGTAATTATGGGAGATTTTAATTTTCCACATATAGATTGGGAAACACATTCTGTGAAAGGACTGGATGGGTTAAAGTTTGTGAAATGTGTGCAAGATAGTTTTTTACAACAATATGTAGAGGTGCCGACCAGAGAAGGAGCAGTGTTAGATCTACTGTTGGCAAATGGGATGGGTCAAGTGACGGAGGTTAGTGTTGGCGAGCACTTCGGGTCCAGTGATCATAATGCCATCAGCTTCAATGTCATTATGGAAAGAGAGAAATCAGGGCCAAGGATTGAGGTTTTTGACTGGGGAAAAGCTAGATTTGAGGAGATGCGAAAGGACTTGCAGGGTGTGCATTGGGACAATTTGTTTTATGGGCAGGATGTAGTAGAGAGATGGAAGTCTTTTAAAGATCAGATTTTGAGAGTGCAAAAGCTTTATGTTCCTGTTAGGTTAAAAGGAGGGGCAAAAGGTTTGAGAGAGCCATGGTTTTCAAGGAATATTGGAAACTTGGTTCGAAGAAAAAGGGAGGCGTACATTAGATATAAGAAGCATGGAGTTAAGGAGTTGTTTGAAAGATACATTGAATGTAAGAGGAATCTTAAGAGAGGAATTAGGAAAGCTAAAAGAAGGTACGAGAAAACTATGGCAAGCAGGGTGAAAACTAATCCAAAAGAGTTCTACAAATATGTTAATGGTGAGAGGAAAGCTAGAGACAAAATTGGTCCCTTAGAAAATCAGAGCGGAAAACTGTGTGTGGAGCCTAGAGAAATGGGGGAGATATTGAACAGTTTCTTTTCTTCGGTATTCACTAAGGTGAAGGATATTGGGAGATGTGAGATAAAAAAAAACAAATTGGGTAAATATGGGGAATATAGAGATTACAAAAGGTGTAGTTTTAAGGCTTTTGAAGAATATAAAGGTGGATAAGTCTCCGGGACCAGACGGGATCTTCCCCAGGACATTGAGAGAAGTGAAGGAGGAAATAGCAGAGGCTCTGGCGGTAATTTTCCAAATGTCATTAGATATGAGGATAGTGCCGGAGGATTGGCGCATTGCGCATGTGGTTCCGTTATTTAAAAAGGGTTCAAGGAGGAAGCCTGGCAACTATCGGCCTGTAAGTTTGACGTCTGTGGTAGGTAAATTAATGGAGAAAATTCTTAGAGATAGTACTTATAAACATCTGGATAGACAGGGTCTGATCAGGAGCACTCAACATGGATTTGTGGGAGGAAGGTCATGTTTGACCAATCTGATTGAATTTTTTGAAGAGGTGACTAGGAATGTGGATGAGGGTAGCGCAGTGGATGTTGTCTATATGGACTTCAGTAAGGCCTTCGATAAGGTACCACATGGAAGGTTAGTTAGGAAGGTGCAGTCTTTAGGTATAAATTTTAAGATAGTCAAATGGATTGAACATTGGCTGAAAGGGAGAGGCCAGAGAGTGGTAGTGGATAATTGTCTGTCAGGTTGGAGGCCAGTGACCAGTGGTGTGCCTCAAGGATCTGTATTGGGCCCATTGTTGTTCGTTATATACATTAATGATGTAGATGATAGGGTGGTGAATTGGATTAGTAAATATGCAGACGATACTAAGATAGGTGGAATAGTGGATAATGAAGAAGGTTTTCAAAGATGCAGAGGGATTTGGGCTGCTTAGAAAAGTGGGCTGAAAAATGGCAGATGGAATTTAATGCTGATAAGTGTGAGGTGCTTCATTTTGGTAAGAAGAATCAGAATAGGACATACGTGGTAAATGGGAGAGCATTGATGAATACAGAAGAGCAGAAAGATTTAGGAGTGACGGTACATCATTCCCTGAAGGTAGAAACTCACATGAATAGGGTGGTGAAGAAGGCTTTTAGTATGCTGGACTTTATTAATCATTGCATGGAATATAGGAGTTGGGAGGTGATGTTGAGATTGTATAAGACGTTGGTGCGGCCTAATTTGGAGTTCTGTGTGCAGTTCTGGTCGCCTAATTATAGGAAGGATATAAACAGAGTGGAGAGAGTGCAGAGAAGGTTTACCAGAATGTTGCCTGGGTTTAAGCATCTGGAGTATGGGGCGAGATTGGACAGATTAGGTCTTTATTCTTTGGAGCGGAGAAGGTTGAGAGGGGATTTCATAGAAGTATTTAAGATTATGTAAGGGATAGACAGAGTGGATGTGGATAGACTATTTCCGTTAAGAGGAGGAAAGATTAAAACAAGAGGACATGAGTTAAGAATTAAGGGGCAGAGGTTTAGAGGTAACATGAGGGGGAACTTCTTTACTCAGAGAGTGGTAGACGTGTGGAATGAGCTTCCGGGAGAAATAGTGGCGGCGGAGTCAATTGTATTATTTAAGAAAAGGTTGGTCAGGTATATGGATGAGAAGAAGATGGAGGGTTATGGGCATTGTGCAGGGAGGTGGGACTAGAAAGGGGTGTTTGGTTCAGTGCGGACTAGAAGGGCCTAATGGCCTGTTTCCCTGCTGTAATTGTTATGTTATGTTATAATTTGGTATATTTCTATCAAATCTCCCTTCATTCTTCTACGCACCAGGGAATAAGGTCCTAACATGTTTAGCCTAGCCCAGCAGCTCAGTTTCAGAAGGCCCAGCAGCTCAGTTTCTGAAGGCCCAGCAGCTCAGTTTCTGAAGGCCCAGCAGCTCAGTTTCAGAAGGCCCAGCAGCTCAGTTTCAGAAGGCCCAGCAGCTCAGTTTCAGAAGGCCCAGCAGCTCAGTTTCAGAAGGCCCAGCAGCTCAGTTTCAGAAGGCCCAGCAGCTCAGTTTCAGAAGGCCCAGCAGCTCAGTTTCAGAAGGCCCAGCAGCTCAGTTTCAGAAGGCCCAGCAGCTCAGTTTCAGAAGGCCCAGCAGCTCAGTTTCTGAAGGCCCAGCAGCTCAGTTTCAGAAGGCCCAGCAGCTCAGTTTCAGAAGGCCCAGCAGCTCAGTTTCAGAAGGCCCAGCAGCTCAGTTTCAGAAGGCCCAGCAGCTCAGTTTCAGAAGGCCCAGCAGCTCAGTTTCAGAAGGCCCAGCAGCTCAGTTTCAGAAGGCCCAGCAGCTCAGTTTCAGAAGGCCCAGCAGCTCAGTTTCAGAAGGCCCAGCAGCTCAGTTTCAGAAGGCCCAGCAGCTCAGTTTCAGAAGGCCCAGCAGCTCAGTTTCAGAAGGCCCAGCAGCTCAGTTTCAGAAGGCCCAGCAGCTCAGTTTCAGAAGGCCCAGCAGCTCAGTTTCAGAAGGCCCAGCAGCTCAGTTTCAGAAGGCCCAGCAGCTCAGTTTCAGAAGGCCCAGCAGCTCAGTTTCAGAAGGCCCAGCAGCTCAGTTTCAGAAGGCCCAGCAGCTCAGTTTCAGAAGGCCCAGCAGCTCAGTTTCAGAAGGCCCAGCAGCTCAGTTTCAGAAGGCCCAGCAGCTCAGTTTCAGAAGGCCCAGCAGCTCAGTTTCAGAAGGCCCAGCAGCTCAGTTTCAGAAGGCCCAGCAGCTCAGTTTCAGAAGGCCCAGTAGCTCAGTTTCAGAAGGCCCAGCAGCTGTTTCAGAAGGACCAGCAGCTAAGTTTCAGAAGGACCAGCAGCTGTTTCAGAAGGCCCAGCAGCTGTTTCAGAAGGCCCAGCAGCTCAGTTTCAGAAGGCCCAGCAGCTCAGTTTCAGATGGCCCAGCAGCTCAGTTTCAGAAGGCCCAGCAGCTCAGTTTCAGAAGGCCCAGCAGCTCAGTTTCAGAAGGCCCAGCAGCTCAGTTTCAGAAGGCCCAGCAGCTCAGTTTCAGAAGGCCCAGCAGCTCAGTTTCAGAAGGCCCAGCAGCTCAGTTTCAGAAGGCCCAGCAGCTCAGTTTCAGAAGGCCCAGCAGCTCAGTTTCAGAAGGCCCAGCAGCTCAGTTTCAGAAGGCCCAGCAGCTCAGTTTCAGAAGGCCCAGCAGCTCAGTTTCAGAAGGCCCAGCAGCTCAGTTTCAGAAGGCCCAGCAGCTGTTTCAGAAGGCCCAGCAGCTCAGTTTCAGAAGGCCCAGCAGCTGTTTCAGAAGGCCCAGCAGCTCAGTTTCAGAAGGACCAGCAGTTCAGTTTCAGAAGGCCCAGCAGCTCAGTTTCAGAAGGCCCAGCAGCTCAGTTTCAGAAGGCCCAGCAGCTCAGTTTCAGAAGGCCCAGCAGCTCAGTTTCAGAAGGCCCAGCAGCTCAGTTTCAGAAGGCCCAGCAGCTCAGTTTCAGAAGGCCCAGCAGCTCAGTTTCAGAAGGCCCAGCAGCTCAGTTTCAGAAGGACCAGCAGCTCAGTTTCAGAAGGCCCAGCAGCTCAGTTTCAGAAGGCCCAGCAGCTCAGTTTCAGGCCCAGTAGCTCTGTTTCAGTAGGCCCAGCAGCTCAGTTTCAGAAGGCCCAGCAGCTCAGTTTCAGAGGGCCCAGCAGCTGTTTCAGGCCCAGCAGCTCAGTTTCAGAAGGCCCAGCAGCTCAGTTTCAGAAGGCCCAGCAGCTCAGTTTCAGAAGGCCCAGCAGCTGTTTCAGAAGGCCCAGCAGCTCAGTTTCAGAAGGCCCAGCAGCTCAGTTTCAGAAGGCCCAGCAGCTCAGTTTCAGAAGGCCCAGCAGCTGTTTCAGAAGGCCCAGCAGCTCAGTTTCAGAAGGCCCAGCAGCTCAGTTTCAGAAGGCCCAGCAGCTCAGTTTCAGAAGGCCCAGCAGCTCAGTTTCAGAAGGCCCAGCAGCTCAGTTTCAGAAGGCCCAGCAGCTCAGTTTCAGAAGGCCCAGCAGCTCAGTTTCAGAGGGCCCAGCAGCTCAGTTTCAGAGGGCCCAGCAGCTCAGTTTCAGAAGGCCCAGCAGCTCAGTTTCAGAAGGCCCAGCAGCTCAGTTTCAGAAGGCCCAGCAGCTCAGTTTCAGAAGGCCCAGCAGCTCAGTTTCAGAAGGCCCAGCAGCTCAGTTTCAGAAGGACCAGCAGTTCAGTTTCAGAAGGCCCAGCAGCTCAGTTTCAGGCCCAGCAGCTCAGTTTCAGAAGGCCCAGCAGCTCAGTTTCAGGCCCAGCAGGTCAGTTTCAGGCCCAGCAGCTCAGTTTCAGAAGGCCCAGCAGCTCAGTTTCAGAAGGCCCAGCAGCTCAGTTTCAGAAGGCCCAGCAGCTCAGTTTCAGAAGGCCCAGCAGCTCAGTTTCAGAAGGCCCAGCAGCTCAGTTTCAGAAGGCCCAGCAGCTCAGTTTCAGAAGGCTCAGCAGCTCAGTTTCAGAAGGCCCAGCAGCTCAGTTTCAGAAGGCCCAGCAGCTCAGTTTCAGAAGGCCCAGCAGCTCAGTTTCAGAAGGCCCAGCAGCTCAGTTTCAGAAGGCCCAGCAGCTCAGTTTCAGAAGGCCCAGCAGCTGTTTCAGAAGGCCCAGCAGCTCAGTTTCAGAAGGACCAGCAGTTCAGTTTCAGAAGGCCCAGCAGCTCAGTTTCAGGCCCAGCAGCTCAGTTTCAGAAGGCCCAGCAGCTCAGTTTCAGGCCCAGCAGGTCAGTTTCAGGCCCAGCAGGTCAGTTTCAGGCCCAGCAGCTGAGTTTCAGAAGGCCCAGCAGCTCAGTTTCAGAAGGCCCAGCAACTCAGTTTCAGAAGGCCCAGCAGCTCAGTTTCAGAAGGCCCAGCAGCTCAGTTTCAGAAGGCCCAGCAGCTCAGTTTCAGAAGGCCCAGCAGCTCAGTTTCAGAAGGCCCAGCAGCTCAGTTTCAGAAGGCCCAGCAGCTCAGTTTCTGAAGGCCCAGCAGCTCAGTTTCAGAAGGCCCAGCAGCTCAGTTTCAGAAGGCCCAGCAGCTCAGTTTCTGAAGGCCCAGCAACAATCTAGTAAATAGTCTCTGCCGTATTTCAATTTTATTGATATTTTTCTTGTAGTTAGGTGACCAAATCTGCGCACAACACTCCAAATTTGTCCTCACAAGTGTCTTATACAACTTGAGTCAAAATATTGAGTACAGATGAAGACCAATATGCCAAAAGCTCTTTACAATCTTAACTGTGATGCCACTTTCAGGGAATTATGTATCTATATTCCCAGTTTTCCTCTGTTCTACGGCACTCCTCAGTGCCCTGCTGTTTACCATCCATCTCCTTCCTTAGCTTATCCTTCCAAAATGTAACTCCTCACACTTGTCTGCATTAATTTCATCTGTCATTTTGCAGCCCACTTTTCCAGGTAGTCCAGATCCCTCCACGAACCTTGAAAGCTTTCCTCGCTATTCACTACACCTCCAAACTTTGTGTCATCTACAAACATGCCTATCCAATTTACCACAATGTCATCCAGATCATTGATATAGATGACAAACTACAATGGGCCCAGCATCAACCTTAAGGCACACCACTAGTCACAGGCCTCCAATCTGAGAGGCAATCATCCATATTCAATATATATTTTAAAAATTTACAATCCCTTTCATTGTAATGAAGGGGAGCAGTCATGCAGGGCTACTGGTCTTTGTGATAATGGAACTAAACTGCAGCTCTATGAGTGCAGCAAAGGGAAAATTTATTCTGGGATATGTATGTAAAACATAGTTGAAAATGGCTTAAGTCACCAAAAGCATCAATGCCAAGAAAATTTAGCAATATTGAAAAGTGATTTAACACTTCACTGGGCTGGGAATGCAAATATGAGACGCCACATTTTCCTATTCTAGGATTGGAGCCTGACTAAAATAGACTCCGTAAATTTTCTTTGAGCACATGATTGCAACAATTAGAAATGCTATAATCTGACAGCCAATTATATGTTCAGAAAGTTTGGTGTCAAGTAACATGCAAAATGTTACCGTGCTTTCTTAAGCGATATTAAGAAGTTCAAATTATAATCAAAATGCATCATCAGTTTATGTTAAGGTTAGAGCCACAGAATGCACATTGCATAGTATTGTGTAAATTTATAATCCATAAAGCATTAAGTTTTTTGATAGTTTATAAACTTAAAAATCTCCAAGACAACTTTCAAAGAGAATTGCATAAATACTTGAAGGGAATAGAATGTATAGAATGAGACTAATTAGATTCCAAAGAGCTGGCATAGATATTTTGGATTGAATGGTTTTCTGTGTATAGGAATGAGAAGCCACTGGAAAAAGAGCAGAGGATTAAAATGCGGATGGCAAGAAAAATGAGGTGATCGTTGATATGAAAGTGATTAGTGTTTTTATGCGTGTAATAGTTGATACCATGTAAAAATAAACCTTCCTATTTTTGCCCAAAAATCCAGAATTTTCCATGTATTGCAGGTAAAAGTCACCCCCACCCCACACTAGTTTTGGGCCCCAGCCACCAGAGCTCTTGATACCCTGACCATGGAGTCTTGCCTAGATCCCAGCCGTCCACACATCTGACCTCCTATCGCCCTAACGACTTGCCCATTCAAGCTCCCAATGCTCCAGCTGCCTGCCCGCTGTCAATCTGAGCTCCCAACACCCTGAATATAGACTTATCACCCAGTTCCGGCCACCCACCCACCCATCCAAGCTCCTGATGCCCCAACCGCAGACTCTCACCTAGACCCTGGCTACCCACCCATCTAAGCTCCCAAAGCCTCAAACAATGTAGGTACTTACCGCAGTCAAAAGTTATATGCATGTTAGTTGACCCCTAAATTTTACCCCAAAAATTGGTCCACAAAATTCAACTATTACACATATATGTGGTAATGGAAAATGGAAAGAGACTAATAGTTTTTTGGGGAAGCTATCTCAGGGTAACAAATGTTTTCCTTCATGGTGAAGGAGTGAGATTAGATGAGATGAAAATGTATTGTTATTACATTAAATATCTTGTACTAATATACTAACATTCTTATTTGGTGCAGCTAAACAGATACATTAGATACACCAATTATAATCATATAAATTAAATTACCACAATATGCCAAGAAATACAAAAGGATAGATATTCGCAGCTGCACTCAGTGCAAGAAAAAAAAGTGACTTTTAATTGTGCAGACAAATCTTTTGGTCGTCCTGGAGTAGTTTATGATTAGGGTAGAATAGGGAAGGTCAAGAGCCTGATAGTTGTTGGAAATAAATAATTCTTTTTTTTTAAACTTTATTTAAGATTTTATAACATGAATAATATAGGATTACATTAAAAAAAATTAAGAATAAAATAATAAAATTACAATACTGTATCAGTAATCTAAATAAACTATACCCTCCCCAATAATTATTACATTAATAACCCAACTCAAACTAGTCCAACCCCCCTTCCCCCACAAAAATAAAGAGTGAAGAATTAATAAAGTTAATAATATATGAGAAAAAAACCCACTTACAAAAAAAACAAAAACTTAACCGATTAAAATACTAACAAAAAGAAAAGTAATTAATACTAAGATATCAGACTTAAAAAACATATTTAAATCAAACTTAAATGCATATATTTAACAGAGTTAAGATGAAACATATATTTAACTCAAACTTAATATAAAAAATTAGTAAAGTTAGTAACATTGTCTATCAAAAATTCTTAAACAATAATCAATTCTTAAAAAAAATTGTAGCATGAAAAAAAGATGAAAAAAAACTTTCTCTATAGAGATATTGGTTGGTTGGGGTTGGGTGTTGGGTTTTTCCTCCTTTGCCTTTTGTCAGTGAGGTGGGCTCTGCGGTCTTCTTCAAAGGAGGTTGCTGCCCGCCAAACTGTGAGGCGCCAAGATGCACGGTTTGAGGCGTTATCAGCCCACTGGCGGTGGTCAATGTGGCAGGCACCAAGAGATTTCTTTAGGCAGTCCTTGTACCTTTTCTTTGGTGCACCTCTGTCACGGTGGCCAGTGGAGAGCTCGCCATATAACACGATCTTGGGAAGGCGATGGTCCTCCATTCTGGAGACGTGACCCATCCAGCGCAGCTGGATCTTCAGCAGCGTGGACTCGATGCTGTCGACCTCTGCCATCTCGAGTACTTCGACGTTAGGGGTGTAAGCGCTCCAATGGATGTTGAGGATGGAGCGGAGACAACGCTGGTGGAAGCGTTCTAGGAGCCGTAGGTGGTGCCTCATTAAGCATTATACAATTCAATTTTAGTACTCTTCCACCATTTTTCCCTTTTACTCTTGAATAGTTATCCAATAAAAGCTCCAATACCACATTTAAATATCCCCAATCATTACGTTAAAATTCAGATATCCAAATAATAAAAACACATCTACAACGAAATCTATATCTTCAACAAATGGAGCATAAACCACAAACAAAATTCAAGCCTCATTAAGAATTGTACAATTCAATTTATAACTTTCACCATGATTCCCTTTGTTTTATAACTAAAATAGCAAAATAATATATACCAGAATTACCACTCCTTTCACCTTAAAGTTAAAGAAAAAATATAAAAACTTATCCATCCCATTCACATTTAAATTTCAAATATTCCTTATCTACTGAATAAACTTTACAAAAAAACCACATCAATTTTTAGTTTTTTAATCAAATACTTTCTTATGCTTTTTTTTTTATATTTAAACAAAAAAAACCCTTCACTCTTTAATCTAATAATACAAAAAAAAGGAAAAAAAACAGGTCGGAGGTTAAAAATACCCCCTCCCGTCTAAACTGCGCAATGCGGTAACTCCCAAAAAAAATGGGTGTGAGATAACTCACACGTAGCAGATGACTTTCAGGAAATAGTGCCTATCCAGTTCTCTTCCCCAACTCTCACTTCATCTTAAACTAACATCATCATTATTTAATATTCTTTTTTTTAAACAAAAACATTAGAAAAAAAGAACAACTCTTCTTTTAATCAGCTCCAACTGCCGAGTCCACATTACAACCATTCCTTCTTGGAGCACGGCTCTTTAGAGATCGCGGCGGACTACGTCTCTATTGAAACTGAGTAATTGGCAACTCTTGAGCAAATGCTATAGCTTCCTTTGGAGAATCAAAGAACTTTGGTTGGTAACCATCTTGAAAAACCTTCAAATCAGCTGGATATCTAAAGGTTGCTTTGTAACCTTTCTTCCACAACAACTCTTTAGCAGAGTTGAATTCCCGTCGTTGGAACATAACTTCTTGACTCAAATCCGCATAGAAGAAAACTCGATTATTTTGAATCATCAAGGGTGATTTTCTCTGTTGTGCATTTCTAATAGCCACTCGTAAAATTATTTCTCTGTCGTAATAATTCAAGCAACGAACCAAAACAGGTCTTGGACTTTGACCTGAAATAGGTCTTCTACACAAGGCTCTGTGAGCACGTTCCAGTATTATACCTTCCGGGAAATGTTCTTGACCCAGCACCTGCCGAATCCATTCAGTAAAAAATTTTCTTGGGTCTGGTCCCTCCATTCCTTCCGGCAAACCAATAATCTTTATATTGTTCCGTCTGGATTGGTTTTCCAAATAATCAATCTTTTTCACCAAATTTTTATTTTGAGTTTGTAAGTCTTCGACCATTTTGGTCACATCTGAAACTTGAACTTGTATTTCGTCTATGTCTTCTTCACACGAATTAAATTTATCTCTCACTTCAAGCTTAAAAGCTCCAAACTCAGCCATCTGTTGAGAATTTATTTCCATCAGAGTATTGAACCTAGCACCAAGTTCAGTCATAATCTTAGATAATCCCTGCATTGTATAAGATAATTTAGATTCAAGATTCACAAGAATCTTTTCAATTGGAAGAGATTCTGGCTCAACAGATTCCTGCTTCTTCTGCATAACCAAAGGGTCTTCTGTTGCTTCCTTCATTCTGGTTGCCTTCCTTGTAGTATAGCTGCATGTGGAAACCCCAGCCACAGCCTTTCCAGCAGTGACTGGAGGACGCTGGCCGGGATTTTCCTCAGTCCATAATGTATTAATTTCTCCCAGTACATCAAGTTGAATAGGTTCTTTTATCTCAAGAGGTACAGTTTGCAGTGCCACCGCTACAGTTGACAAATGCCTTTCCCCAGCTGGTACTTCAACTGATGTTACTACAAGTGGTTCATTCATAATATTGCCGTCAGATGCTACTGCACATGTGCGAACCTGAGTAACTCTTTGTTCTAAAGGCTGTTTGGCGCCCTCTTTAGAGGGCTCTACCGATGTAACATTGATCTCTACATCTGAAAGCTGTACCTCTCTCCTGGGATCCATTTCAGGCTGAGTCCCGATGTCTTTCCTGTAGGTAGGCTCCAAAACTTGAACTTTTGGAAAATGTAGTTTTTTGATGATCTGTTGTCGTTTTTTTTTGCTCTTTTCCACCAATTCTACCATCATAAGTTAAATTAACAGCACTGAAGTTATCTAAACTTTTAAAGAATTTTAACGGGCATTTCTAGACAAAACAATAAGATAGAGTCAGGAGAGGACTGGAAGGCACGTCTGATCCTTACGCCATCTTGCCACGCCCCCGAAATAAATAATTCTTGAACTGAGAAGCATTGGACTTCAAACTTCTGTGCCTTCTACCTGAAGGTTGCAGTGAGAAGAGGTTGTGACTAGGGATTATTGATCACAAGTTCCCAAATTTTTGATTAGTAAGTTTAGAAATAATTCAGGAGACTTTCTGATTTCCCCATTCAGAAAATTTAGCCTTCTGTGTAACAATTTGGGTTGGTTGTGCCATTGAGGTTCCTTACTAGCATTTTAACATTGTTCAGTGGTTGGAAGGTGGTGTTATATGCAGTAGGTGGTTTACTGGATTAAAATTTATTTCCCATGATAAATTCACATATTAAATATGAAAAATGTATTATGCTTTTCTCTGGTTAAGTGGTTATTGTGTGCTAGAAGGAATAAGGTGGATTGTAGAACACTGACAACATTCAAAATAGCAAAATCTTTTTCAGAAAATAATATTAAAGTAGTCAGTAAAGGTAGCTTCTGTTTTTGTAGGTTAAATTAAATATATTTTTAAATTCTGTTAATGATTCAAGCTGCTTGCAATAAATAACTAAGGCATTATGTTCTCCAAAATATAGTGTTTTCAGACTAGATTAGGTCAAAATTTTAATTTAATACAGCTATTCCTAACACATGTCCAAGTTCCGTTCGGACTGACAGGTTGCATCTCAAAACGGATGCAAGTCGGAATGATATTAACATGACATGTAGAAATCAAAAATCAAGACATTTAATCAAAATTTTCAATTCCCAATCAAGTGTCTTCCTTGGCATCTTGCCAAATCTATCATCAGGGGATGGATTTTTCCTCTTGCTTGCCATCTTCTTTGGAGAGCTTACCACTCTTACTGAATGGCAACTGAGAGATGATTACTATCGCATGCACGAAGCTGTTATTTTTCTTTTTGGTCATATGTATAGATGGTCATAAGTCAGGGAGAGGCTATACTTGGGAAACCGTACAATTTGTTGCTGTCATTTTGCTAGGTTGAAAAATGGTCATATTATTAAATAGGTAAACTGATGAAGGCCACAGCATGTATTGTGAATGATTACATTACAGGACAACTGATAACACTTTTTGATTAGCCTCGTGAATGCTAATTTTCAACCTCATTTAAAGTACCTATGTTTACATATAAACTCAAATTAGACTCAGAAGAGGAAGTTAGAATTTAGCAGTTAACAGAGTACGAAGACAATTAACAATTGAATAACTGATAATGCAATGCCAATTGACTGCTCTGGTCCAAAGAGTACTGCAACACAATAGTAGCTATGTAACTGAACTAGAAATCCATAAAGCTGAATAAATGATCAAGCAGGCCACAGAATAGTTGAAAATTCATTGCCCAACAGCTTTTTGAAGCACTGCTACAGATACAGCTGTTATCTTGGGTCTATAGGAGGTCATGAGCAAACCTACATGAAGATATGACTTACTTGATCTCAAGCATGTAGGAATGCAGGTCCACTCTACCAATGTAGACGAATGTCCTAAATAGCCTTTAATACCAGTTTAAATGATCCATGTAGGGATGTGGGTCAGAAGGGTGATGAAATCTTGCAGAGAATTCAAGAAGTTAGGTGCTAAATTGAAGGATGGGATCTCCAGGGTTGTGATCTCAGGATTGCTACCCTTGCTGGTAAGGTTTCAAATAGGAGGACAATGCAGTTTTTTTATGTAGTTAAAGGGATGGTGCAGGAGGGAGGGTTCAAATTTCTGGATCATTGGCTCTCTTGCCGAGAAGGTGAGACCCATAGCAGTGGGACAGTTTGCACCTAAACTGGACAGGGCCTAATACCCTTGCAGGAAGGTTTTCTAATGCAATTTAGGGGGGAGGGGGGGGGGGTTTGAATTAGATTTGCAGAGGGATGGGAACCAAAATGCCAGAGCATATAGTGGAGTGGGGGTGGGGGGTGGGGTGGAAAAAAATTATGATAAGACTGCATACTGTTACATGAATAAAAGAGTTGTACATATTGGAAATAATGTTCTGAGGTGTATCTATTTCAATGCAAGGAGTATTGTAAGAAAGCCAGGTGATCTCAGAACGTGGATTGGCATGTGAAATTATGACACTGTGGCCTTTAGTGAAACTTGGTTGCAAGAGGGGCTGGACTGGCAGATCAATATTCCAGGCTTCCATTGTTTTAGATGTGATAGAGCAGGAGAGATGAAAAGGGGAGGGGTGGTATTGCTAGCCATGGAAAATGTCATAAAAGTACTCAGACAAGACAGACCAGGGGGATCGTCTACTGAGGCTCTATGGGTGGGGATGAGGGATAGGAAAGATTTGACCATATTAATGGGGTTGTATAATAGACCACCCAATAGTCAGTGAGAATTGGAGGAGCAAATCTTCCAAGAGTTAGCAGACAGCTGCAGGAAACAAAGTTGTGATAGTAGGAGATTTTAAACTTTCTCCATATTGACTGGGACTCCCATATTATAAAAGGGCTGAATGGGTTAGGATTTGTCAACTAGAGAGTGAAATACTGGATTTCCTATTAGGAAACTAGATAGGACAAGTGTCAGAAGTATGTGTAGGAGAATACTTTAGGTCCAGTAGTCATAATGCCATTAGTTTAAAATTAATTATGAAGAAGGGGCTTGGGTTGAGATTACAAATTGGAGAAAGGACAATTTTGAAGAAATCGGAAAGGATCTAGAGAGTGTAGTTTGGGACAGGTTGTTCTCTGGCAAGGATGTGCTTTTTAAGTGGGAGACCTTCAAAGGTGACATTTTGAGAGTATAATGCTTGTATGTTCTGTCAGAATTAAAGGGAAAGTTAACAGGTATAGGGAGCTTGGTTTTCAAGGGATATTGTGGATCTAGTTCAGAAGAAGAGAGAGGTGTATAGCAGGTATAGGCAACAAGAAGCAAATGAGGTACTTGAGCACAAAAATGCAACAACAACAAAAAAAAAAGAAATTCTTTAAGAATTTCTTAAGAAAGAAATCAGGAGAACTAAAAGAAAACAGGAGGTTGCTTTGGAAGATCAGGTGAGGGGAAATCCCAAGGGCTTCTGCAGGTATATAAAGAGTAAAAGGATAGTAAGGGACATCACTTCATAATGGTTGGCTATGTATAAAGCCAAAGGAAATGGTGGACAATTGTTTTCATCTGTATTCATCTGTATTTACTCAGAAAACTGGCACAGAGTCTATGGAATGAGACAAGCAGTAATTCATGGAACCTACACAGATTAAAAAGGTGCTTTCTGTCTTAAGGTAAATAAGGGTGGATAAATCCACAGGGACTGACAAGGTATTTCCTCAGACCTTGAAGGAGGCTAGTGTAGAAATTGTATGGACCATGGCAGATACATTTAAAATGTTCTTAGCCACAGGTAAGGTGCTGGAGGATTCGAGGTCAGCTCACATTGTTCTGTTGCTTGAAAAAGTGTCTAAAAATAATCCAATAAATTATAGGCCACTGAGCCTATCAGTAGTAGTTAAGTTATTGGAAGGTGTTCTAAGAGATAAGATATACAAGTATTTGGATAGTTAGGGACTGATTCGGCATAGTCAAAATGACTTTTTGCATGGTAGATCATGTTTAACCAAAATTAGAGTTTTTTTTTAGAAGGTTACCCAGAAAGATGATAAAGGCTGTAGATGCTGTCGACATGGAGTTATGCAAGGCCTTTGACTAGGTCCCATATGGAAGTTAGTTAGGAAGGTTCAGTCACTCAGTATTCACGGTGAGGTAGTAAAATGGATTAGACATTGGCTTTATGGAAGAAGTCAGAGAGTGGTAGTGGATAATTGCCTTTCTGAGTGGAGGCCTGTATCTTGTGGTTATGACTTAAGCATCAGTTCTGGGTCCATTACTGTTTGTCATCTATATCAATGATCTGGATGATAATGTGGTAGACCAGATCAGCAAGTTGCAAATGACAAAGATTGGAGGTATAGTGGACAGTGAGGAAGGTTTTCAAAGCTTCTGGAGGGATCTGGACCAGCAAGAAAAATGGGCTGAAAAATAGTAGATGATATTGAATGCAGACAAATTTGAGGAGTTGCATTTTGGAAAGAGAAACCAAGGTAGGATATACATGGTAAATGGTAGTGCACTGAGGAGTGCAGTAGAACAGGGGGAAATACAGATCAGAATCAGAATTTATTGTCATGAACATATGAAGTTAATTGTTTTGCAGCAGGATCACAATGCAAACATTGATATAAATCACCTTACAAAATATATAATAGTGCAAGAAAAAGAAAAAGACAGAGCAAGGTAGTGTCTATGGTTCATCGTTCATTCAGGAATCTGATGGCAGAAAGAAGAAGCTGTCCTTATGCTACTGAGTGCTTTTCTTCATGCTCCTGTAGCTTTTTCCAATGGTAGCAGAGTGAAGAGGGCATGGCCTGGGTGGTGGGGGCCTTGGAGATAGAGGCTGCTTTCTTAAGACACAGCCTCTTGTAGATGACACGATGAAGTGAAGACTGGTGCCCGTGATGACAACAAACTTTGAGTTTTTTCTTTCCTGAGCGTTGGCACCTCTGCACCAGACATTGATGCAACTACCAGAATGCTCTCTGCGGTACACCTGTAGAAGTTTCTGAGAGCCTTTGGTGACAATATGGAATCTTCTCAAAATTCTTCCAAAGTATAACCATTGGCAAGTCTTCTTCATGATTGCACCAACATGGAAGCTCCAGGACAGATCTTCAGAGATGTTCATACTCAGGAATTTGATGCATAATTCAGATATATTATTCCCTGAAAGTGGCATTACTGGTAGATATGGTCATAAAGAGAGCTTTTGGCATATCATAATCAAGGTTTTGAGTACAGGATGTGGGATATTATGGTGAATATGACATGGTTGAGTCCAAATTTGGAGTACTGTATCCAGTTTTGGTCACCCAACTACAAGGATATCAATAAGACTGAAAGAACGCAGAAGAGATTTATAAGGATGTTGCCAGGACTTGAAGAACTGAATGCCATGGAAAGATTAAAAAGGTTAGGCATTTATTCCCTGGAAGGTAGAAGAATGAAGGGTTATTTGATGTTGGTATACAAAAATATGATGGGTAAAAATAGAGTAAATGCAAACTGGCTTTTTCCACTGAGGTTAGGTGAGATAAACACCAGAGGACACAAGTTAAGGGTGAAAGGGGAGAAGTTTAGGGGGAACATTAGAGAGTAGTGAGAGTATGGAAGAGCTGCCTACTCAAATGATGAATGCTGCCTCAATTTTAACATTTAGGAAAAATTTGGACAAGTACATGGATGGGAAGGGTATGACAGGATATGCAATGCAGATCAATAGGTCTAGACAGAAAAACAGGTCAGTTTAGACTGGAAGAGCTGAAGGGCATGTTTCTGTGCTGTAATTTTATGATTATAAAGATTGCTGAAAGATGGTTCAATTTTAACATGATTTGAAATGAAAACTAATTGGTTAAAGGAGTTTAGAATCAATGTATTCAGTTAAAATGAAAAACAAACATATTAAACAAAGCAGACACACAATCCAGGTTAGCATCATGTTTCTAAACCAATGCCTGGTGGCTGTGTATTGTCAATCTTCCATTCTTGACTCATGATTCTTTTAATGGAGATCTGTATTTTGGAACATCTTCTAATGTTCACAACATAGACTTAAATATTTATATCCCTTAAAACTATGTTCCTTGGCACATTGCCTCATTTTAAAGAGTTTTCTGTCTTTTAATTGAGGACCTGGAGATTATAATAAGTTTAAACAGTGTCTTAAAATTCTTACTTGGCCAAAGGTAGCTTGTAATTCATTTTCTTTGCTTTCAGCACCTGCATACTTTGCATTTTAACTGCTTTCATTAAATTCCTATGAGTCTTACAGACCCTTCTTGTAACAGAATTTCCTGAGAATGTTTAAACAAATTCACCCCATGTCCTACTCCAGTTTTTCTTTAATGATCACTTCAATTCGTTATTCAGAAAAGATGTTCCAACATGGCTCAAGATCCTATTCCTTTCTCTTTACCATACACACAAAACTACTTTATGGCAGGAGAAGGAATTTACATCTTTTATGTTTACTGTTTCCTGTGAACAGCAGAGCTGCTATTTTTCTTGGCTGGTGTGTCATTTAAATATCTCATCCCGTTAATAGCTCAAAACCTGAAGCTCCATGTCTTGCATTTTAAAAACAACCAATTTTTACCCATCATTCTTTTCCCTTTGTTTAAATGCTATCATAGTCTAGATTCATATTTCAAACTTGTGTTTACTACATTATGTTTCAAATGCTCTTATTATTTTCATTGTACGTCGAAGTATCTTATAATAAGGATATTGATCATACATTTTAAAATTGAAACTTGTGCACAAAATTACTTACATATTAAAGCTAATAGATCAATGATCAAAACAGATGAAGAAAAAAAACCTCTGATAGCTTCCATTATAGGCTATGTATCTTTATCAAATAATAAGATACTGGAGGAATTCAATGGGTCAGGCAGAAATGGAGTAAACATTTCAGGTCAGAACCCTTCATCAAAACTTGGAACTTGACTGGCCACTTCTGCCCATGGATGCTGCTTGACCGACTGATTTCCTCCTGCATTGTCAAGATTCCAGTATCGGCAATCTTTCTGTTTCTCTATGTGTCTCATCTTATAACCAATGGAACCCTACAGAGGTAACAGTTGGCCAAGATTGAGAGAAAAATAAACTCAGATGTAAAATGATTAACAGACATTGAATAGCTTCTTGTATTAATCTCATTTTATTCTATTATTATTTATTTTTACATGCAGAATCGTTGAAACATGGTGAGTCAATTCAATATTTAATCGTTATTATTATGTGGTAAAATCTAGATGAAATCTGATTATTTAATGTTTATTATGTTTTGCCGATGATGTATACTTGCAATGTATTGATAAAACAAAAACAGTATTTAAAGCAAAACATGATCTTGATGTCACATTAAAGTGTTGATTTTGTATTATTAAACAATAATAATGTAAAAAAAAGTAATTAAACAAACAATAGCCAATAAACAGTGTCTTACTTTAAAAAAATTACAACACAGTCACAGCCGACTCTGGCCATTGAATCCTGTGCCACATAATCACATAATTAACCGACAACCGTACTTTTTAAAGAGGGTGGGAGGATACCAGGACACCGGAGAAAAACCTACGCAGGTCACAGGGAGAACATACAAACTCCTTACAGACAGCACCTAATTTTAACACAGGATGCTGGCACTGCAATAGTATTGCACTAACTCCTACACGAACTGTGACACCCACTATTTGTCTTATTGTAAGACAAATCAACAAAAGCAGTTCCCTTGATCTTCTACAATTTACCTGTTCCATCTGTCAGTAACATGAATGCCAGGGTTGATAATGGCTCTCACAGCTCAGGAAGCATTTAATGGTGTTGTAAACAAAGTCTGATGTGGCAATTCAAAACTGGGCAACTATCAGAAAGTCAGCAGAATTATATTCAATCTCAAGTTCACACCACAGCATCACTCTCAGTTTACACCACCTACTTAATGAGGACTGCAGAAGAATTTGCCAACCTGATGAAGTGGTTTTCAAACTGCTCCCCTAAACTCACATGCCACCTTAAGCAATCCCTATGCCATAAGTTCTCTGTGATTAGTAAGGGATTGCTTAAGGTGGTATGTGAGTGGAAAGAAAGTTTGAAAATCAATGTTTTAATCATACCTAATTGACTCGTTGTGTGCACAGTTTCACAACTCCAAAGGAAATGGGCCAATAGGAATTTTTCTCAAGCAAAATATTTCAGGAACAATTGGGTCTAAACCAATGGTTCTCAACTTTCCCTTCCCACTCACATAGCACCTTAAGCAATCCCTTACTAATCAAAGAGTACTTGTGGCATTGATATTGCTTAAGGTAGAATGTGAGTTTGGGGGGGAGTTTGAAAATCATGAGATTAAAGTTTAGGACAATTTCCTCACAGCCAATCATGAATGCTAGACAATTAATCAACAAGTAAGAAGAGGGTCCATGAACAATCCATTCCACATCATGACTGCAAAAGACAAAACAGAATGGTTTGGAACTTCCTTTTGTCAGAGAAATCCAGTGGATAAAGTCCACTTTGAATTCCATCTAAGGTCTCTATCACAAATGCCAGTCAAATTATTTGATTCACTCAAGAGTTGGCTGAGGGCACTGGATGCAGCAAAGGTAGCTGTGTTGAGAATCTGTGCTCTAGAACTCACTGTGATTCTAACCAAGCCATTTCAGACCAGCTACATTATTTAATCAAATTAAAACAAATTCAAATTTATTGTCAGAATGCATAGATGACATCACATACAACCTCAAGTTTTTCCCCCCTGCAGGCAAAGCAGAATTTCTACTTATCAGTAAACTGTCCTCAAGAAGAAGATATGTGAAATTGTCTTGGTTATATTCCTTGTACAACAAACTGGACAAAAAAAATTCTGGACAGACACCCAGTCACTCAATTCTGAAAAAGGAGGAAAGGGTCATCAACAGTGCAATCAAGTGGCACATGAATTACCCCTGTAGAAAAAAAATAATTAGTTGCAAATTTCCTACTCACTCCTGCATGTACTACATGAAACTCAGTGACCAGTACCATCTCCCTAGATTGCTGAGTTGAAGTGAATTAATACCACTGTGTGTCATTTGATCTCTATTGCCCAATCAGCTTCATGCTGATCTGAGCTTTTAAACTCCAACTGCCTAAGTCACCTGACTCCAATTGCCAGGTGCAACCTTCAGATAAAATCCCTGTTGAAGTCTGCTACAATAGTTCCCTGCAAGATCACAACCAATCAATAACAAGAAAAAAAGGTAGTGATTCAGATGTATAATATCACGAGTCCCTTCAGGTGTTCAAATATTGTGCGTAACAAGCTGGCCAGTATACTTTTTTTCCCCAGACATTGTTGTTTTTACAGGTGGAGATGTGTTATTCCCATCAGAGGTAGTAGCAGTGTTTCTGCTTACTGGCACAACTGTCATTCTTGGTTGTTGATGTAGCTAAAATCTCATCCTTTAAGTGAGCAACTTTAAGATAGTCTATGCTAACAAACTCCCTCTTGCCTTGTATATCAAGAATGAAATACTTAGGAGACCTGTGCATCACCTTGTATGGTTTAGTGTATAGTTTCTGGAGGGGGTTGATGTACTGTGTCATGTCTGAGGAATACATATGAACATGAACTGAGCTCAGCTGGTACATGTGATACAACACTTTGTGTATTCATCTGGGCAGGAGTGATATTTGTCATGTACTTCCATAGTCAATGAATATAATTGGTTGTGTCTAGTATCAATGTAGGTTGATCAGGTACATTCATTTGTCCAGGTACTGATAGTGTTGTCCCATATATGAGTTCAGCCAGGGTGCAGCCTAGGCCTTCTTTTACCCTTGTACGGATACCCAGTATGGGTTTTGGGCCTTCAATGCTGCCTTAAGTTGACTATGAAAGTGTTCAATAATGTCATTAGCTGCAGGATGATAGGCTGTTGTGTCGGTGCGTGTACTACTAAGTAGATTGGTCAGTTTGTGAAAGGGTTGGGGTTCAAACTGTTGTCCCCTGTCTGTCATAATCATAGATGGTAACGTGTTACCCAGTGGTGGACCAAAACTCTAGCTACTGTCTCAGCCGTCATATCATGAATAGGTATAGCATCAGCCCTCCTGCTAAAATGGTCTTTACAAGTGAGAAGGGAGGGAGAGGACCTACCAGATTGATGTGTAAATGTTGAAATCTGGGATAGCGTATGTGCCAAGGGGAGCTCTGGTATGATGGTGAACTTTGGCTTTCTGACAGGCAATGCAGCTCCTATCCCACTGCTTAAAATTCTTTTTCATGTAGGCCATGCAAAGCAAAATGTTATCAGCTTTTGTGAAGACGTTGTAAACATACCGTGGAGAGCATTGAAAACAGACTGCCGATGTTTCTTGGGAACATAGGGTTGTTCACGTCCAGAAGATACATCACACCAGATATCTCCATTACTTGTTGGCAAGGGTACATGCTTGAATGAGAGCGAGATTGATTGTTCAACTGCAACCCAGTCATTATCATCCTCCTGGTCACAGGTGAGTTGATGAAAATCAATGATAGAGGAGATATGCAATGCATCTACATGTATGCATGATAGTGCATCTGCTGTGTTTTCCTTCCCTTTGACATATTAAATATTGGAGGTGAATCAAAATATGTAATCCAAGTGACGAACTTCATGTGGGGAGTACCTGTTCAGCTTGGAACAAAGAGTGTCCGTCAAAGGCTTGTGATCGGTGTAGATGGTGAATGTATGACCATCAAGTAGATGGTGAAAATGTTTGACGGCAGGGTAAACAGCCAGTAGTTCACGACCAAATGTGCTATACTTGGTCTCAGCAAATTAGAGTCACTTGGAGAAAAGGCAAGCGATTGCCAGGTGCTATCTACGAGCTGTTGAATTCCTCCACCTACTCTGACATCCAATGCATCAACAATGAGACACAATGGAATGTCGTGTTGAGGATAAACCAGAGTAGCCACTGTAGCCAGGTCTCTCTTAACACAATGGAAAGCAGAAAGCTCCGCTTCATTGAGTGTGATGGACTGATTTTTCTTAGTCCTGTTCTTCAGCAGGTCCATGAATGGATGGAGTAGGTCACCACAGTGTGGGATGAACCAGACCAAGAAACTCCCTCAGCTTCATGAGCAACTAAGGAAAGTAAAAATCACGGATGACCACCTCATTGTCATGAGGATGAATCCCATGTTCATCAACCGTATGGCCCAGAAAGGTGAGTAACAGTACTCCAAACTGACACTTAGTTGGGTTGACAACTATGCCATATTCACGCAAATGCTCGAAAAGTAGACAGAGATGAATCTCACATTCGTTGTCTGTATGTAAATATAGACAAAAGGAAAACCACGAACCACATCATCTATCAGCCTCTGAAATGTCTGTATTGCATTTTGTAACCAAACAGTACATGTACCCACTCTAAAAGTCCAAAAGGAGTCTTGATGGCTGTCTTGAGTATGTGAGCAGGCTCCACTGGGATTTGATGGTATGCCCAAATCCAATCGATCTTGGAGGAAATGCAACAACCACTAAGAGATGACAAAAGATCCTGGAGATGCGGGATAGGATACTGATCAGGCACTGTACAGGCATTTAGGCCATGGTAGTGTCCACTTTGGTGCCAATATCCCAGTGTTTTCTTGGGAACCATGTGGAGGGGAGATGATCAGGTGCTGACGAACTGTCAAGTGATTTCCCAGTTCCAACGTATGATCAAATTCAGCCTTAGCAATCTGCTGACAATCAGGGGCAAGTCGCCTACGCCGAGCCGAAATGGGTGGTCCACGTGTTTGTAAATGGTGGGTGACAGAGTGTTTGACCTTGGTATGCTTGTAAATTGGATGAAAAATCTCTGGATACTCTTGAAGAAGGGCATCAAAACGTGTAGTTGATGTCGTGATCAATACAGACGAACTGGCATGTTGTGTATTGCTGACGATCTCCTGAACTGTGAGGCTGGTAGTGGAGTCAATAAGTTTATGGTGTTTGACATCCACCTGTAGTCCATACTCACATAACAAATCAGCTCTGATGATGGTTGTGGGTACATTGATAATGATTAAAACCCACATAAAACCACGCCGCAGACCAAGATTAAGTGTGAGTAATCTAGTAGTTGAATGATAGTGGAAGTTCCACAGATATCAGATGTCAATGGAGGGAGAATGCTAGCTTCTGCTCTGGTTTTTACTAGAAAACGAATGCCCTGGTGTTTGTAATGTAAAATAACGGACAACTGTGCAGCTCCACAACAGGAAGACTCATCACCCCTAGTCCCTGGCTTGGGCATTTCCCTGCTGTTTAGCTTGAGAGCAGGGTGGCACACAGTGTTGAGCCTTGTCGCCAAATCTCCAGTGGTACCAGCATTCGGCGCCAGCATGCTATGGTGTATAGCTGTGGCTCCGCACCCATTGTGAATAATACTGCCCTTTCAGGCTGTGACTGCAGCCCCAATCCGCAGTGATGTGGCAGGTGAAAGCCTGAACTTTGTGCACGAGTTGATCAACAATTTGCCTCAGTTCCTTCATTTCCGATGGCTGTATTGAAGGAGGCCCAGGAGCACTGACTGTTTGCACTGACCTGGCCGGCATAGTCACCTCTAAGATCTTGTCATTGATATTAGCGAGTTCGTCAATGTCTACAGCCTCTAATGTTAACACCAGGATAAGACAAACATTATTAGGCAGGTGCTGTAAAAATGACTATTTTAGGATGTTGTCCTCCAGCTTGTCATCTCCGAACAGCTGATACATTTGCTGAAGAAACTGCAACAACTTCCTATCCCCCAGCTCTTCCGAGATAAGAAGGCAATGTCTGTTGCTGTTCTGAAACGCTAGTATGCCTGATCAACTCGGCATGTTATAACAGTCTTCAAATTAAGAAGTCATGGACTTCTTGTCCCACCTCTGGTGCAAAATGAACATTATGCAAAATCCATCTCCTGTGATGTAATGTTCCAGGTAGAAAACTGCACCTCCACCTACATAAACCATTAAGCTGGGTCAGAGGACTAAAACGGTGGTGGCTTCAAACTGACTGCCACAATAAGCGGTACAGTTGCAGTGGTGGTCGACTGACTCACTCTTCTGTCTCTACGTTATCTATGGATGGAAATAGACATCTCCCATGCAGATGGTAGAATGAAGTAGAACGGTAAATGTACATGAAACAGCAGATCATCTCAGGGTCACCAATGTGGAAAAAAAACCTAATTAGTTGTAAATTTCCTACTCACTGCTGCATCTACTGTGTGGAACTCTAGTCAATAATATCATCTCCCTCACCTGTTCCCTGGATCACTTGATCTCTATTGCCCAGTCAGCTTCCAGCTGATCTGAGCTTTTCAACTCCAACTGCCTGAGTCAGCTGACCCCAATTGCCAGGTACAGCCTTCAGATAAAATCCCAGTTGAAGTCTCCTACACTTCCATCCACTGTTCAATCTGTTTTCATCTTTTTGGCTCCAGATGTTATGGAAGACGAAAATTGAGAATGGCATCTAAAATTCTTAGTAAATGTAAAGTTAATAAGAATTAGGGAAAATTGCAGCAGGCAAAAAGAAATTTCATGTAATATGACACTATTTTATTACTATGATAATAAATTCAATCTTGAACTCATCACAAGTCTAAAGGGGTTGCCTGTGGTTTTAAAGGATAATCATCTCATCCAAAGGATATTGTGTAAGACTTCAGCAATGACTTTATCTCCTTCAATAAGTGGGAAGTGGGATTCTACATTAATGACTGCGTCGACAGCACAAGCAATAAAGAAATCTGCCCTCATGCAGCAAGATCGAAACATCGTTCAGCCTTTGGCTACATGACATGCTGCATACTGGCATGCAGTGCTCTTTGCTATCAAAACTATTGGATACATGTTTCAAATACCTTCATCATTATTATCTAAAGATTTTTTTTTGTATAGGAATCATTTACATTGTTGAATAACCCTGAACTTATAATGGATATATAAACAAAATACAATTATTTTACTTGCATGAAATTATAGCACAGATTCATAAGATATCTGAGTTCAAAGTCAGATGAGAATAATGGCTCCACAGAAATGATTAAATAAAAAATAACAAAAGCTTTCCTTATTTTAAGGATGTGTATCAACCCCAAAGATGGAGTACAAGGTCAATAAGAGGACTCTTAGCAGTGTAAAGGAACAGAGGAATCTTGAGGTCCAAGTCCATTGATCCATCAAAGTTGCCATGTAAGTTGATAAGGTGGTTAAGAAGGAATATGGTATGTTGACCTTCATTAGTCAGGGGACTGAGGTTAAGAGCCATGAGGAAATGCTGCAGCTCTTTAAAACACTGGGTAGACAACACTGATAGTATTGTATTCTATTCTGGTCATCTCATTGCAGGAAGGATGTGGACACTTTAGAAATGAAGCAAAGAAGACTCTGCCTGGACTAGGGAACATGTCTTATGAGAAAAGGTTGACCGAGCTGGGACTTTTCCTGGAGTGACAGAGGTTGAGAGGTGACTTAGTAGTAGTGTACAGGATTATGAGGGGCACAGACAGAGTGGCAGCCACCACCTTTTTCCCAGGGCAGCAATGGCCAATACCAGAAGATATCTGTTTAAGGTGGAGGAAGAGGTTTAGAGGAGATATCAAAGGTAGTGCTTTTTTTACACAGAGAGTGGTGAATGCACCGCTAGAGGTGGTGGTAGAGGGTGATGGAATGAGGACATTTAAAAGACTCTTAACTGGGCACATGGATGTCAGAAAAAATAGGGGGTTAGGGACTGTAAGAGAGGTAAGAGTTGGATTGATCATGGAGTAGGTTTATATAGGTCAGCACAACATTGTGGGCCGAAGGGCTTGAACTGAGCTCTATTGTTCTATGAAACTTGTATTAGTGTTCAGATGGAAATTGAAGGTTATAAAGATAATAGATAATAATTAAAGCAAGATAGTTCTAGTGCTACTTGAAAGGTCATCACAAAATAACAGCAATATGTCTTTTTGTCTATATATAAGGTTGAAGCTTGGATATAAGAGGATGGAGTTTTGCTTCATTGGGTTTTTGGGGCTTGTGAGGTTAATGTGCAGAGCCATCGCTCAGTAAAGTAAATTAATGTGGAGCGGCTCATATAAGGTTGGATTGCATAATTGCTCTAGACATCTTTTCTATTCCCTTTCATTTACGTCACATGTTATCGGCACAGTAGAACTTATGAACAACATGCTCTTGAATATTCTTCTGTCGTCCAACTTTAATATTTCAATTCAGAAGATTAGAGTCTAGATACTTGTAGGTTTGTCCAATCATTGATTTTCAGACTTCCAATAAACTTGTCATAGTTGCTGGGTTTTCATACTACTGCACTGACATCTTCAGCTATATGACAGAAATGGTCATTTTTGAAAAAAATACACAAATTTATTAGCTATGTAAAATCAATGCAATGCATCTCTTGCTTATATGCACCATACACAGATCTATTATATATGTTTTATCCCAAAGGCAGCAATTCAATGAGTTTCTGATGCAGCTACTGATTTGTTGCTGCAAGGGATCTGACTGGAAAATTGCTGCTGCTTCACTGCTTGATGACTTTCTCACTGACAGTCCAACTTCCTGGAGCATGACTTTATCAGAAGGCTCTGAGCAGCGATATGACGATGAGAATTCTTGGTCTTCATGTATATATTAGTAATTTCTATTCATAATAGATGATGCCCAGAACAACAATGTAAGGTCAAATGTTAAATGTTCAGCAAAGAGGAAGAGTTTTTCTTTTTAGGAGCTAAAAGAATATTTTTGTGAAATGCAGAAAGTTGAAGGACCATGATTTCCTCTATGTATAGGTAATTATAAAAGGAATATTACTGTTTTTGAATTGGGAATAAAATAATACAGGTGATTAACTGAAGGATAAGGAAGTAATACATTATAAAATCATGCTTATGTAGTTTTTGGTATGTTGATGGTTGGCACAGTATGTTACATATGGGTAAACATAAATGCCATTCCATTTCTTGTAATATTTTACATTAAGATTCTTAAGTTTAAAATTGTAGAGTTATTTTTAACAGGAATGCGCCACTGCAAATTCAAAATAGAAAACTTACCAGCAGAACTTTTCCCTGGAATGCCTCTGAAGAGCTCGTGCATTGGATTTGCAGAGGTACAGTTCTAAATTTACTCTCGATCCAACTAAAGTGTTCTCCAAGTTGTTCCCTTCAGCCCATATTCACCTAGCAACAAGCTATTTCAATTTGGAGTATCATGTAAACAGATCATGCTAAAAATTAAATAAATTTTAAGGATTGCAACAAAACAGGTACTGTATATGGAAACATTTACACAGTTGAACATTATTGCCTGCTGCAGATTAAAATATTCGACTTCTGAAATATATTATTGTAAATCAAAATGTAAATTGCCATGTTATCTTTTCTAAAAGTGTTTTTGAATCTCATTCAAAGGTTACAGTAAATACTCCAATAACCATCACAAGTCTTATTCAACCAGGGTTATTTATAATGAAAGCAACAACCATTTTCCAAAGCATAATGAATATAAAATGAAATACTCTCTACCCAAATGCAGGCAGGAAACTTCTTTCTTAATGGTCAAACAGGAAAGTGATGGGATTTTACAGTATGTTCAATAAAATGAATCAAATCTTATCATTTTTTATGAATTATTTTCTGATGGCTCAATAGCAGCAGAAAAATAGTATTGGTGCATTTGGGCATGACAGACAGTATTAACTGGTAAAAGCAATTGACCAGAATAATTCCACGAAAATCTTTGTGCAAGCTTCTGATCACTTTTTCCTCAGTAATGTAAAGACCCATAACAATTAGTACAACACACAAAAAAAAACCTCTTGAGAAGCTTTGCTCTTCGCCATCTATTGTATTCGGTTCTTTAAAGCAAAGTAACGTGTGCAGGGTCATGTGCAATCCTTTCTTTGACGAGGTGAAAACCGAAGAGGAATGTTCCTCTCAACCCCGGTTTTTCACGCTTCGTAAACAAAAGCACCTGAGAGACTTCATTTATATTCTTCCGATGATCATCACGTTTCTATCGCTTTGTTCTGTGCTTATTTTTAGCAGCCAACTAAAGCAATCAGTTAACTTTTATTTCACTAATGTAATATTGAAGGAAGAAAGGTCGACTGGGGAAACAAACATTAACCATGTAAAACTTTGCCGGAGAATTCAATAAATTAACCTGTTTGCTCGAATGGACAGAAACCTCATACCAAACTAATCGGTAATTGCGGAATACAGCATATCTGTGTTATTGTTTTAAAAAAAATAATAACTCCATACACCGTAGTAGCAACTATAATTGGATATGTGCGTTTCATTAGCCCCGTCGGTAGGTCACGCTTGCATCGCTCCAATTTTGCAATGCAACAACGCATCCTACCTTCGTTAACTGGGCGATCTTCTTACTCATTTTCAAATGCATATCGTAGTCGTAGTGTTGCGCCGGGACCGCCGGAGTTGCTTTCGATCCGTTGCATTTGGCAGCGTGATCTGCCCAGCTCACTCCCGTCGCCATGGTTCCTAGGCTGGCAGAGCCTTCGGCAAAACGTAGCCCCCGATGCCCAAAGGCAGGCTGGGGGCGATCGGTGTCCAGCTCGGTCAGGCGGGCGGCAAAGTCCCCCGTGCAAGGGAGCTGAGTCGCAAGGGAAGTGCGATGCGTGCCACTCCAGAACTGTTCAGGCAAATGATGGTTCATTGACAGCATCGGGCAGGGCTGAGGAGGCACCAGTGGGTGGGCGCTTCACATTCCTGTCTGTGAACACAGGGCAAAGTTTGCATGAAACCAGCTCCGTGCTTTAACCTCATGAAATCCACACTCAACGGCAAGGTCTCTTTGGAGAGGGGATTTAACAGAGACGCACTAACCAGACAATAGACGTCCCCAATGTTCAGTCGCTAATGTTAGTTAAAGGCAGGTCGCACTCTGTGTCAATTGAAGTCTTCATCATAAACAAAATGTTCCTCATTTACACAGGCAAAATTCATGGTTGGGGGGGGGGGGGGGGGTGGTGGGATTAAGAAGACAGGTTCATATGGGGGAGGGGGGAATCATCCAAGCCAGAGTATTTGAAAAGTTTCAGACAAGAGCGTTGTTTCGGAGACGCAATTACCGAGCTCCGCTGTCCTTTAAATTCGTCGGGAGGTTTTACACAAGTAGCAGTGGGTGCTCGACTCACTCATTCCTCCAGAAGTTTCGGTTGTCAAAAATTATCCTTGAAAGCAAGGTCTGTTCATCTCGTGTGTTTTTAAGACTTCTAACTGGTCTAAATTTATTGGAAGAAATTCCTGTCTAATTCGGAGGAAACAAGTTCCAGAATCTAGATCACCTGACGATTCCTGCTTGGCTTTTCTTTCCACTTCATGTTGCATTCCTGGTTTTCTTGTCCTTCCTTGCTATCAGAAGAAAAATCTGCTGGTAATTTCATTAAGCAACTTTGCACAATTGGAAAATTTGAAATTAATTTACTCATATCGAATAAAAATATACTGGATGAAAACGTTTCTCAAATCAAATGTGTGAAAAGTGTCTCAGTATTTCTCTCCAACATTTTGTACAATAATTAGTCAAGACATTTTATTCAACATATGGAAAGCTTAAAGTGAGGGACGTTTCTACAATGAGATGTATGTGGCAGTATAGAAAGCTGTTGGTACCCCCAAAGTAAACACCCTTCTTCAACTGATAGTTCACGATAGTTTTCAGGTCTTCTGGTATGACCTCAGATTCTGGCCATCCATTAAGGTGAAGTATAAAGCTTTGCCTCCTTTCAAGTTTCTTTGCCAATCATCTGAACTGTAATTGTTGAAGTTGTTCTTGGTTGATGGATGCTGCCTCTGCTGTCCATGTAATAATTTCTTCTCGTTGTTCTGTCTCGGGTGATGAGGCATCTGCATGACTGTTGAGTGTTCCCAGTTTATGTTTTACCTCGTCGTTGTATGTGGCTAATAGCATGGCCATCTCTGAATTCTGGCTGCAGCTAATATTGGTTTCCCTTTGCGGGGGCCCAGAATCAAACTTAGAGGTTTGTTGTCAGTGATTAGGGTGAAAGTTCTTCCATAGAGATGTTGGTGGAATCTTTTTACACCAAAAATTATTGCTAATCCTTTTTCCAGTTGTGTGTAACTGTATTCGCTTGCAGTTAATGTCCACGAAGCAGATGTCACTGGTTGCTCACCCTTCTCTGTAATTTGGGACAATATTGCTCCCAGTCCTCCATCAACAGCTGGAGTCACTTCCTTGTTTGGGTCGTAGTGGATCAGTACCTCATTTATTGACGTTAATATTTCTTTAGTCAATTAACTGTGTTTTTAGTTTCCATATTCTAGTACCATTTTTGATCTTTCTTGAGTAAGCAGTTTGGGGGCTGCATAGACATTTCAGGGATATGTTTCTGATAGTGATTTGTGAGCCCTAGAAAGGACTGTAATTCCAACGTTTGTTGGATATGGAGCTTTGCGAATGGATTCTGTGGCTGCCGGATTCATTTGTACTCCCTCCTTGTCGATTGTAAATCCCAAGTATGTCACTCAGGGCAGCAGGAAGATAGACATATCCTGTTGTAATCATACTTTGACCTGTTGTAATCTGTTTAGGACCTTTTCAAGGTTTTGTAAGTGTTCCTTGTCATCTCGGCCCGTGATGATGATATCATGAAGGTAACATCCCACTGCTATTCCCTGTAGTAATTTGTCCAATGTAATTTGAAAAATTGCAGGTGCTGCTGAGATTCTGTGTGGCCTTTGTGTACAGGGGAACAGTCTCAGATGGGTATTGATAATAATTCTGTGTGGCCTGTGTGTACAGGGGAACAGTCTCAGATGGGTATTGATAGTAATTCTGTGTGGCTTGTGTGTACAGGGGAACAGTCTCAGATAGGTATTGATAGTAATTCTGTGTGGCCTGTGTGTACAGGGGAACAGTCTCAGATGGGTATTGATAGTAATTCTGTGTGGCCTGTGTGTACAGGGGAACAGTCTCAGATGGGTATTGATAGTAATTCTGTGTGGCTTGTGTGTACAGGGGAACAGTCTCAGATAGGTATTGATAGTAATTCTGTGTGGCCTGTGTGTACAGGGGAACAGTCTCAGATGGGTATTGATAGTAATTCTGTGTGGCCTGTGTGTACAGGGGAACAGTCTCAGATGGGTATTGATTCTCCCATATTTTCTTGATTCTTTGTCCAATTCTACTTGTTGGTATGCCTGTGACAAATCTAGTTTTGTGAACTTTTGTCCTTCATTTAGTGCTTGGAATAGTTCTTCTGCTTTGGGCATGGAGTGTTCTGCTACTTTTAGTGCTTGGTTGATGGTGACTTTGTAATAGCCGCAAATGCAAATCACACCATTTGCTTTCCATACAGGTACGATGAATGCTGCCCAATCACTGTATTCTACTGGTTCTAAAATGGCTTTATCTTTTAATTTATTTAACTCAGCTTCAATTTTCCCTTTCATTGCAAATGGGCTTTGATGAACTTTGGTTCCACATTCTCTTTTAATTGCAGTTTGGCTTGAACCCCTTTGATCTTTCCCAACCCTTGATGGAAGACCATGATATAGTTGTTGAGAATCTGGTTCTGGCTGGGTGTTTACATTCAGTATTGAACTGATTTCCACCCAGTCCAGGGGAATGTGTTGTAGCCAGTTTCTTCCAAAAAGTGCCGGTCCCTGGGTATCTACAATGTAGAGAGATAGTGTTTTTGATTGTTGTTGCTTGTATTGTACTTTGACTGCACATTTCCCAAATACTTTGATTTTGTCTTCCATTCTCAGTATTTCTTCAGTTGTTTTCACCGTAAGGTGCGGTAACAAGCGTTGCTTTAAATTTAATGGCATTAGAGACACTGCAGCTCCTGAATCAAGTTCCATTTTCAGAGGTTCGTTGTTTATTTTCTGCTGAATATAAATTGCTGTGCTTTTTTTTTTGTTTATCTTTCGGATGTGCAAGACTGCAGCTGTTGTTTTGTCATTGTCAAAGCTGTTGCTGTGCTTGTTGTTAGGGCTGCTTTCTCTCTCTCTGCTAGCGCTTTGATCTTGGCTGGGTGCTTATCACAATTTTGAGTCCACTGCGTTTTACTGTTTCTACAATTGGACATTTTGCTTTGCTATGTCCCTTTTTGTGCAAAGGGAAGCATTTGGAATTTTTTGAAGAAACAGTTTTCTGGGCGTTGGTTGTACTTCCCACAACAGAAGCACTGTTGGTGGGAAAACCTCTGACTAGAAGGTCTTGTGGGTCCACATCCAAATCTTTGTTTGCCATTTTTGAGCTGCAGGTAGTTCTATAAGCATTCTTGAGAGTTACTTCATCATTCATTGCCAGCAATTTCTGCTTTGCCTGGCGATCTGCCAACCCCATCACTAATCTGTCTCGAGGTGCTTGGGTCAGAAACTGCTTGAAGTGACAGTGCTTGGGAAATTTACGCAACACTGCCAGGTATTCACTTACTGCCTCCCCTGACATTTGTTTCCTTTCATAGAATTGTTGCCTTTTTGCCATAACCAGTGGTCTGGGACTTAAGTGGTTCCCCAGTGCATAACTCGATGTATGTCTTTGTCCCTGGGTCCTCCAGAGACAGCAAAGTTTTAAGGAGATTGAATGTTTTGCTGCCCATTATACTGGGGAATAGGGTATATTTTCAGTTTACCGGGGCTTCAATAATATTATGGGCTACTCTGTAGTAGTTAAACCGTTCTACGTAATTACCCCAACTTTCATCTGCTTCGTTGAATTCTCTGAACTTTCCATCTACCATCTTGGCACACTTTCACTTTGATCTCTTGGTGGAAACTCGTGGAGCTTGTTAGGTAGTCACCTTTTACCTTTTATCCTTTGCTTCCTTCCCCCGGTTGGCCATGGAGCACGCGTAGGGTTCAATTCATTCCTCATCACCACTGTTGTGTATGCACTTACACAATGAGGACTTGTGCCTATACGAGAACTTATTACTAACCTCACAGTTATTCTGGACTGTTAATGGTTGCACTGATCAGAAAGCAGTGACAAATCCATATGGTAAAATATTTATACAATTCCATGCATTTTGACCTAGGTTTCTTTTCATATGAGCAATCAATAATGGAGGTTATAATTACACACCCATTTCTGGTACCATCATTAATACTGTTTACGAACTAACAACCCCTTTAAGTATTTTTGGGACTAAAGCAACTTTGTTAGCATTAACACAGGAACAGCAATGGTAAATTCAAAATAATAGTTGTTTTAAAATTAAACCATTAACAACATAACACTTCTTTACTTATCTCTAAACTTGCTTAATTCTAAACTCACACACACACACACACACACAATATGCAAAGAGTGTGTGTGTGTGTGTGTAATTAAACTCCCACTCTGAAAAGTCAAACTTTATAAGTTCAGCATAATTTTAGTCTTGCTTGAAGATCTTAAATTCTCAGTTCAGAGATAATTATAAAGTGCTTTTAAAATATTATATCATCATGCCTCTTTATTGACAATAGCTATTTTCTTCCATGATGAATTCACAAACCCAGATAGGGGTTAAAAAAATTGGCCGTACACAAAAATAGACCTAGTAGAAATCTGTCCTCTTTTCCAAAGAGACAGGAAATTGGTCTTCCTTAGTTCAAAAGCATTGATTCTGTGTTCCCCTTTTCCCAGGAGTAGCACACAACAAATGCACCAATACTAGTTACTGTAACTCAAACCTGTCACAGAACTCTTACAAAACTGAACTCAAAATGTCTGAATTTGGTAATATATTTCTCCAAATCATGTGACCGTTACATCATCACCAAGGTGAGTCTCAATTCTTGGAAACCACATGACCATCAGTTTTATTTCTACCAAAATTCTGTTCCTTTTTCAAAACTATTCCATATCCATAACAATTTCTGACCTCATCTCTGTTCAAGAGGCTTTGATTAAAAACAGATAGCTTCCTTCAGCAGTTCTTGAATAATTAAGACCCACTTGAATTTCATTAGCTCTGTCTGTCCAAGACATATCGACTCCGAGAATGAACATGCTTCTCAGAAAATAATGGTTCTCTATAAATGTGCTGTAATCTGTGTGTGACCCTGTACCAATCCACAGCTAACTTACTAAGAATACAGATACAATATTTTAGCTCTATAATTTTTATTATGACATTTTTATAAAATAAATATAATTTCACATTAAATTAAGGGTTAACACAAATCTGTAACAATGCCATCTTCGTTCATCCTGGGCAGCTGCCTATACTGAACAAATGGGATTGATCATATCCCTTCCCCATTAACGCTATTTACAACTGGTCCAGTAAGCTGGTTATTTTGGACAATTTAAGCTGTAAAGTCTAATGTTAGTCCAAAGAATTGACATTAATACATTAATTGCTGACTGAGAAGTAATTTCCTCAACTAATGAGCTATAAATAATTTATTAAAGTTTGTGAAAGATGAATTCAGTTTAAATGGGGAGATCATTGGAAATGTGACAACTTGTATAACCATTTGCTTAGTACATTGGGTCACCTTTTATCAGTCCCAATGACAGTCCAACTGAGCCTTAAACAGTTTTGATTTCAATATTTGCTGGTGAGTGCATTATTGACCTGATGCATGGCTCTGGCATAAATGTTGAATAATTTGTTTTGTAAATGCATTTCAGTGGTATTTGGTTTTGTGTCGCAGAGTTATAAGGAGGTCTGTTGGGTTTTCCACCGTTATGATTAATGATTAATTTATGTGAGAATGCCTATTTTAAATGTTGGAGGCCAAATCATTCACCTGATTTAATTAATTGTTGTCAATAATTTTGTAATTATGTGAAAATATATTTCTCAAAATGTTGACGCTTTTAGTATTGTAACTTTGAAAGCCAGAGTTTTGTAAAGAAAATTATTTCAGCAGAAATATATCTGTAAACATTAACTTTCAAATAGAAACCCTTACATACATTGAACAAATAAACATTTCAATGTTTATCAGTTTTTCAGTATAAAAGCAGAAATTGCTATAATTTTAAATTTGATTACTTTAAAATAATCAAAATTAAATTAATTTAGTGATCCTACTTAAACTTTTTTTGGCTAAATACCTTTAGTGGTCTTTTATCTAAAATAGATAATTCTAAAATTATTATTGAACCTGAGAGAATAGGTTCAAGGTGAGAGAGAGGAGAGATTTAAGAGGAACTTGAACTGGAACTTTTTCACTCAGAGGGTCATCTGAATCTGGATCAAAGTGCCAGAAGAAGCTATAGAAGAGGGTATGATTTCAACATTCAAAAGTTGTTTGGATAGACATAAAAATAGGATATGGACCAAACACAGGCAAATGTAACTTGCCCATAATACCAACTTTGTCGGCATAAGTATCTTGAACTGAAGGGTCATTTGAGCCTCTGACTCTCTACCTCTCTCTAGAAATTGTGTTGGAGCAAAGAAATACTGATCAGAAGACTGGGGTTGAATGTATACTCTCATGATGTTGTTCATTTAACTCAGAGAAGAGCAAAATTGCCAAGACTTTAAGCCACATGAGAAATTTGACCCTTTACATCAGGATCCTTCTTTGTACTGTATTGGTACACTAATGTTAAATTTGCCAGAAGTGCTCAGTTTTAATCTTGCAGTGTTCTTGCTGGTCTGCTTTTTCACAAAATGTTCAACTTTTAAATAATGCTGTTTTCCCCTAAACCATTCTATTTAATCTACCACCAATATTTTTTTGCCAGGCTGCTCCATTGCATTTTGTAAGTTCTTGCTTACATTGCCGACTGTTCACACTCAAGATTGAATCTTCCTTGCTCCTCTAGCTACATTTCCACACTCAAAGGATACAGCCAATGGGTAGTTAGCATGTCTGCATCTAACATTTCTTTAGCTGGATGACCTAAATATGGAGGAGGAGATATAGAAAGTCTCATCACCATTGCCTTTTTCCACTTTGGTTTATAGGGTCACATGCTCTTATTTAGTTCCCTGCAAAGCAAGATCTAGGAACTCTATGGTTAATAAGACTACGGAGATCTTTGACCTTCCACACCTCAAGTTCAGGTGCATGGACATGTTTTCAAAGCACTTTGTGTCAACAAAATCCAACATGAGGAAGTGCTAAATGCTCATTTGGTTGCTATATTATAGGGAAGTTGGGATTAAGCTAGAGAGAGCACAGAAAAGATTCACAAGGATTTTGCTGAGATTGAAGCAAAGATGGTTGAGAGGTGCTATGATATACATATTATGAGATCCATAACTAGTCAGTCTGTTTCCTATGGTAGAGGAGTCCAAGGATAGAGCTGGAGAAAGATGATAAAGAACCTCAAGGTCATACAATCGGAGCATGCAAAAACCCTGCATCAGTAGTAGAAGTGCATACTACCTCACAAACTATTATCTTCCGGTCCTAATAACTCGAGTTCCCTCGAGAACCATTTCTAGGGAAATGGTTTAAAGGGGATCTGAAGGAGTAAATTTTTCACACAAAGAGTAGCTGATATGTGGAATGAGCAGTCATAGGAGGTGGTTGAGGCATGAACAGTAACCACATTTAAGAAGCATTTGGATAGGTATTTGAATAAGCAGAGCATAGAGGGAAATTGAATTAATCCAGGGAACTGTAATTAGTATAGATCGACATGATGGCATAGATGCAGTGATTAAAGGGCCTGCTTCTAGGCTATATAACTATAATTTTGCACATCTGAAAAGCTGCACTGATCTTCATGCTTACAAGCATTACTCCTCACGGAACCCCCGGAAACTCTTGCCATGAACACTTGACCATATGTCTGGAAGGTCACTGTGCCTGCTTATCAGGAAGAGCATCTGTCCTGTTTGTAAGTTCTCCATCAAACTTTCAAGATCCCTCTTTGAGGACGACAGAGCTAGTCCCTCACCTCTGAAATCAGTCAGTGCAGCAGCTGCTCCTGAGGAAGCAGTGGCTTATAGTCATGGCAGCAGGTCAGGCTTGTGTTGTGCACATGACCTTTTAACGTTTGGCTCCCATGTCTATGTGCCAACACCCAGGCAGTTTTAAAGCACATCGCTAGCTTTGTGAGGAAGATGATCTATACCAGGGGTGGCCAACCTTTTAATTTTACATTTTTAATTACAGCGCCTATGTGTCCGTGGCGCCCAATTAACCTACACTCCTGGTACGTACACGTGGCCTGAAATGGCCTGTTACCATGCTGTAAATTAAAGATTAAAAATTAAAAGGTTGGCTACCCCTGATCTATACTATTTCCTAAGGAAGATCACGATTCCTATTAGCACATTAGCAGATAGTCAATGCAGACAGCATACATGGAAAGATAATTCTTGGGTCATTTCATAGATCCTGCCTGACTTGCCGATGGTTTTCAGCATTTACTGTTTCTGATTTTCAATATCTGCAATTTTTTAATTTTCATTTCTAAACAGCACTTGAATGCCAGGCCACACCATGTTAGCATAATATCAACATTTGGAAAATAAGTCATAGGTCCACATCTTTCCAACTGAAGAGAATAAAATGAAAGACCTTGTATTGACACAGCCATACAAATTAGGCACAGAGAATGACACTCAGTCCCCTGAGCATACTCTGGGTCTGCCATTCAATAAGATCACAGCCAAACTAATTATAATCTCATTTGTTAGTTGTCAGTCATTTCCAAGGAGCCAACTAGGAATTACATTTGAATTTCCTGAAATCTGATTATTAATGTGCCTTTTGGCTGCAGTCAATACATGTCCTGAGGAAAAGAAATACTTGAAAATTTTGCACACAAAAGGATTAATTGGAACAAATATAAGAAACCTTATTTATGTTACAGATATGCCCTCACAGTACAACAGGGCAAGTTACTTTAAGAAAAAAAAATTATAGCCCAATGGGATGCTACAGAATTTCCTGTTTATGAGCTACTTTTGTAATATGAATAGACTGGGTGGCAGAGTTACCACTAAAGTGCCGTGGGGGTGGGTGAGTGGGTGTGTGTGTTTCCTCCGGGTGTTCCAGTTATCTCCCTCTCTTCAAAATGTATAGAGGTTGTAGGTTAATTGAGGTATTTTGGCAGCATGGGCTTATAGGCCTGCAGGTCCTGTTACCTTGCAATATGCCTAAAAAAATTGTTCTAAGTTGCCTTTATTTTCATTTGTATTGTCCCTTACTGCCCTCTGCTGGCAAACATACAAACCTTGAGTTTGGTTTTGTGGCTCCCAACAGATTCAGATTTATTGTCAGAGTTCATACATGACATTACATACAGCCCTGAGATTCTTTTTCCTGCAAGTGAGGGAGGATTACCACTTATTGGTAATGCAAAAAAAAAACTGTACACATGTTTACATTGTCTTTTTTACATGGAATTAAAGAAATATAAACAGATAAAGAAATGTAAACAAACTAACTGCAATACAGAGAGAATTTAAAAAAAATCAATGAAGTGCAAAATTAAGAACCCCTAGTTGAGTCCCTGATTGAGTTTGTTGTTCAGGAGTCTGATGGTGGAGGGGAAGTATGGAAAATATACCTATGTACTATTCATTATGTATTCATTAATCCATTACTATAAAACAATTTACTATGTACATCAACTACACAGTTTATGGGAAATATTAATATAATTAAGTAACAGCCACAGTATGTAGAAAAGTTGGCTGATTATAGTATGTGTAGAATTTACTGACTCCAAAGCCTACTAACTTTAAAATACAAAGAGGGAAAATATTTTCATACCCAAGATTACACAAAACTGCTTACTTTAAAACATAAGTCCAGAGAGAAAACATCAAAGTCATATATGGGAGTAACAGGAGATCAGATAGGAGAAGTTATTCAGGATGAGGTAGGGGGAACCATAGTGGTGAGTAATTTATTCTGAAACAGGCCGGTGACAAGAAGGAAGATGTAGCTCAAGAAGAGGTAATAAAGAGTACCATGATCAAGAAACGAACCCAGGATGAGCTAATTGGTACAAAACATCAAAGTCGAACATTGATAAATAACTGAAAATCTGTATATAAAAAAAAGATCAGTGTCTCATAAAAACAGGCATTTCAGAGTCCAGGCTTTGATTTGTCTCAGCTTTTGTTTGCAAATAAAGGCTTAAACTTTTCTGAATAATTTTTCACATTTCCTGACTCATTTTTGGACATCAAAAAACCGCAACAGAATTTGGTGCAGCGAGCAGGGTTGGAAAGAAACTCATCAGAAAAGAGGTGGCTGGTCGAGAGCGCTTCCCAGCCCCTCGAGGATCTTCTCGGAACCAAAAGATAAAGGGTGGTCAACTGCAAAAAGGGTAAGAGGTTTTTGTTTTAAATTTGGGCTAAGATCTGTTGGGAATGGGGGTGGGGAGGGGGGAGTTCTCCAGGGACAGAGAAGCGCCAAAAGACAGTCACAGGGTCTCTCTAGTCCAAAGAATTTGCTGACAAATTGACCAGAAAGGAGGCTCAGAGAAATGATCAGGAAAACTGCGCAGTGGGGTGAGTAGTCGTAAGGGATAGAGTTTGATTAAAGGAAAAATTCCACGTGGTGTTGATAAGTCCAGTGGTGTTGGTAAGTCCTCGTGGATACTGCCCTAGGTAAATAGGAATCTGCATAGGATTCCTGCACAGGAATCTGCCCTAGGTAAATAGGAATCTAAATAGGAATCTGCTAGGTAAATAGGAATCTAAATAGGACAATTTAAAACCACAGAGTTTTTAGGGAAAAAAGTAGAAGTAGCATTGAAAACAGTATAGTAACTGCAAAGAGTGGACAGGACAGAAATAAAGACTGGACTGAATGATGAACAAAATAGCACAATGAATAAAGCAACTGCAGGTGAAATATTAAGTAAAAAGTCCCAGTATCTAAAAAAAAATCATAAAAATCTGAAAAATGGGAGAACAGAACAAAAATGCAGTCAATCCAGTGGCCAAAGGAAGGCACCTTTGACATAGACATGTGTAGTGAAATGAAATGGAAGTACTGATCAAAAATTATAAATCCAAAATATGAGAATGAAAGAGAGAGCAGGAGGTGGAGACACTGAAGCTTTTCAGGACAGGAGAAAGAATGGGAAAAGCGTGTCCGGCAGTGAGGAATACTAAAGAAGAAAGTAAAAAACTGGAGAAACAGCCTGAACAGGAGGAGAATCAGGAAAAGAAACCGACATTATGTGGAGTAAATGTAACTCGGTGTTCTTATTCAACCTTGATACAGGGATATAGGGGAAGGGGCTACTAGGGGTGTGATTTACCTTGTAAGCTTGAAGGACAGCCTCACTAGATACACCAAACAGTTTTAAGGAGAAAGGTCCAGTGAAGACATTAAGACTTTTTTTATAACAAACTGAAAAAGAGAGGCCCATCCTCAACATGAGAACTTTATTATTATGTCTCTTGTTGCTCTGACATTTGAACTGAATACCGGAGTCGTGATTGAAAAGAGTAATTTTTGGTGACAGCATAATAGCTTTTTAAATGTGTCTTACTTATATGATGATAAGATGAATGTTTATAGCTGTTGAATCTATTCCCATATTCTAACCAACTCAACGGGAGTTGAGATGATTGCGATTCTCAAAACCCAGCCCTACCCCATACAGAAAGTGATAGAATGGATTTTGAGACAGAATGGACTCTAGACAAGGTGATAAACATGTGGAGGATGACAAGATATAACATGACATCTTTTATTAAATGGTATCTCCAGTCATATAGCTATACTAAACCTAGGAGAAAGTTGATGCAAGACTCTTAGTGTATACAATGAGACATTTATTTTGACATAAAGCATATCCATGGCTCACTACCAATTGCATGGGGTCCTGTTAATTTAAATATGTAATTCCCTCTACACATCATGTACAAGAGCTACACCAGTCAGAAGTTAGGCCTATTGGTTAATGAATCATTTAAGTGGTTCCAAGCAGCAAAAGGAAGGTGTATAGAAAGCCAGCCACACTCATTTGATCAGATACATACAGGATGGGAATGTGGGATAATAAAATTGAAAGATGATTTGCCTTGTATAGAAGAACACTGATGGGAACATGAATGTAGGATTAAAGAAGGACACTTTTCATGCACTTGTTTAAGAAAGAAATGTTTGAATCTAACTTTGAACTCAGATGGTTTGTGGGGAAAATATAAAGTAAGGATAGGAAAAATCACCCTCGATCCCAGACATTGGTACTAACAAATGCGTGTGATGAGTAAAAGAAAGCCTATGTATTACAGGAAACAGCCTCCCTGCCTTGTTTGCCATTGGGACAATAGGACCTCTTGTCGTCTTATACCCAGAAAATACTAGAGTCAGAAGATGGATTATCGCCGTGGAGTGTCAAAGGAATTTGTGCAGACTATACAATCCTGTTACCCTAAGATCTGACATTGGATAGGGAGTCCTCAGCTCCATATCCCTTGAAAGATCAGCTGGGGTGGCTGATGAGAATCGCAATCATCTCATCTGTGGCTTAACAGCATTGGGCAATGAGACAGTGGCAGGGTTAGAGGCTTTTAATTGAGAATTGGTAGAATTGAGGGTTTTCTCACAACAAACCACATGTGCGGTGGATTATCAGTTTGCTACCCAGGGTGGTGAATACTCGATGGTAGGGATAAGTGCATTACAAAGGTTACAGATGAATCCTTAGAGGCGATGCAAGATTCCATAATCAGTTAGACAGTTTTATTCAGGGAGCGACGGGCAGAATGGATGGCTTGTTTGGTTAACCTGAATATTTGGAGGGTCATATATCTTACATGCAATTGTGATATTAGTTCATTTAAAATTATAAACCAAAAGAGAAGACTAAGAAAAGGAAAGTAGTATTAAAGTTAATTAAAACACAAAATGGAAGCCTGTTGTCTATATTGAGGAGAGGCTCCATGAATGATACGGACTGGTACAGCATTAACAGATGGCTTTGGAATGCAGGCAGTGCACATAAGAAATACCTGACAAGTTCTCTGTTTATATTCCCTGGGAGACCAAGGTTCGATTCAAAGGAGGGGGGGGGGGGGAATGAGAGGAGTGGGATAATCAGATAATCCCACTCGCAGATACTTGGTGGCTGTGCAGTCAGGAAGGAGGGCTGATGTACTGTTATAATCTGCACGACGAGTAAGACACACAAGAGTGCAGCACGGCTGAGAATAGCCTGTGAGGGTTCCTGGGTTGTTTTTCATGTCTCAAACATGAAAGGACAGGTTTTTGGCTCAGTGGCTCAGGGAGTAGGAAAAAGGTACAAGTCCCGCAAGACTCGCACCACCAGGTTCAGAAAGAACTGCTACTGTTGTGGGTTTTTGATGTCTAAAAATGAGTCAGGAAACGCAGAGAATTCTTCAGAAGAGTTTAAGCCTTTATTTGCAAACAAAAGCTGAGACAAATCAAAGCCTGGACTCTGAAATGTCTGTTGCATTGAGACACTGACCTTTTTTATACAGATTTTCAGTTACTTATCAATGTTTGACTTTGATTGATGTTTTGTACCAATTAGCTCATCCTAGGTTCGTTTCTTGGTCATGGTACACTTATCACTTCTTCTTGCGCTGCATTTATCTTCTTGTAACTGGCCTGTTTCAGAATAAATCACTTGCCACTATGGTTCCCCCTACCTCATCCTGTCTAACTTCTCCTATCTGATCTCCTGTTACTCCCATATATGACCTTGATGTTTTCTCTCTGGACTTATGTTTTAAAGTTAGCAGTTTTGTGTAATCTTGGGTATGAAAATATTTTCCCTCTTTGTATTTTAAAGTTAGTAGGCTTTGGAGTCAGTAAATTCTACACATACTATAATCAGCCAACTTTTCTACATACTGTGGCTGTTACTTAATTATATTAATATTTCCCATAAACTGTGTAGTTGAAGTACATAGTAAATTGTTATATTGTAAAGCGAACTCGTTGAAGACTGAGCACAAAATTTTGCAAATAACCCAGTTTTAGGGATAGCTATTGTAGTTTTAATCTGATCTTTTAAGTGTGCAGCTTTTGGTCTTCTCTCTCTCGCTATGTCAGAAGTTATAGTTGGATTCTGGGCAGGTCCCGGCAGACTGGAAGACAGCAAATGTCATGCCACTTTTTAAGAAGGGATGTAGGCAGAAGATTGGAAATTATCGGCCAATTAGCTTGACGTCTGTAGTTGGAAAAATGCTTGAAGCTGTCATTAAAGATGAAATAGTGAAAGTTTTGGATTGTAAGGGTTCAATCAGGCAGGTGCAGCATGGTTTTAGAAAGGGAAGATCTTGTTTGACAAACTTGTTAGGATTCTTTGAGGATATAATGGGTGCGGTGGATAGAGGGGAACAGGTTGATGTTGTATATTTGGATTTCCAGAAAGCGTTTGATAAGGTGCCGCACAAGAGACTTCTCAGTAAGTTACAGGAAAGTGGAGTCCGGGGAAGTATATTGGCCTGGATTGAAAATTGGTTGTCTGACAGGAGGCAGAGAGTCGGGATAAATGGGAGTTTTTCAGGTTGGCAGAGAGTGGTAAGTGGGGTGCCGCAGGGGTCAGTGTTAGGCCCACAACTGTTCATCATTTACATTGATGACTTGGAGGAGGGGACAAAATGTGGTGTTGCCAAGTTTGCGGATGACACCAAATTGAGTGGAAGAGCAAATTGTAATGAGGATGTGGAGAGTCTGCAGAGGGATATAGTTAAGCTGGATGAGTGGGCAAAGGTTTGGCAGATGGAGTACAATGTTAGTAAATGTGAGATTATCCACTTTGGCAAGAAAAATAAAAGAGCTGAATATTATTTGAAGGGTGAAAAACTACAGCATGCTGTTGTGCAGAGGGACTTGGGAGTGCTTGTGCTTGAATTGCAAAAAGTTAGGTTGCAGGTGCAGCAGGTTATTAAGAAGGCAAATGGAATGTTGGCCTTCATCGCTAGAGGAATTGAATTCAGGAGTAGGGAGGTAATGTTGTAACTGTATAAGGTACTGGTGAGACCGCACCTGGAGTACTGAGTCCAGTTCTGGTCTCCATATTTGAGGAAGAATATACTGGCTTTGGAGGCGGTCCAGAGGAGATTTACTAGGTTGATCCCTGGGATGAAGCAGTTGACTTATGATGAAGGATTAAATCGTCTAGGATTGTATTCGCTCGAGTTCAGAAGAATGAGAGGAGATCTTATAGAAACATATAGGATTATGAAGGGTATGGATAGAATAGATGTAGGAAGGTTTTTTGAGCTGGCCGGGGAAACTAAAACGAGAGGACACAGTCTCAAGATTTGGAGGAGTAGATATAGGACAGAGATGAGGAAAAATAGTTTTTCCCAGAGAGTAGTGAATGTTTGGAATTCTCTAACCAGGGAAGTGGTTGAGGCTGCTTCATTAAACATATTTACAATTGGGTTAGATAAATTTTTACATGATAGAGGAATTAGAGGATATGGGGAGAAGGCAGGTAGGTGGAGTTAGGTCATAAATTAGATCAGCCATGATCTTATTAAATGGCGGAGCAGGCTCGATGGGCCATTTTTGGCCTACTCCTGTTCCTACTTCCTATGTGTCTCAAATGTACTATTCATTATGTATTTATTACTATACAACAATTTACTATGTACTTCAACTACACAGTTTATGGGAAATATTAATATAATTAAGTAACAGTCACAGTATGTAGAAAAGTTGGCTGATTATTGTATGTGTAGAATTTGCTGACTCCAAAGCCTACTAACTTTAAAATACAAAGAGGGAAAATATTTTCATCCCTAAGATTACACAAAACTGCTAACTTTAAAACATAAGTCCAGAGAGAAAACATCAAGGTCATATATGGGAGTAACAGGAGATCAGATAGGAGAAGTTAGACAGGATGAGGTAGGGGGAACCATAGTGGCAAGTGATTTATTCTGAAACAGGCCAGTTACAAGAAGATAAATGCAGCGCAAGAAGAAGTGATAAGTGTACCATGACCAAGAAACGAACCTAGGATGAGCTAATTGGTACAAAACATCAATAAAGTCAAACATTGATAAGTAACTGAAAATCTGTATGAAAAAGGTCAGTGTCTCATAGCAACAGACATTTCAGAGTCCAGGCTTTGATTTGTCTCAGCTTTTGTTTGCAAATAAAGGCTTAAACTTTTCTGAAGAATTCTCTGCGTTTCCTGACTCATTTTTAGACATCAAAAACCCACAACAGTAGCAGTTCTTTCTGAACCTGGTGGTGCGAGTCTTGCGGATCTTATACCTTTTTCCTGATGGTAGCAATGAGGAAAGATCATGCTGGGTGATGAGCATCCTTGATGATTGCTGCTACTCTCTGATGGCCCTTCCAAGTGTAGCAACACTTCACGTGGATCTACAGGGGTCACCTACTGCATCCGGTGCTCTCGTTGTGGTCTCTTCTATATCACAAAGATGGAGCACAGACTGAGAGATCTCTTTGTTAAATACCTTTACTCTGTCCACTATAATATGGGGATCTCCCTGTGGCAACTCATTTCAATTCCCCACTCCATTCTCACATCAACATGTCTGTCCATGGTCTCATGCACTGAAAAACTGAGACCATCCATAAAAATTGGAGGAACAACCTCATATTCCATTTGGGCACCCTCCAACCAGATGACAATAACACAGACTTCTCCAGTTATTGTTTGCCCCCCCCCCCAAACCTTTCTCTATCCCTATGTTCCTTCAGCTCCCCACTCCTCGTGCATCTCTTTCCCTATCTGTCTCCTTTCCTCCAGTCTACATTCACATACTTACACCACCCTCCCCCAGTCAATTCTCAGCATTTTGTTCCTGTCTTCCTATCCACCTATGACCCTTGGCTGTTGACTTGTTCTCCTCCCCCTCCCTTTTTATTCAGGTACCTGCCTGCTTTTTACTCACAACTCTATAAGAGGTCAGTCCCATTGGTGATATATCTTTGCCTCCTATGGATGCTGTGGGACCTGTTTTGATGTTTCTTGTATCAATAATAATTTTAGGTAGCCTGGCATGAGTTTTAACCTAAAGGATAGGTAAGAAGTTACAGAAGCAAGATAATGTGGAAAACTGGAAATTCTATTCCATCAAACCAAAGGAAATCACACACAATGTATCAGCTCCTTCCATATTTTACTCAGCGGGTCTGGAGATTACACTTTACATCCCACCCCAGAGATACAGAAGGTGACAATGTAGTATACCGGAACAGAAGTCAATCAAAAATGCTATAATTTGAGTAAGCAAATCAGTGGATACACAGACTCCATATGCTGAAATATGCAGCAAAATAAATATAAACTGCTGCAGGAACTCAATGGGGTTAGGCAGGTTTGAGGGAGGCAAATGGACAGTCAACTCTCTCTGCATCATGACTCAAGTCAGTGTCCTTCTTGTTTAGTGTATTAGCACCATTTGTAAAAGAGAAAGGCAGTTCCAGTCCATGGACTATATTTGTGATGCACCATCAATTACTTCAAAAGACTAGAAGTTATATAGAAACTGATAGGATTTTATTAACAACAGAATGGAGACACGTACATGCTGGTCAACTGGACTGAGGAGGGCGCTGCGGCCAGTCACCTTTATTCAGGGTCTGTGGGAGGAGCCACCAGCACAGCCAGCAAGGGGCGTGTCTAGACAAACTATAGCAAGTGCTGGCACAGCCAAAACCGATAGTCAATGGTTTACCACAATTTGTATTTCAACCAATTTGTTGCTCTCAGGACCTTGTAGTGCCTGCACACGAACCTGGCGAGATGTAAATGGCAAACTATGTTGCAACACACCATCCATCCCTCCAATTTTTAGCCGTCGGTGTGTGCAAAAATCTTAGGGTGTGCAATTTTCCCCCCCCCCGGTGACCCAAGAATGTGCGCACTGAACGCCGGTTCAAAGGGAGGCTTGAAACGGTTTCAAGATTAGCTTGGCACAGCCTACCTCTCATGGTTAATATAACGGTATTGGCGTGTTTTAGTATAGTACAAACATGACTGCATTCTACGAAGTAACGTATTTAGTTAAGATTTGATCTATGCTTTGAACAACTGTGTTGATCCCTGAACTAAAACATCTTGGGGAACGGTTCTTTGGCGCGCTGGTGGCCAAACGTGTGCGCCCGCACAGACGGGAGAGCCAGTCCGAACCGAGGCGTTCCTGACCTGGTACCTGAACGCTCTTAATCTGATCCCATGACTCTTCCTGATTTGAAACCAGGTGCAAACCGCTGCATCTGTAAGAGCTCTTCAAAGCAGCCCATGACCCTTCAGGTAATCGCTGGACCTTCAAAAGCTCGCGTCAAAAGCCTCAGCGTTTCCAGCACCTCGTGGGGTTATCCGGCAGAATGACCTTTCAGGCTGAGACGCTGCCGTCCGCGCCGGGCACACAGCACTTCCGGCGGCTGGCCTCGTAATCTCGCGAGATCGAATTTGAATGCTTCGGCGGTTGTTGGTGGCGGTTCACGTTCACCTCATTTTTAAAAGTTCCCATCTCGAACGGAGAGGTAAGGTTCGCGGCGATTCTGGTGACGGGGGCGATATCGGCAAGGGCTCGGGGTTGCAGGAGCGGTGCATTCCTGGCACCGCCAGGGTGAGGGGGGTGGGCAGGAACAGGGAATCGAGGCAGGAACAGGGAATGGGGGAGCAGCAGGAATAGGCAATGGAGGAGGCGGGAACCGGGAATGGAGGGGGAAATGGGAGGAGGGAAGAGGAACGAGGAATGGGAGGGGGGAACAGGAACGGGGAATGGGAGGGGGGAACAGGAACGGGGAATGGGAGGGGGGTACAGGAACGGGGAATGGGAGGGGGGAACAGGAACGGGGAATGGGAGGGGGGAACAGGAACGGGGAATTGGAGCAGGAACGGAATTGGGGGGAGCAGGCACAGGGAATGGGGGAGCAGGCACAGGTACAGGGAATGAGGGAGGAGCAGGCACAGGGAATGAGGGGGGAGCAGGCACAGGAACAGGGAATGAGGGGGGTGCAGGCACAGGAACAGGGATTGAGGGGGGAGCAGGCACAGGAACAGGGAATGAGGGGGGAGCAGGCACAGGAACAGGGAATGAGGGGGGAGCCGGCACAGGAACGGGGAATGAGGGGGGAGCCGGCACAGGAACGGGGAATGAGGGGGAAGCAGGAACGGGGAATGGGGGGAGCAGGAACGGGGAATGGGGGGAGCAGGAACGAGGAATGGGGGGAGCAGGAACGGGGAATGGGGGGAGCAGGAACGGGGAATGGGGGGAGCAGGAACGGGGAATGGGGGGAGCAGGAACGGGGAATGGGGGGAGCAGGAACGGGGAATGGGGGGAGCAGGAACGGGGAATGGGGGGAGCAGGAACGGGGAATGGGGGGAGCAGGAACGGGGAATGGGGGGGAGCAGGAACGGGGAATGGGGGGAGCAGGAACGGGGAATGGGGGGAGCAGGAACGGGGAATGGGGGGAGCAGGAACGGGGAATGGGGGGAGCAGGAACGGGGAATGGGGGGAGCAGGAACGGGGAATGGGGGGAGCAGGAACGGGGAATGGGGGAGCAGGAACGGGGAATGGGGGAGCAGGAACGGGGAATGGGGGAGCAGGAACGGGGAATGGGGGGAGCAGGAACGGGGAATGGGGGAGCAGGAACGGGGAATGGGGGGAGCAGGAACGGGGAATGGGGGGAGCAGGAACGGGGAATGGGGGGAGCAGGAACGGGGAATGGGGGGAGCAGGAACGGGGAATGGGGGGAGCAGGAACGGGGAATGGGGGGAGCAGGAACGGGGAATGGGGGGAGCAGGAACGGGGAATGGGGGAGCAGGAACGGGGAATGGGGGAGCAGGAACGGGGAATGGGGGGAGCAGGAACGGGGAATGGGGGGAGCAGGAACGGGGAATGGGGGGAGCAGGAGCGGGGAATGGGGGGAGCAGGAGCGGGGAATGGGGGGAGCAGGAGCGGGGAATGGGGGGAGCAGGAACGGGGAATGGGGGGAAGCAGGAACGGGGAATGGGGGGAAGCAGGAACGGGGAATGGGGGGAAGCAGGAACGGGGAATGGGGGGAAGCAGGAACGGGGAATGGGGGGAAGCAGGAACGGGGAATGGGGGGAAGCAGGAACGGGGAATGGGGGGAAGCAGGAACGGGGAATGGGGGGAAGCAGGAACGGGGAATGGGGGGAAGCAGGAACGGGGAATGGGGGAAGCAGGAACGGGGAATGGGGGGAAGCAGGAACGGGGAATGGGGGGAAGCAGGAACGGGGAATGGGGGGAAGCAGGAACGGGGAATGGGGGGAAGCAGGAACGGGGAATGGGGGGAAGCAGGAACGGGGAATGGGGGGAAGCAGGAACGGGGAATGGGGGGAAGCAGGAACGGGGAATGGGGGGAAGCAGGAACGGGGAATGGGGGGAAGCAGGAACGGGGAATGGGGGGAAGCAGGAACGGGGAATGGGGGGAAGCAGGAACGGGGAATGGGGGGAAGCAGGAACGGGGAATGGGGGGAAGCAGGAACGGGGAATGGGGGGAAGCAGGAACGGGGAATGGGGGGAAGCAGGAACGTGGAATGGGGGGAAGCAGGAACGGGGAATGGGGGGAAGCAGGAACGGGGAATGGGGGGAAGCAGGAACGGGGAATGGGGGGAAGCAGGAACGGGGAATGGGGGGAAGCAGGAACGGGGAATGGGGGGAAGCAGGAACGGGGAATGGGGGGAAGCAGGAACGGGGAATGGGGGGAAGCAGGAACGGGGAATGGGGGGAAGCAGGAACGGGGAATGGGGGGAAGCAGGAACGGGGAATGGGGGGAAGCAGGAACGGGGAATGGGGGGAAGCAGGAACGGGGAATGGGGGGAAGCAGGAACGGGGAATGGGGGAAGCAGGAACGGGGAATGGGGGGAAGCAGGAACGGGGAATGGGGGGAAGCAGGAACGGGGAATGGGGGGAAGCAGGAACGGGGAATGGGGGGAAGCAGGAACGGGGAATGGGGGGAAGCAGGAACGGGGAATGGGGGGAAGCAGGAACGGGGAATGGGGGGAAGCAGGAACGGGGAATGGGGGGAAGCAGGAACGGGGAATGGGGGGAAGCAGGAACGGGGAATGGGGGGAAGCAGGAACGGGGAATGGGGGGAAGCAGGAACGGGGAATGGGGGGAAGCAGGAACGGGGAATGAGGGGAAGCAGGAACGGGGAATGGGGGGAAGCAGGAACGGGGAATGGGGGGAAGCAGGAACGGGGAATGGGGGGAAGCAGGAACGGGGAATGGGGGGAAGCAGGAACGGGGAATGGGGGGAAGCAGGAACGGGGAATGGGGGGAAGCAGGAACGGGGAATGGGGGGAAGCAGGAACGGGGAATGGGGGGAAGCAGGAACGGGGAATGGGGGGAAGCAGGAACGGGGAATGGGGGGAAGCAGGAACGGGGAATGGGGGGAAGCAGGAACGGGGAATGGGGGGAAGCAGGAACGGGGAATGGGGGGAAGCAGGAACGGGGAATGGGGGGAAGCAGGAACGGGGAATGGGGGGAAGCAGGAACGGGGAATGGGGGGAAGCAGGAACGGGGAATGGGGGGAAGCAGGAACGGGGAATGGGGGGAAGCAGGAACGGGGAATGGGGGGAAGCAGGAACGGGGAATGGGGGGAAGCAGGAACGGGGAATGGGGGGAAGCAGGAACGGGGAATGGGGGGAAGCAGGAACGGGGAATGGGGGGAAGCAGGAACGGGGAATGGGGGGAAGCAGGAACGGGGAATGGGGGGAAGCAGGAACGGGGAATGGGGGGAAGCAGGAACGGGGAATGGGGGGAAGCAGGAACGGGGAATGGGGGGAAGCAGGAACGGGGAATGGGGGGAAGCAGGAACGGGGAATGGGGGGAAGCAGGAACGGGGAATGGGGGGAAGCAGGAACGGGGAATGGGGGGAAGCAGGAACGGGGAATGGGGGGAAGCAGGAACGGGGAATGGGGGAGCAGGAACGGGGAATGGGGGAGCAGGAACGGGGAATGGGGGAGCAGGAACGGGGAATGGGGGGAGCAGGAACGGGGAATGGGGGAGCAGGAACGGGGAATGGGGGGAGCAGGAACGGGGAATGGGGGGAAGCAGGAACGGGGAATGGGGGGAAGCAGGAACGGGGAATGGGGGGAAGCAGGAACGGGGAATGGGGGGAAGCAGGAACGGGGAATGGGGGGAAGCAGGAACGGGGAATGGGGGGAAGCAGGAACGGGGAATGGGGGGAAGCAGGAACGGGGAATGGGGGGAAGCAGGAACGGGGAATGGGGGGAAGCAGGAACGGGGAATGGGGGGAAGCAGGAACGGGGAATGGGGGGAAGCAGGAACGGGGAATGGGGGGAAGCAGGAACGGGGAATGGGGGGAAGCAGGAACGGGGAATGGGGGGAAGCAGGAACGGGGAATGGGGGGAAGCAGGAACGGGGAATGGGGGGAAGCAGGAACGGGGAATGGGGGGAAGCAGGAACGGGGAATGGGGGGAAGCAGGAACGGGGAATGGGGGGAAGCAGGAACGGGGAATGGGGGGAAGCAGGAACGGGGAATGGGGGGGAGCAGGAACGGGGAATGGGGGGGAGCAGGAACGGGGAATGGGGGGGAGCAGGAACGGGGAATGGGGGGGAGCAGGAACGGGGAATGGGGGGGAGCAGGAACGGGGAATGGGGGGGAGCAGGAACGGGGAATGGGGGGGAGCAGACAGGAACAGAGAATGGGAGGGGAAAGGAAGGAACAGGGAATGGGAGGGGAAAGGAAGGAACAGGGAATGGGAGGGGAAAGGAAGGAACAGGGAATGGGAGGGGAAAGGAAGGAACAGGGAATGGGAGGGGAAAGGAAGGAACAGGGAATGGGAGGGGAAAGGAAGGAACAGGGAATGGGAGGGGAAAGGAAGGAACAGGGAATGGGAGGGGAAAGGAAGGAACAGGGAATGGGAGGGGAAAGGAAGGAACAGGGAATGGGAGGGGAAAGGAAGGAACAGGGAATGGGAGGGGAAAGGAAGGAACAGGGAATGGGAGGGGAAAGGAAGGAACAGGGAATGGGAGGGGAAAGGAAGGAACAGGGAATGGGAGGGGAAAGGAAGGAACAGGGAATTGGGGGTGGGGAAGCAGGGACAGGGAACCGTGATGAGATACATTGAATTATGATGTTGTGGCCATAACATATCCTTGGATGACGCAAGAATAGGATTGGCTGATGTAAGTTCTGTGTTTTAAATGTTTCAAAAAGTATAAGGAGGTAGGTAAAAAAGATGGGGAGTGGGTTTGCTAATCAGTGATATTGCCTTACAGATCAACAGTTGCAGAAAGGGAGATGCTGTGGAGGAATTGTTCACTAATTTATTTTGGGTGGAAGTCTGAAACAGGAGGGAGTGATCACTATTGGGCATCAGGTTAGAGTAAGATGTGGGCATAGTTTGGAATGGGGTCCTGATAGATTTGTCCTACTGAGACAAGGAAAAGATGCAAGGGAGGAGGAGCCATAGTTGACAAGAGAGGTGGGACAACTAGTCACAAGGAAGAAAAAGTAAGGAAGGGCTCAAGAGAACTCTATGGTAGGCAGGAAATCTTAAGAAAAGATTTGGGAGAGCTAGAACAGGGGATGAGAAGATCTTGGTAAGTAGGATTAAGGAAAACCCAAAGGTGTTCTACACGTACATTAAGAACAGAAGGATGAAGAGAATAAGGGAGGGATGAATTTGGGGTAAAGTGGGGAATGTGCCTGGAGGCAGAGGAGGTAAGAGAGGTCCTTAATTAATACATTGGTTCAGTGTTCACTGTGGAGAGGGACTTTGGAGAATGTGAGGTCAGTGTAGAACAGGCTAATGTGATGCAGGAGGTTGCGGTTAAGAAAGAGGAAATCCTGGATCTTAAAAATATTTGGATAGACAAGTCCCTGGGACTGAACAGGATGTACCCCTGGTTACTACAGGAAACAAGGTGAGAGATTTCTGGGGTGTTGGTAATGATCTTGCATCCTCCCTCTCCAAAGGAGGGGTTATGGAGGATTGGAGAATGGCTAATGTAGTCCCTTGTTTAAGAAAAGCAGGAGGGAGAATACTGGGAATTATAGACCAGTGAGTTTTGCATCAGTAATGGGCAAACAATTGGAGAGGAGGCTTAGGAACAGGATTTCCAAGCATTCTCGGGGATAGTCTGTATGGCTTTGTGGGGGGCAGGTTGTGCCTCCTGAGCCTAATTGAATTTTTCAAGGAGGTGACAAGAAATTGATGATGCAGTGGATGTGGAGTATATAGATTTTAATAAGGTGTTTGATAAGTTCTCCTTGGTCATCTCAATAAGAAAGTCATGATGCATGGGATCCAAGAAACCTTGGCTGCTAGAATTCAGAATTGGCTTGTCTGCAGAAAGAGGGTAGTAATAGATGGAATGCATTCTTCCTGGAGATCACTGACTGGGTGGCATTCTGCAGAGATCTGTCCTGGGATTCCTGCACAATATGATTTTCATAAATGACTTTAATGAAGAAATGGAGAGGTAGGGTGAGTAAGTTTGTAGATTATACATAGTTTGGAAGTGTTGTGGATAGTGTAGAAGGTTGTTAGATGTTACAACAGAATATAGACAGGTCAGAGTTGGGCAGAGAAGTGGCATCTGAAATATAATTCAGATGAGTGAAGAGATCCACTTTGGAAATTCAAACTTGAAGGTGGAGTTTACAGTTAATAGCAGGATTCAGAATAGTGTGGAGGAACAGAGCTATTGGTGGTACAAGTCCATCGATCCCTCAAGGTTGCAGTTCAAGTTGATTAAGTAGTTAAGAAGGCATACTGGCCTTCATTACTCAAGAGGATTGACATTAAGATCTGCAAGGTAATGTTGCAGCTCTAAAACTGGTTAGACCACACTTGGATTGTGTTCAGTTCTGGTCGCCTTATTACAGGAAGGGAGTGGAACCTTTAGAAAGGATGCAAAGGAGATTTACCAGATGTAACCTGGATTGGAGAGCATGTCCTTTAAAACAAAGTTGACAGAGCTCGGTCTTTTCTTTTTGGACTGATGAAGGATGAAAGGTGTCTTAATAGAGTTATATAAGGTTAAGAGGAACTTGGGGTGGACAGCCAGAACCATTTTTATGGGGAAATTAAAAATACCAGAGGATATCTGTTTAAGGTGAGTGGAAGAAAGTTTAGGGGAAATGTCAGGGAAGTTTTTTTTGCACAGAGTGGTGGGTGCCTGGAATGCATCGCTCGTGGTGGAGACTGGTATAATAGGGATGCTCAAAAGACTCTTAGAGGGACACATGGGTGTAAGATGAGAAGGATTAGATAGTTGTGGAGTAGGTTTATGTAGGTCAGCACAATATTGGGCCTGTACTGTGCTATTATATTCCATGAATAGGGTTCCATTTAATTTAAGATGCCACTTAAAGGCTTTATATGTGTCTCTTCAATCTGAGACGCCTGCAAGCTCACACCAAGACACAAGAGAAACTTGTCCGTGAACTACTCTTTGCAGACGATGCTGCTTTAGTTGCCCATTCAGAGCCAGTTCTTCAGCGCTTGACGTCCTGTTTTGCGGAAACTGCCAAAATGTTTGGCCTGGAAGTCAGCCTGAAGAAAACTGAGGTCCTCCATCAGCCAGCTCCCCACCATGACTACCAGCCCCCCCACATCTCCATCGGGCACACAAAACTCAAAACGGTCAACCAGTTTACCTATCTCGGCTGCACCATTTCATCAGATGCGCACCATTTCATCAGATGCAAGGATCGAAAACGAGATAGACAACAGACTCGCCAAGGCAAATAGCGCCTTTGGAAGACTACACAAAAGAGTCTGGAAAAACAACCAACTGAAAAACCTCACAAAGATAAGCGTATACAGAGCCGTTGTCATACCCACACTCCTGTTCGGCTCCGAATCATGGGTCCTCTACCGGCATCACCTACGGCTCCTAGAACGCTTCCACCAGCGTTGTCTCCGCTCCATCCTCAACATTCATTGGAGCGCTTTCATCCCTAACGTCGAAGTACTCGAGATGGCAGAGGTCGACAGCATCGAGTCCATGCTGCTGAAGATCCAGCTGCGCTGGGTGGGTCACGTCTCCAGAATGGAGGACCATCGCCTTCCCAAGATCGTGTTATATGGCGAGCTCTCCACTGGCCACCGTTTCAGAGGTGCACCAAAGAAGAGGTACAAGGACTGCCTAAAGAAATCTCTTGGTGCCTGCCACATTGACCACCGCCAGTGGGCTGATATCGCCTCAAACCGTGCATCTTGGCGCCTCACAGTTTGGTGGGCAGCAACCTCCTTTGAAGAAGACCGCAGAGCCCACCTCACTGACAAAAGGCAAAGGAGGAAAAACCCAACACCCAACCCCAACCAACCAATTTTCCCCTGCAACCGTGTCTGCCTGTCCCGCATCGGACTTGTCAGCCACAAACGAGCCTGCAGCTGATGTGGACATTTACCCCCTCCATAAATCTTCGTCCGCGAAGCCAAGCCAAAGAAAAAGAAAAAAATGTGTTTAAGGAAAGGGACACATTTCGAGAATGCCTTACAAATTCAGGTCTGTGTGTATAAGGGTAAAGTTATGTTTAACTGACTTGTTGATTACATCAGTGGAAGCAATTTGTTAAATACCAGTAAGCAAGAGGATGCTGCAGATGCTGAAGGCTGGAATAAAAAATAGAATGCTGGAGAATTCACTTGGTCAAGCTGCATTTGTGAAGGGAAAAGGTGCAATTTGACACTTGGGGTCAAAACGACATCTGGACTGGAAGAAAGATAGTGTGTCGCAGTGAGGGAGTGGGGGGGGGGGCGTGTGTGTTAGAGGTTGGTAGGTGATAGGTGGAATTACCAGGAAGATGGAAAGAAATTACAGGCAAATGGAACCAGATGAGTGAGGCAGCAAATGCAGAGAACAGAAAAGAAAAAGGATAGAGAAGTGAATGTGTGTGAAAGAAGAACATTGGTAGTGTGGAATACCATTTTAGAAGTGAGAGTTGAGTTTATTATCTGATTGTACAAGTATAACCTGATGAAAAGGCTTTCTCAGGTCCTCTGTAAAATCATGCAAACACACATACAGACAAATGATACATATGCAGTATATATATATAGAAATAAATATTGTTTAATAAATACAGTAGTACATTCTTTGAGGGTTCGTATGTGCATTTCATTGTGTCGTTCAGCCATCTCGCTGCCCGTGGGAAGAAGCTTGGTGGTTCTGGCACTGTATCTCTTCCTGACAGGCATAGCTGAAAGATGCTGTCTGTGGGGTGGTAGGGGTCCTCAATGTGTACCATTTTCAAAAAATGTTTCTGATAGATCATGTTAATGGATGAGGGTGGGTGGGTGGGGGGGGGGGTGATCCTCCCCTGCTGCTTCTATGGCCTTGTGGTTTGACTCACAATCTAATCCTCTACAGCAGGGGTGTCAAACTCAAATTCACGGAGGGCCAAAATTAAAAACTTGGACTAAGTCGAGGGCCGAACTAAATATTTATTGAAAATTTTCAACAACATCTGCATGTTTTTTCTTCTTTCAACATATGTAATGTTAAACTTTTTCTTATTAAAATAAATGTTTAATAATAGTTTTGGATAAACTCTTTCCAGAAGCATTAACAAATGAGAAATAAAATATTCAATAAATAATATTTCTCTATAGAGGATTTGTCAAATGTTGCTAGTGTGCTGTCGAATAGTAAAATCTGAGGGCTATTGAGAATGTGGGAGAATAACATGATTCCTGAAATAATCAAATGGGTGACTGATTGTGGGCATGAACTCTAGCAGGGTTATTTGCCATGCCCTTTTTCCATTGGTACAGATATCCTTTGATTTACACACTTTTCAAGTTTTATGCCTAATGAGCTTGTATCCAGGTGCAGGACCATTTTTAACCAGGAATATATTTATCACTGTGACATGAAACTATTGGAAGATCGTTTTATCCTGAGATTAAAGTTCATAATACTTACTCAGGCCTGTGTGCGGGAGGGCGGGGTTTGCGGGCGATCGGGTTGGACAACGATAGTGCGGGGGCATCGGCTCTCGCTGGAGGGCGGCATCTCAGCGGATCAGCGGCCCCGTCACCGTGTTGCGGGTCGGCCTGCGGCAGGGAGGGGGAGTGGGCAACGGTCCTGGCAAGGTCAGGCCCGAGGCCTCCGGTTCCGGGCGCTGGGAAGCGGCGTTGGCTTCCCCTGACACCGGCCAGGCCCCAAAACCAGAGTCCACGGTGAGACCCTGCAATGTAAACAGAGGAGGTGGGGGCGATTAGCATGCTGACGCCAATGCATTCTGGGATTTGTTGTATTACTGTGCATGCGCTATACTGGTGTGGCAGCCAGTGGGCCACCTCTAATACATTTTTGAAATGATCTTGCGGGCCAAATATAATTATATTGCGGGCCAAATTTGGCCCGCGGGCCAGAGTTTGACATGTGTGCTCTACAGCAACTGAACCACACTTATGTAGCCACCCAGGACATTCTTGATAGAGCTCCTGTAGAAAGTTGACAGGATGGTGGTCAGTAGCTTTTTTTGCCTCAGTCATCTCAGGAAGTGCAGTTGCTGTTGAACCTTTCTGACTAGTGAGGAGATGTGTGTCTAGAATAGGAAATTTCTTAAGTGGACTGTGAGGAACTTGCATTAAACCGTATTGGAAATGATCTCCAGGTCACTGGATAGAGCTGACGGAGGGGTGAACAGGTGTAACACCTATGGTTACAGGGAAAGTGTCAGGGATGGAGAAGGGTGGGTGGGAGGGGTAATTGATTAGGAAGTCATGAACAAAGTAGTCTCTGTGGAAAGAAGAAAGCAGGGAAAGGGAACATGTTACAGTAATAGTAGGATTATGTTGGCACTGGCAGAAATAATAAAAGTTAATATCAAATGCAAAGGATAGTGGAGTAAAAGATGAGGACCAAGGGAATTCTTGTCTATTTAGGGAAAGGATGAAACATATATGGGAAATGGAGGAAATGCTGGTGAGGGTTTCAACTATGGTAGAAGTTAAGCCAAGTTTCTGGAAGAAGTAGTGCATTTTAGTAGCTTTGGAATAGAAAGGCCCATTTTGAGAACAGATGGAATGGAGACAGAGAAAAAGGGGTGGCATCCTTGCAAGTATCAAGGTGGTGGAGTTATACTTGAGGGAATTGGTGAGTTCATAGACACCTATTTCCCGAGATGGCATCCAAGAGATCAAAAAAAAGGAACTGGTGTCACAGATAGTCTTTGTGAACTTGAGGGCAGACGTGACAAAAGTGATGAAATTAATGAATTTCGTTTGAGTGCAGGAAGCAGCACCAATGCAGTCATTAATGTTGTGCAGCAAGAGTAAGGGTGGGAAGTGGTAATGTACTCTATTCCACATAGCCAATCAAAAGACAGGTGTAGCTAGAGTTCATGCAAGGGCCTTTGGCTAGCCTGTTTATCTGCAGAAAATGTGAGGAATTGAAAGAAAAATTATTGAGGGTGAGAAGAGGTTTCCCTCCAAGGCCAACTAGTTCCCCTCTACCAACATTCTCATCCATTTTACAAAATTCTCCTTTAATTGGAGGGGGCGTTGTATGCATTTCCTTCATTTCCCCCCTGTTCTCCCCAGGCAGAAGAGTTTCCATGGTCCTCAGCTTTCACCCAACCAGTCAATACATCCAACATATCATCACCATTTCCACCAGTGTCAGCGGTGCCCAATATTGCATGTTTTCCTCTCCACCTTTTTCTGATTATTTTTTTTTTGCAAGAACCATTCTCTTTATGTTTCCCTGGTGCTTTCCTCTTCAATTGCTGGAGATGAAACATCTGTCCTTCACCTCCTTTCTCACCACCATGCAGGAACCTAAGCAGTCCTTCCAAGTGAGGCAGAGTTTTATCTGACATCTTCTAACCTTGTGCTCCAGATGTGGCCTCTTTTACATTGAAAAAGCCAACCGTAGACTCGGTGGTTTGGCAGCTCATCTACGTTCTGAATCCAAAGGCCATATCAAGCATAGAACATAGAACACTACAGGCCCTTCAGCCCTTGATGTTGTGCCAACCCATATATTGCTTTAATAAAGTATTGAACTCTCCATACCCTGTAACCTTCCACTTTTCCTCCATCCTTGTGTTTGTCTAAGAGTCTCTTAAATGCCCCTAAAATGTTTTAACCTCCACCACCATCTCTGGCAAGGCATTCCAGGTACCCACAACTCTCTGCAAATATATTTAAAAAAAAAACTTGTCCCTGATGTCTCCCCTAAACTTTCCACCCTTCACTTTGTACATATGTCCTCTGGTGTTTGCTATTCCTTCCCTGGGAAACAGGTGGTGGTTGTACTGGTTCTGGTTGAATATCGCTCCCATGCTATCTGTTCTTGGTCTCCGTTCCTATGGAGAGGTTAAACGGAAATTGGAAAAAGAACATTTCATGTTCCACATGCATTGCTTAACCAATGGTATGTACATTAAATTTTCCAAATTAAGGTTACCTACAGCATTTTTATTTTTCCATACACTCACTTATCTATCCAGTTTTTTTCTTCCTTTGTTTAATTTTCCATCCTATCTCCTTCACAATGACCCTCACTCACCAGGTTCCATCTGATTTTCATTTCTTTCCCACCTGATTCCTCCTACTGCTTACCAGCCTCTGTTCCACACTTCCCTCATACTGCTTTAGACATATTGGCTCTCTTTCCTCCCCCTGTCAGTCTTGATGTAGGAATTCTACCTGAACTATCAACGCAAAGGGTCCATTATTGTCACGTAATACTACATTTAGAATGTAACATACATGAAATTCTTTAACTTTTGTCTACCTTAAGGCAGACAGAGTCGTGCACCTTTTGCTTATGCAGATGCTACTTGATATGATGAATTTTTCCTGTATTCTGTTTTAAGTTAAGTAAGCAAGACATATAAACCAAGCAAGGGTGGGCAGGTGGTGGTGTAAAAATGTCCACAAATACCTGCACTCTTCTATCTCGTAATAATGTGATAAATAGCTTGAATATTTTTAGCATATCCAGAAAAGTATGGTTTGCTTTTGATTAATTTATTTTCTTGTCATCCATGGCTCATCCTATCTCCCATAAAAGTTAATGGTTTATTGTATTCCCACTATACCAATCTTTGCACAATGTAAGATTATTCAGAAAACTACCCCCTTCATTATGTGAGGTGGAGTTTAATTCAAATAACTGGGTGAAAAGGGGCTTTCTAGAAGTTCAAATTGACATTCCATTGAAGGAGTGCTGCATGTCGTATATGCTATTGTTTGCATGAGATGTTAAAGATATAATTTTCCCTTTCTGACATATGCCAAGAACAGCTTTGCATTTTATTGTTAATAAGCAGCAGAATTGCTTTGCCCTGATTAAAATTTAGGACAAAGCATTTTTTTTTCATTGAACACTTAAAATTATCTGGTTGTTGATATTGTTGTTTACAAGATCTTCCTGTGTAGTTTTTCTTGTCTTACAGTTGTTAAGTTTTAAATTAAATTTAAATCTAATTGGTCTGGCTAATTTCTAACCACAGGCAATCTGGACTAATTGATCCTCTGTGTGCAGCTTCGCTAATGTTTGGAAGAACTACAGTTCAATTAATATTTTCCTAGGCAATTTTTTTCTATTCATTGGAATCTTGGAGTAAGGTGTGCACTTTCAAAGTGCCAGTGTAGTGCAGGTTTTAACCTTAAATATATTTAATAAGTAATTATTGCTGCTCTTTTAAGAACTATTAAAAATAAATAGTGATTTATTAATCTATAATGTTTATTTAAGATTTTTCTAAAAATGGGGACACAGAAAAATCAACTGCTTCAAATTCGCCAAGTCTTTGAAATGGCCCAGAAAGAACATCAAAATCTGGCAAAGCTGGTGACAAATCTTAAGCAAATGTATAATCAGGTAAAATGAATGCAGATTTTTCTGGCGGATATTGCTTTAACTTATTGTATAAATTACTGAATATGTTGTATTTTGAAATTGATTTGAACACGTGGGCTTCAGTGGTTTAAAATTTTGTGTGTTAATTTTCATGCAAATCATAAATCGTAAGGGCCTCCATTTCCATTCATTATTTGCCTTTGTACTGGTATCTATTTTCTAATTTGTACTTGATATTTTCCAACTTCAATCCATCCTGATTTTTTAAATCTTGAAGCCTGAAATTTTGATCAAACTTTTGTCAAGTCTAGTTTTTTTTTTCAAGTTTTATCAGCACATAATTTTGGTTCCATTAATATCTTTTATTCTTGCTGGTCGTGATTTATTACTGTCCTAAGACCGAGTTATTTTACTTTTCTCTTGTGCATTAGTTGTGTACATGTCTCACGTTTTCTTAGCTAACCTGCTCACTTTCTCTTGTAATTGAGCTTTATTTTAGTAATTTTGGTGACACGTCCTCCCTTGTGCTTTCTCTCCTTACAAGATTTATAATTTTTTTCTGAAGGGTTTGATCAGCTTTTTGATGGATACATTTTGTTTACAAAATAATTGTTATTGGTGATCATGTATAACCTTCTATTTGTCTTTTGCATCTTTATCTTTGCTATATAAAGTACACTGTTTGACCTGCTGAGTTTCCCAGTATCGTGTTTTTACTCTGAATTCATAGGGATACAAGTAATATCCTTTTTAGTTTTACTTCCATCTGTCAATTCTCTCATTTAAGATATTGACAAGTTTTGGTACGAGTTTCCATGGTCCAGCAGCACAATAATACATGAATAAAGATAAAATCTGTTTGATTTTTGAGACCTGAAAAGAAAGGCAAATGTGAAGGATTTCAATCACCTTAATATGGCAAATTTACAGACGATCCGGAATTGGTAAAATTAATTCAAGAGACCTTTTCTTTTAAACTTGTAAGGATATTGACAAAAGAATGTTTTGATGATGTTAATCATAATTGAATTAACTTTTGCTTAAAAGGTGAAAGCAAGTAAAATAGAAGACCAATGTAATTTATTAAGAGTTGATTGGAAACAATTACAGCTGCAAAAATATTTTCACTAAAATGATAAGTCTCGAGCTCAAAAAAGACCAAAGGGTAATTTAATTAGGTTGAATGACATAATCAGGGAGTTGTAAAATGAATAGAAGGAATCCTTGGAGGGGACAAGAGACAAATGATGCAGATTTAAAGGTGGGGTGAAAACATTTCACTTGGTATCTTGGGACCTGGAACTCTGACTGAGACAATAGCCTATTGGAAGAAGTTCTAGTATGCACACTTGATGTGTTTCAACCTGCAATTATTCATTCAGAAAGATATAAAGTGAGAAATGGCTAGATACCTCTTCCATGGAATCATGTATCAAGAGGACTTTTACTCTGTTCCAATTTTTGATAATGAAATATTGTAGGATATTTTATGAAATAGGATTAAAGCAAGATTAATTCTGTAATATTTTAATATCCAGAAACTGGTAGATTTGTATTGCTTGGGAGTAGAGACCTTGTTTTGTTTTCCAATTCTTCATATGAAATTTAATAATATATTTTGAAGCTTGTGGGATTCATTTGATAACTTGGCAATTTTAGCAATTTTTATTTAACATGCAGATTATTTGTGATAATTGGGCAAGGTCAGTAGGGATTTTTCCAGGGTTGAATGATATTTCTAATTTCCTTACATTTACTTGTCTGTTTGTATTGTTTTAATTATTAATCATGCAAATGTCTTAAAGTTGCAGGATGATGCTAAAAGTTCTTTTCATGAAGAATTTATCAATTTGCTGAAATATCCCATGACCATTTATAAGCGGGAACCAGCAGTAGAAAGAGTGATAGAGTTCATTGCAAAGTTTGCAACTTCATTTGAACAACCGGAGGATGATGAAGAAAGTGATGAGGATGAAAACTCTTTCATGCTGTTCCTCTTTCATTTTCTGCTTAAGGTGCAGTATTATTCTTAAAGTTGCATTTAAAGATATACAAGGACATGGATTTTCATTGTGTTTCATTTAATTAAAACAATTATTCATGGGTTTCTTATAGGTCATTTATCTATTCTGATTTCTTTTTTTAAGAGATCTTGTCATCCTCATAATGTAAATTGGTCTTTCATTCTTTTTCAAATGTTATTACTTAAGACCACTTTATTTATTTAACAAAAGAATAATATTTTGTGATAGATTAAGATTTCAGATTTATTATCTGAGTACGTACATGACATCACATTTCACCCTGAGATTCTTTTCCCTGTGGGCAAGGCAAAATTACTACTTTTCGGTAGTACAAGGAAATAACTACATAATGTATACATGTGAATAAAAAAAGAACTGTAAAAAATAACGAATGTAAACAAATTGTGCAATACAGAGAAAGTTTAAAAAAAAACTCTATAAAGTGCACAAGTGAGAGTCCATAAATGAGTCCCTGATTGAGTTTGTTGTTGAGGAGTCTGATGGTGGAGGGGTAGCAGCTGTTCTTGAACCTGGTGGTGTGAATCTTGTGGCACCTATACCTATTTCTTGATGGCAGCTATGTTGTATGGATCCTTGATAATTGCTGCTGCTCTTTGATGGCAGTGTTCCCTGAAAATCTTCTGGATAATGGGGAGGGTTTTGCCTGTGATGTCCTGGGCTGTGTCCACTACCTTTTGGAAGGCTTTATGCTCAGTGGGATTGGTATCACCATTCCAGACCATGATGCAGCCGATTAGCAGACTTTCCACCACGCATCTGTAAGTTTCTGGTGTCAAACCAAACCTCCGCAGATTCCTGAGGAAGTAGAGAGACTGATGTGCTTTCTTCACTATGCTCTGATATAGTGACTCCCAAGTACTAAAATTTGCTTACCCTCTCCACCTCTGATCCCCCAATGACCACTTGATCATATTCTTCTGGTTTTCTCTTCTTGAAGTCAACAATCAGCTCCTTGGTTTTGGTGACATTGAGTGCGAGGTGCACCATGCAGTCAACTTTTCAATCTCCCTCCAGTATGCTGACTCATCAATCTTTTTATATTGTCAGCGAATTTGTAGATGGTTTGTTGTCGTAATGAACCACACAGTTTTAGGTGTAAAATGAATAGAACAGCGGGCTAAGAACACAGCCCTGTGTTGTTCTGGTAGAAATAGAGATTGTGGAGGAGATGTTCTTGCCAATCCTCACTGATTGTGGTTTATAATTGAGGAAATCCAGGATCTAATTGTACCGTGGGGTGTTGAGTCCCAAGTCTTAGAGTTTGCTGATCACTTTTGAGGGGATGCTTGTGTTAAATGCTGAACAGTAGTTGATAAAGTGCATCCTGATGTATGCATCTTTGCTGTCCAGGCATTTCAGGGCTTTGTGTAGAGCCAGTGATATACTTGCATGTTAAGATTCCCCATGGCGACCATAACATTTCCCTTTTGGCATGCCTTTTCTATTTGCTGTTGTAATTTGTTGAACACATTCTGGCCACTGTTTGGAGGTCTATATAACTGCCAACAGTGTCTTAACCTTGCCATTTCTTAACTCAACCCACATGATTCTATATCTTCTGATCCTATGTTACCTCTTATGTTATTCTTTACCAGCAGAGTCACACTACCCCCTCTGTATCCCTGCCTATCTTTTCAATACTCTGTATCGTTGGCTGGATAATCAGCTCCCAATGACAACCATCCTTTTTAGCCACAGCTGCATGATGGCCACAGCATCATATTTGCGAATCTATAGTTGTACTACAAGGTCATCCACTTTATTTCTTATGCTGCATGCATTTTAATATAAGCACTTTATTTTAAATTTTAATTTGTACATAGAGCACGGAAACAGGCCTTTTCGGCCCATGAGTCTGTGCCACTCAATTTATCTTCACCCCTGGTATGTTTCAAACCTTGGGAGGAAACCGGAGGCCCTGGGGAAAACCCATGCAGTCACAGGGAGAACGTATAAGCTCCTTACAGACAGTACGGGATTTCAACCCCGGTCCCAATTGGTGCCGGTGTTGCACGAACTCCTACGCCCACTGTGCTGCCAAAATCTGTTAAATTCACTTTGCCCTGAATGTGTTGCTTTTTTGACTCAGTATCCTTGTTCTCTAAGGCTGCAATTCTGTCCTATCTGCCTGTCCTTCCACACAAACTCCATACCCCAGCTGTCCCTACTTTTGTACTAACCACCTATACCTCTGCCTCTTCCCTTTGGTTCCCACCCCCATGAGAATCTAGTTTAACCCCCCCTAACCCAACAGTATTAAGGTGCCTTACTATTGTTAAGAGCCCAAAGGACCCCAAAACCCAGCAGCAATAGTCATTCACCAAGGCAAGTGGTTTTTAAAACAAAAGTTATTTTTAATCAACTTTAAACATGAAAACAGAATCAAACTTTAACTTATCTCTATAGTTAACTAACCCAAATTAACCCCCTTCTAATTCTAAGCTCATGTGTGTGTAAATTTAAGAAAAGTTCTTTGGTTCACAGTTCAATCTCATTTCTCATTCCTCCCAAGTTCTCTGGATGCAGGCAATTCTTATACGGTGCGCAGAATTAACATGTATAAAATTCACCAGGCTTTGGTGTTCGAAAGATAAATGTTTACCGCTCAGGAAGGTTCTTGCAGGGTTTGCAGAGAGAGATTTGTTGTTCCAGGATTTCCACAACTGAGGTACCACCATTAGTCACCTCAATGTCTTGCTGATGAAACTTGCCCCATCAGGGTTTTCCAGATGGTAACCTCTTTCTTCAGGCTACCACAGAGTTCCTTTCTGTTCCAATTATTCCAAGAGAAACATCAGACAGATAACACTTCCAGCCATCCACTGCTCTGGAACTTTGTTTCCAACCAGCTCTTCCTGGCTTGCACTGGTTAGTCTCTTTTCATGTCACATACACTAGCTGAGAGAGCTTATTAACCTCTCTCTCTCTCTCTCTCTCTCTCTCTCTCTCTCTCTCTCTCTCTCTCTCACCCCAACTGAGACTGCCAGAAAGCCCATGTGACTCTCTCACTTTGCAAAACCCCCACCTTCTTCAGCAACAGGAGTTCTTCTCCTTGGTCAAGATGTTGTCTTAGATAAACAAAACCCAGGAGTGACCTTTCTGTGAGCACTTTGCAGAAAGGTACTTATAGTCAGTTTTTCCCCTCCAAAACAATGGTCTTTCATTTCATGACGTCAGTTCAATTAGCACCTACTTGCTTAGCATTCTCCTCTGCAATGTTACTGAATATGAATTCTTCAGTCTTTCAAATAAGATCAGTTTTAAAATGTGTTTATGTATGGAACATAAACACTAATCTTACCAAATTCTCCCAAATATTTATAATTCATTACACTATCTCCAGCTCAGTGCTTCTGAAGCAGAATGAGGGATTTGAATTCCACAGATGGCTAGCTTTTTAGTTTTGCTTACATTGATGGAGAAATTCTGGCAACAATCCACTAGATCCCAATCACACCCATTGATGTACAAAGATCTAGTGGGGGACTGAGTATGTAGTTTTTTGGGGTTCCAGTATTGATGGTGATCATGGAGGAGGTGATGACCTTGGCAACACCTGCCCTTTTACCAATTTGTGTCCCTGGGAAAATGGGAAAAACAGTTGAAGCAGAAATTCACTTGTGCTCTTTCCAAACAGGTATGTTCCATTTGATGTTCATAATGTGGTCTCCTCTACTCGGGAGAAACTAAATATTGATGAGGTGATTGGCAGAATACTGCACTGGTGATGCTGAGTTTCTATTTGTCTCCTATTTTAATTCTCTGCTCCACTCCCAATCTGAGTTTTCTGTTTTTAGTCTCCTCTCATTGGTCCAAAAATACCTTACAAAAACTCAAAGGACTCTGCCTGGTTATGTTTAAGTCCTTGGTACTTGATATTGAATTCAGCTGATCACATAAATTTCACTTCATAATTGTGCTGCACCTTCAACTTTCAATTTGGTTTTTTGAAACTGAAGATTTTAAAGTAATTATTTCTGACAGATATAGTTTGTATCACGTCATGGATATTTTCTGTTTTCTCTGACTGTCCTCCTCTCTGAAACTTAACATGATATTTTTTTCACATTTTATGAAGGATCCTTGATCCAAAAAGTCAACTCCTTTCTCTCTCCCCTGATGTTGCATGATCTGTCGAGTGCTTCCAGCATTTTGTATTTTTTTTAATGATGTTTGACTGTGGTTGGTCATCTTCGTTAACTTTTTCCCAACAGTCTCATGGTTCCTGTAGCCATTCTGTTCGATTTCGTGCCTGTCAGCTTATGAACAGACTTCTTGGCAGTATGTCAGAAAATGCACAGATTGATGATGAACTCTATGATCATATACATGAAGCTATGATGGTGAGGTTAAAAGACAAGTTTCCAAATGTGCGAATTCAGGCTGTACTTGCCTTGGCCAGGCTTCAGGATCCTACTGATGAAAAATGTCCAATAATTGATGGCAAGTATTCAAATATACAATTTATGTGAATATTTGTTTTTGTAAATTAATTTTTAAATTCTAAAACTATGCCATTGGGTAAATTGAATAGCCAGGCAGTTGTATTTATATTCAGATTTTGAATTTACAAATAACTTTTTATTTAATGATATTTAAGGAGGTGGCTTTTATTTTCTGAAAATTATGAAATTCCTGTTTACACTTTAGAATAATAGTTTAATAAAAAAAATGCAATCATAAATAAATGATCTGTTTTGACCATTGTGCAAAAAGTTAAATATGCAACTTATTAATGTTGTTTGAAACTTGCATTTACACATGCCTTTAAAGAAAGCAAATTAGAAATTCTATAGTATAGTGCAACTATTTTGAGTGGAAAAGCAATAGAACTGTATTAAAAACCTGATCTTGTATTTGTTCACACAAAACACACTTTTGCATGTGGTGTCATGATTCTCCTTAAATGTACCACATTTGCACAATTCCTGCTGGGTACATTAATTAACATGCAATTCACAAATTATGACACTTTTCCAATTTTTCATTGGAAGAGCCTCATGAGTGATTGCAGACCATTGCATGAGTGAGTTTGCATTACTCAAAGCTTCTTTCTGCACAAACCCTAGTCATTAGAAATAGGAGACATAGCCTCAAGATTTGTGGGAGTCGATTTAAGACAGATAATGGGGAACTGCTACTCCCAGAGAGTAGTGTATCTGTGGAACTCTCTGCCCAAGTAAACAGAAGGGGTTGCATCATTGAATGCAGTTAAGACACAGATGTTTGAAGAAAAAGGGAATTGAGGGTTACAGAGAACAGGAATGCAAGTGGATCTGAGATCATAACCAGATTAGCCATCATCTTATTGAATGGTGGAGAAGGCTCGACGGCCAGATTGCCTACTCCTGTTCTTTTTTCTTATGTTAATTAATCCATCAGGGATGGTCCGTAGTTCATTTTGCTTCAACCTAATTTTCTCGGAGGAGTCACGTGATGGAGTAGTGGGCAGTAGGAGAATACCAGCCCTCTCCAGAAAAGAAGAAAAAAAGTGAAGAAAAAGCAAAGCCCCAGATACACAAAACACAACAAATAAAAGATAAAGGTGTGGAGAAAATGGCACCTAAGAAAGAAAACCAAAAACAATGGGGAAAAAAGAAGGAAAGACACCGGAGAGAAAGGTGAAGGCCTTACCTGCACGAAAAAGCAGGGACCCGCCGTGGAAAGAGGAGCCTGCTCCCCGAGGTTAGTGGAGACCCCGCAGGGTAGCGACCCATCGATCGTGGGACTGCAAAAATGGCTCACTGAGCCAAACAGAGGTGCGCGATGTGCGCGACAAGGAGAACACTGATAAGAGGGGGGACCAGCTGAGAGATGCCCGACGGGAGGGGGACCAGCTGAGAGATGCCCGACGGGAGGGGGACCAGCTGAGAGATGCCCGACGGGAGGGGGACCAGCTGAGAGATGCCCGACGGGAGGGGGACCAGCTGAGAGATGCCCAACAGCAGGGCTCCCAGCTGGAAGATAAAGAAAGCAACGGGAAAGGGAGGGGTGAGAAAGAAAAAAAGGAAGCAAGAGACACAACAGATAACCAGCCCAGAAGAAGAGGACCAACATCAAGAAACCATGAAAAAAAAACCGAACAAACTGAGACAAGCAGCTCAACAAGAAAGTCAGAAGAGACACAGATACAAGGAAGAAAAATAGAAGACACAAACCCAAGAGCAGAATCAGAAGACGAAGAAGAAGAACAGCAAGCTCTGCACAGAGGAATAGGAGGTAAAATGAATGGACAGTACATAGATAAAAATTCTTTTTCAAGAACAAATGAAAGCATTAAAAAAAATAGTTGACACTAGAATTTAGTGAAATGAAAAGAAAAATGAAAAGTACAGAAGAAAAAGTGAGTAGAATAGAGCTGGTCATAACAGATGTAGGGAAAGGATTAGAAAATGTGGAAGAACGTGTAATGGCGGTAGAAATGGAAGTGAACGACTTAAAAAAAAAATTGGAAGAAAGTGACAAAAAAGTTGAAGAAACAGGAGTTGTTAGCTCAGAAGATGGATATAATGGAAAACTATAGTAGGCGAAACAATAGTCCTTACTGTACAGTAAGGACGGGTTACACTTAAATCCCAGGGGGACCAGAATCCTGGCAGAGGTATTTGCTAGGGCTACTCAGGATCCTTTAAACTAGAATGGTTGGGGGGAGGGAACAAAATAGTACAGAGCAGTAAGGAAAAGGTTAGAATGCAAACAAAGAAAGTTTGTAGTAAGTATTTGAATATGGATGGGCAGGTGATAGAGAAGGGAAATGCTCTGGAAGAAGATGAAGGGCAATTGGCAGGAAAAGTAAATAATGTTGTTATTAAAGATGAGGGAAAACAGGGATTAAAAATTGGGAAATCTCTCAAATTCATATATTTTAATGCCAGGAGTATTGTAAAAAAGGTGGATGAGCTGAAGGTGTGGATTGATACTTGGAAGTATGATGTGGTAGCGATTAGTGAGACATGGTTGCAGGAGGGATGTGATTGGTAGCTGAATATCCCTGGGTTTCGTTGTTTTAGGTGTGATAGAGTCGGAGGGGCAAGAGGAGGTGGGGTTGCATTGCATTGCTTGTCAGGGAAAATATTACAGCAGTGCCTAGGAAGGATAGATTAGAGGGCACATCCACGGAGGCTATTTGGGTGGAACTGAGGAGTAGGAAAGGAGAGGTTACACTTGTAGGGGTGTATTATAGACCACCCGGAGGGGACCGAGACCTAGAGGAGCAAATCTGTAGGGAGATAGTAGATATTTGTGATAAGCACAGGGTTGTAATTATGGGAGTTTTTAATTTTCCACATATAGATTGGGAAACACATTCTGTGAAAGGACTGGATGGGTTAGAGTTTGTGAAATGTGTGCAAGATAGTTTTTTACAACAATATGTAGAGGTGCCGACCAGAGAAGGAGCAGTGTTAGATCTACTGTTGGCAAATGGGATGGGTCAAGTGACGGAGGTTAGTGTTGGCGAGCACTTCGGGTCCAGTGATCATAATCCCATCAGCTTCAATGTCATTATGGAAAAAGAGAAGTCAGGGCCAAGGGTTGAGGTTTTTGATTGGGGAAAAGCTAGATTTGAGGAGATGCGAAAGGACTTGCAGGGTGTGCATTGGGACAATTTGTTTTATGGGCAGGATGTAGTAGAGAGATGGAAGTCTTTTAAAGATCAGATTTTGAGAGTGCAAAAGCTTTATGTTCCTGTTAGGTTAAAAGGAGGGGCAAAAGGTTTGAGAGAGCCGTGGTTTTCAACGAATATTGGAAACTTGGTTCGAAGAAAAAGGGAGGCGTACATTAGATATAAGAAGCATGGAGTTAAGGAGATGTTTGAAAGATACATTGAATGTAAGAGGAATCTTAAGAGAGGAATTAGGAAAGCTAAAAGAAGGTAGGAGGAAACTATGGCAAGCAGGGTGAAAACTAATCCAAAAGAGTTCTACAAATATGTTAATGGTAAGAGGAAAGCTAGAGACAAAATTGGTCCCTTAGAAAATCAGAGCGGAAAACTGTGTGTGGAGCCTAGAGAAATGGGGGAGATATTGAACAGTTTCTTTCCTTCGGTGTTCACTAAGGAGAAGGATATTGGGAGATGTGAGATAAAAAAAGCAAATTGGGTAAATATGGGGAATATAGAGATTACAAAAGGTGTAGTTTTAAGGCTTTTGAAGAATATAAAGGTGGATAAGTCTCCGGGACCAGACAGGATCTTCCCCAGGACATTGAGAGAAGTGAAGGGGGAAATAGCAGAGGTTCTGGCGGTAATTTTCCAAATGTCATTAGATATGGGGATAGTGCCGGAGGATTGGCGCATTGCGCATGTGGTTCCGTTATTTAAAAAGGGTTCAAGGAGGAAGCCTGGCAACTATCGGCCTGAAAGTTTGACGTCTGTGGTAGGTAAATTAATGGAGAAAATTCTTAGAGATAGTACTTATAAACATCTGGATAGACAGGGTCTGATCAGGAGCACTCAACATGGATTTGTGGGAGGAAGGTCAGGTTTGACCAATCTGATTGAATTTTTTGAAGAGGTGACTAGGAATGTGGATGAGGGTAGCGCAGTGGATGTTGTCTATATGGACTTCAGTAAGGCCTTCGATAAGGTACCACATGGTAGGTTAGTTAAGAAGGTGCAGTCTTTAGATATAAATTTTGAGATAGTCAAATGGATTGAACATTGGCTGAAAGGGAGAGGCCAGAGAGTGGTAGTGGATAATTGTCTGTCAGGTTGGAGGCCGGTGACCAGTGGTGTGCCTCAAGGATCTGTATTGGGCCCATTGTTGTTTTCGTTATATACATTAATGATCTAGATGATGGGGTGGTGAATTGGATTAGTAAATATGCAGACGATACTAAGATAGGTGGAATAGTGGATAATGAAGAAGGTTTTCAAGGATTGCAGAGGGATTTGGGCTGCTTAGAAAAGTGGGCTGAAAAATGGCAGATGGAATTTAATGCTGATAAGTGTGAGGTGCTTCATTTTGGTAAGAAGAATCAGAATAGGACATACGTGGTAAATGGGAGAGCATTGATGAATACAGAAGAGCAGAACGATTTAGGAGTAACGGTACATCGTTCCCTGAAGGTAGAAACTCACGTGAATAGGGTGGTGAAGAAGGCTTTTAGTATGCTGGCCTTTATCAATCATTGCATGGAATATAGGAGTTGGGAGGTGATTTTGAGATTGTATAAGACGTTGGTGCGGCCTAATTTGGAGTTCTGTGTGCAGTTCTGGTCGCCTAATTATAGGAAGGATATAAACAGTGTTGAGAGAGTGCAGAGAAGGTTTACCAGAATGTTACCTGGGTTTAAGCATCTAGAGTATAGGGAGAGATTGGACAGATTAGGTCTTTATTTTTTGGAGCGTAGAAGGTTGAGAGGGGATTTGATAGAAGTATTTAAGATTATGAAAGGGATAGACAGAGTGGATGTGGATAGACTATTTCTGTTAAGAGGAGGAAAGATTAAAACAAGAGGACATGAGTTAAGAATTAAGGGGCAGAGGTTTAGAGGTAACATGAGGGGGAACTTCTTTACTCAGAGAGTGGTAGCCGTGTGGAATGATCTTCCGGGAGAAATAGTGGCGGCGGAGTCAATTGTATTACTTAAGAAAAGGTTGGACAGGTATATGGATGAGAAGAAGATGGAGGATTATGGGCATTGTGCAGGGAGGTGGGACTAGAAAGGGGTGTTTGGTTCAGTGCGGACTAGAAGGGCCTAATGGCCTGTTTCCGTGCTGTAATTGTTATGTTATTATCTTATGTTATATAAAGATAGTGGGCCTTAAGGAAGATGAAGAAGGTAAAGATATGAAAGAATTTATAAAAGAATGGATCCCAAAAGTCCTGGGAATGCCAGAAATGCAGCAAGGAATGGAAATAGAAACCAAGCCCCGAAACCACAGTCACAACAGAAACCAAGATCAGTTTTAGTAAAATTTCTGAGATACACGACAAGAGAAAATATATTGGAGAAGGCAATGAATAAAATTAGAGAAGACAAAAAACCACTGGAATACAAAGGTCAAAGAATTATTTTCTACCCAGACATAAGTTTTGAGCTCCTAAAGAAGAGGAAGGAGTTTAACGCAGCAAAATCAATCCTATGGAAAAAAGGCTATAAATTTATGTTAAGATATCCAGCGGTGCTTAAAATAGTTATCCCGGGGTAGCAAAACAGACTGTTCTCGGATCCGGAGAAAACACGAGAATTTGCAGAATGCCTGCAAGACAGAAAGAGAGATGTAACATGAACTAAGAATGACGACAAACATGTAAAGAAGTAAAAATGATATATAAGTTAGAACTAAAGGAGCGAAGAAACGGGAAGTAAGGGAGAAGGGGGGGGGAGAGGAGGGGTTAAAAAAATAAAGAAAAAAAGAAGTAAAGAGGGGGGAGCTTTGTTGTCATGCGATGATAAAAGTCTTTTCTGGAGGAGGTTGGGTGGGAGAGAACAACAGTCACTGCGAAATCAGTTGACACTTGCAAACGGGTTCACAGTCCGAATGGAGAGGGGAATTGTTGTTGCCCGGCAAGGGACAAGGGGCGACTCAGAGAGGGGGGGGGGGACACTTGGGGTTAAGGGAATTTTAGATGTGGGAGTGGTTGAAGTATTTTATGTTTTAGAAGTGTTGTCATACAGTGCGTTCAAAAAAAAGAAAACTGAGAAATTAAAATGGGGAAAAGGGGAAAGGTGGTGGTGAGGAAGCAGAAATGAGATGTAAACAGAGTATGAGATGGCCATGTTGAACTATATGACTATAAATATTAACAGAATACATAACCAAATCAAAAGGATGAGGCTATTAAATTTACTAAAAAAAATAGATATAACATTCATGCAGGAAACTCATCTAACTGAAGTGGAACACAATAAGTTAAGGAGAGACTAGGTAGGGCACGTAACGGCAGGATCATATAACTCAAAAGCCAGAGGTGTAGCTATATTAATCAAAAAAAATGTACCAATCAAAATAGAGGAGGAAATAATAGATCCAGCAGGGAGGTATGTAATGATAAAATGTCAGATATATTCAGAACTCTGGAATTTGGTCAATATATATGCACCTAATGAAGAGGATCAAAAGTTTATGCAAGATATTTTTTTGAAGATTGTAGATAAGCAAGGGAATATATTGATAGGAGGGGACTTTAACCTTAATTTGGATTCAAAGATGGATAAAACTGGACAAAAGACTAGCAGAAAGAACAAAGTAGCCAAATTAATGGTTAAATCAATGCAGGAAATGCAACTTTTGGATCTATGGAGGAGACAACACCCAAAGGAGAAGGAATACTCATATTATTCGAGTAGACATAAAAGATTCAAGGATTGACCTGTTCCTGTTGTCAGCCCATATCCAAGGGAGAGTTAGGAAAATGGAGTATAAAGCTAGATTGTTATCTGATCACTCACCCCTGTTATTAGCAATAGAAGTGGAGGACATCCCACCAAGAACATATAGATGGAGATTAAACTCCATGCTACTTAAAAGACAGGATTTTAGAGAATTTATTGAGTGCCAAATTAAAATGTACTTTGAAATAAATATGGAATCAGTGAAAGACAAATTTATATTATGGGATGCAATGAAAGCCTTCATCAGAGGGCAGATAATAAGTTATGTAACTAAGATGAAAAATGATTACAGTCGGGAAATAGAACAGCTGGAAAGGGAAATAGTAAGTACAGAAAAAGAACTAGCAACAAGGGAAGATACAACAAAAAGAAGAGAATAGGTGGACAAAAAAAAATACGAAACACAACCAATGTATAAGGTGGAGAAGAACATAATGAAAATAAAACAGAAGTATTATGAGCTAGGAGAAAAAAACCACACAAAATACTAGCTTGGCAGCTTAAAACAGAACAAGCTAAAAAAACGGTATTGGCATCAAGGAAAAAGGACAAACAAATTATATATAACCCAACAGAGATCAATGAAAACTTTAAGGAATTCTACGAGCAATTATACCGAATTGAGAACGAAAGGAAAGAAGACAAAATAGATTAGTTTCGAGCTAAAATTGAACTACCGAAATTGCAATAAGAGGAGCAAAATAAATTGATAAAACCATTCGAAATAGAGGAAATACAAGACATTTTTAAAAAAAAGCTACTGAACAATAAAACGCCTGTGAAGGATGGACTCCCAATAGAATTTTATAAAACATTTAAAGAGTTACTAATTCCTCCTCTCCTGGAAGTAATGAACCAGATAGAAGAAACACAAAACTTGCCAAATTCATGTAAAACAGCAATAATTACAGTAATACCAAAGATGGGGAAAGATCCACTAACACCAGCATCAGATAGACCAATAACTCTACTTAACTCAGATTATAAGATGATAGCAAAACTATTAGCAAACAGATTGGCCGACTGTGTACCAAAAATAGTAAAACTAGATCAAACTAGATTTATTAAGAAAAGACGGACAATGTCTGTAATTTCATTAACTTAATCCATGCAGTACAAGGAAATAAGACGCCAACAGTGGTTGTTGCTTTAGAGGCAGAGAAAGCCTTTGACAGGGTAGAATGGAATTATTTATTCAAAGTATTACAGAGGTTTAACCTACCAGAGAAATATTAATTGGATTAAAGCATTATATAAGGGTCCAATGGCGAAGGTGACAGTAAATGGATATATATCGAACCAATTTAAATTATGCAGGTCAACTAGACAGGGATGTCCGCTATCTTCCTCACTGTTCGCTTTAACAATAGAACCATTGGCAGAACTTATAAGAACAGAAAATAAAATAAAAGAGAAGGAATATAAAATCAGTCTATTTGCAGACGACATCATAATATACTTAACAGAACCAGAATTATCAATAAAAGAATTACATAAGAAATTGAAGGAAATATGGAGAAATATTGGGGTACAAGATCAACGCAAATAAAAGTGAAGCAATGCCAATGAATAATGCGGATTACACAAAGTTTAAAAAAGAATCACCATTTAAATGGCAAACACAAGCAATCCAATACCTAGGTATTAGGCTAGATAATAATCTAGGCCATCTATACAAATTAAATTATCAGCCATTAATGAAGAAATTACAAGATGACTTAGAACATTGGAAAGATTTACCATTAACACTGATAGGAAGGGTAAATTGTATTAAAATGAATATCTTCCCAAGGATACAATACCTATTTCAATCGTTACCAATTCCCTTAACAGAGAAATTCTTCAATGAGCTCAAGAAAATAATAAAGAAATTCTTATGGAAAGGGGGGAAACCGAGGATAGCTCTAGATAAATTAACAGAATGGTACAAACAAGGGGGTTTGCAGCTACCAAACTTTAAAAATTATTATAGAGCAGCACAATTAAGATATCTATCAGATTTTAATCAAACAAGGGAAAAACCAGACTGGACCAGGATAGAGCTAGATAAAATAGAGGAGAAGGTACCAGAACATGTACTTTATAAGTGGGATGAAAATCTGGTGCAATATAGAAGTTCACCAGTACTGCACCATCTGCTCAACATTTGGAAGAAGATTCACGTAGAAAGGAAAAAAAACAAATTAGCAACTACCAAAATTATTATTGATGCAAAATCAACTAATCCCTTTTACAATAGATAACCTTTCCTTTAGAGAATGGGAGAGAAAAGGGATTAAAAGAATAGAAAATTGTTTTTTGGGAAATAATTTATTATCATTGTACAATGTTTGCATACCACCAACTTAAAACCTACTTAAAGGACAAATTATCAGCCATTAATGAAGAAATTACAAGATGACTTAGAACATTGGAAAGATTTACCAATGCGGACTGAGATTACCAGAAGGAAGCAGCTTTGAATATGTGATTACAGACACTATGATAATTTAAATATTTATAACAAACATGTACATCAAGCTGCAAGAGAAAGAAAATTATAGAGCAGCACATAAGCTATAAACCCTAACAAAAGTGGGAACAAGATCTAAACATAAAGATAAAAAATGAAATATGGGAAAAGCTATGCTCCGGAACTATGAGAAATATAATAAACACAAGGTTATGCATGATACAATATAATTGGTTACACAGGCTATATATCACACCCGAAAAGTTAAATAAATGGGACCCAACAGTATCAGATAGATGTTTTCGCTGTAAGGAGGAAACGGGAACAACAGTATGTGCAATTTGGGCATGTGAGAAAGTGGAAAAGTTTTGGGAAAATCTAAATCAGGTATTAAATAAAATCACAAAAAGCAGCATACCAAAAAATCCAGAGATCTTTCTTCTAAGTAATATAAGAAGTAAAGAATTAGGCCTCAAACTGGATGAAGCGCAAAAAAGATTTATTATGATAGCCTTAGCTGTAGCCAAAAAATGTATTATGTCAACTTGGAAATCAGAAGAGAGCCTGAGAGTACAGCAATGGTACATGGAAATTAATAAATGTATTCCATTGGGAAAAAAAATAACATAATTAAAAAAATAAAGTCACATTATTTGAACAAATTTGGGAACCGTACATGGAACACAACAGAGAGGGTCTAACGTGGACCTCCACCCCCTAAAATGATAGAATGAGAAGAATACGAAATGAACTGACCCAGTGTGTAAAAGTAGATGACAAAATTTCTTGTTTATTTTCATTGTGTGATGACATTGTTTAATGGGTTTATTGTATTGTATATGTTGAACGTTGAGTGGGTAGGGAGGGGGGTGGGAAGAAGGGAGTGGGGGGGGGAAAAAGGGGAGAAAATGACACTGTATATTCAAGAGGGAAATGTTTGTGTGTATTTTGATTAATATGGTTCATAGTGTGAAAAATAAAAAAAAAATTAAAAATACCTAATTTTCTCTTGGGTGGAAATTGTCATTTATTTGTTGAGAGTGCCTTCTAATGGCTGATGTTCATATACAACCATGACATTGTAAGGAAAAATTTCTCCAATAGTTCAGCTAACGCTTGGAAATGTTGCTTAAGACCCATGATGAAAGATTGCAGAGGCATTGTTGATTACTTTCTGCCAACCAGGCAGTTGCTGGTAATTAATCCTTGAAATAACTGATCCTGATGTGCACAATGCTTTGCATTTCATGCACATTAGAATATTACTCTCTGGAAGATTGAAACAAGACTGTTTTGGACACTCTGTGCAAACGTGTTGAATGCCATTTTTCACCATCTTAAGACTTTCTGAGTAACTCTTACTAAAATTAGTGCCTTGTACAGGAACTGTTTGTTCTTGAACCAGATAAACATACATCTTGTCTGTTGAAATGAGATTTAATGAAAAATTTGAGGTTTTTGTTCTTTAACTTGTAATACATTATTTGCATGCAATTTATTTTAGCATACTTGTACTTGATTGAATGTGACACAAATCCAGAGGTGAGACGGGCAGTATTGTCCTGCATAGCACCATCAGCCAAAACTCTTCCTAAAATCATTAGGCGTACTATGGACATTAAAGATTATGTAAGAAAAAAAGCCTATGAGGTGAGCAATTGTTTTTCTGTACATAAATGTTGATGAATGATATTTGCTGTGCCATGTCCTTTCTGCCACCAAATTCAATATTGATAGTGAATATTCATTGAGAGACATGCCATAAAGTGGGGGAGAAGGAGAATCATAGAAAGTTGAGTGAATATGGTGAAGATGATCTGGGGTACAAATGTGTTAGTGGTATTTTGAGCAGGGTGGAAAGAATTTGGGAGATATGGGGAGAGTAAATGGGTCGTGTTGCTAAGAAAGAATGTTTAAGGTGAACTTAAGTTGAATAAGGTAGATGTTGTGGTAGTGACCAAGTAAAATAGAGCTTCCTTTTAAAAAAAATCACAAAAGTAGGTCTCAGTCCTTAAATTCTCAAAGACCTCTGCCAGCTGTGGGCCTTGAATTTGTAGCACTACTTTATGCAAGTGATCTCAGTTGTAAATTTATGCCATTGTGCATGCCTAGGAATGCCTTAATATAACTAGACCTATATAGACTTGTATCTCAAATACATATTATTTCCTTTGCCTAAGATTTTTGAAACCAGTTTCTTTCACAAAAATTTGATTTGCTCTTTTTAAAAAAAATTATCTGTAAAAACTATTTTTATAGTTTAAATTCAACAGCAAAACAGATTTTCATGTGATTGATTGTTAATATTATCATTGACTTTTCAATGCTTATCGTTAAAAGCTAAACTTCAAAGATTCAACCATATCATTAATTGTGTTTTTAGGTATTAGCAGAAAAAATACATATAAAAGCATTCTCCATTGCCCAGAGAGTAAAACTTCTTAAGCAAGGCTTGAATGACCAATCAGGTAAAGTATTTGCATATGTCCTAGCTAATAATAGTTGTTACAAAACCTGTGGTAATTTGAGCACGATTGCTTCATGTACATACATGAGTCTAGACCTTCATATTAGTCAATCACAGCAAACAAATTTGCATTTATCATAGCATTTATCTGAAATGTGGTTGTCTTGAAATCAATGGAAAGAAATCTTGTAAATTACTGTTATACCATCCATTTAGTACTTCTAGATTGAGATAATGTTTTAAACAACTAGCTTCAATGATGTACTAAAAGATGCTTGCAACTCAAAGTCTAAAAAAAAATGGACGTTTCTTATCCAATGGGGCCAATATTCCATCATCTTGAATTAATCTAAGTTTTACTATTTTCCTCCATCACATGTTTTATCTTTTTAATGCATTTAGGATTGTGTACTAAATGGAGGGTACTAAATAGACTATAGGAAATTGTAATGATAAAGAAATGTGTTATTGTCATGTGTCAAGTACTGTTTAGAGTAATCAAAATGTAACATTTCTGGCAAAGAATGAAACAAGACAATTATGTAACCTAAAAGTGGTGCAATGTTTGAGAGGTAGAATACAATTTAATGTACAGATGAAAGGGCCACACTGAAACATAATGTTTGGTCAGGTAAAATTAAGGGAAAAATCATTTAAACATACAGCATGGTAACAGGCCATTTCAGCCCACATACATCCCCCAGTATGTTTAGAACAGTGGGAGAAAACTGGAGCCCCCTGGGGAAACCCACACAGAACTTACAAAGTTCTTACAGACAGTGCGGGATTTGAACCCAGGTCCCGATAACTGTAATGGGGTTTTGCTAACCGCTATGCCAACCATGCTGCCCTAATATAGTAGGAGAATCAATATCAGAAAATATTTTAAATAGAAGATAGGAATAGATATCTAGAATCATTCATTGGCACTGCACAGGCACTTCTTTGTGATGGGTCAAAGGGAATGAAAAGCATAAGGAAGCATAAATAGTGCTTAAAAGTTAGAGGTGAGATTTGAACAAAATGTAGCTGAAGGGATAAATGAAATGACAAGTAATGGAGTCGAGGTAGACTAAAGTATAGTACCAATCAACATTTATTTTCAGGAGTCTATGATGTGAAATGATAGGGGGATTTCAAGGACAAGAATTTCGTATTGGAAGCTTTGAGGGAAATTCAGGTTCAGTAAGCCATCAGGTGGGATGCTGAGCTAATTCATGTATGAATAAACTAAATACAAAAAGTATTCTATCATAAAATCAAGACTTCTGGACCATGCCTTTGATCCCCTAATTTCTTCCCATGACAAACTTGAACTTCATTGAAACTTTGCTGCCTTCAAGTAACGTCCACCAAGCTTGCAGCACTAAGTTGGGTTGAAGTAGCATTTGAACATTCTGAGTATATTTTTAAATGTTTATCTGAGGATTGTCCTTCCATTTGTCTGCAACCCACCCACACTGCGTTGTTCTTGAATTCTGACAGCTTACCCAATCCCAATTATGGTTCTTCTGGATCCTCTACTAAACACACCATAAGTTCCAGGTTTCCCTGCTTCCTGTTGAAATGTGGATTGATTATTAATGCCAGAAAAGCTATAAGCATTATGGTATAGTGGTAACCATTTTTTAAATAAAAGTTTTAATAATTATGTCGATCCTTTGGAATTAACCATATTCTGGTTTTTAGCTGCAATTTTGATTTTTGGCCTTGTGTATATGGTATTTTTTTATTGCGTGCTGAAACTTTTCAAGTAATATAGTGATTTTTTTGTTTTTTTTATTTCTAGATGCTATAAAAGAAATAGTAAAGGAAAAGCTGTTGCAGGCTTGGCTTCGCACAATGGACAGCAATGTTTTAGACTTGCTCCATTGTCTTGATGTGGAAAATTGTGTTGATGTGGCTGAGTCTGCCCTCAATGCTTTGTTTGCTCAAAATTCCCTTGAAGATTTGGTTGCTAATTGTCAAAATCTGAATGGGTGCGATCAATATTTTTGCTCTAATTGTTGATGTAAATGGTTTTTTTTATGACAAAAGGCCTAATTTACTAACAATACAAAACGTTATGAGTGTGTACATGGATGTCATCAGTACCCTACTGTGAAATCAGATTGAGAATTCAGAAGAAACTTTTTCTAGAAGATTTGAAATGTGGAACCCATTACCTCTGAAAATAGAAACAAGTAGTACTTAAAGGGGTTGTGGATGAGGGGGTACAGAATAAATGGTTTTGCTAATAAGGGAGGGTGGAGAGGCCTTGAGAGGAGCAGAAATGTGTCATGTATTGTCTGGACTGAATGGCCTCTTTCTTGCTATATTTGCTGTGTAAGAGTATCCCTGATGTGACAAGAGTGATGTTAGTATTTTATAGCATGATAGTCGAGAGTTGCACAATGTGCTGAATATGTGGGAAATGCTTTATAATTTGAATTAATGTTTCAGCATCATGATATGTTTCATTTTTATTTCCATATATTTACCTGGCTTACAATGTTTTCTGGCTTTCAGAAAAATTATACCAGCAGAAGATCTAACTTGTGAAAGTGTTCTTTACTGGAGATGTCTCTGCAACTATTTGAAATCAATGGGAAATAAAGGGGAAGAAGCCTTGGAAAATCTTTTGCCTGAAGCAGCTATTTATGGATCATATCTCTTGAGGTATGCTTATTAAATATCCCATAAAATTTAAATGTTTGTTCTACCCATGGATGCTGTCTGACCTGAATACCTCCAGCAAATGTTTGATAGCTTATAATTAAATATTCCTCTTTTACTGTAATTAAATATTGTTGTTTTGAAAGAAGGTTGTATTGCTGCACTAATTAATTTTTTTGCAGTTCTTTGGCATATCTCATTAATACTGCGGTTTTTCCTCAATATTAAGCTTGTGTGTATTATCTTGCTTATTCACATTTAAAAAAAACTTGCTCAATAGATTTGGTCAAAAGAATATAATGTAAATGGTGAAGAAAATGATTTTTGAGTTTCTTACAAAAAAATTGATGCAGTTAGATCGTGCTTGGTGGCAATGAATCGAGTAAATCGGATATCATTCTTCCTTGGTCACCCTTAACATGTTATCCTGTTACTGTGATTATTGATCAGGGACAATATGAATGTGGTACTGGTTGCTGTCAAATACAAATAAAATATTGTAGCTAATAAAGCAACCATAATTGAAAGGATGGAAGAATTGGATTTTCAGAAACGTTTACAAAAAATTTGGATGGTTTCTTAATACACAAAGGATTGGTAATTTTGTAATTCTGAAAGATTAGAGGGTATAGGCCATGATAAATTGCTTCAGATCATCATGGAAGTAGAATCAGAGGAATGTGCGGGGATGGTGGAGTCGCAACATAGTCATGTCGCAGATAGAGCTGCTTCCTTGCAGTGTCCTGTGATGTCCAATGCTGTCACTGGCCACTCTAAATTGCTGCTAAAGTATGGGTTGATGGTAGAATACGGGAGAAGTTGAAGGGAACATAGAATAGGGAAAATTAATGGTGGAATGGTTGCCTCCAATGTCATAATGAAATGTGGAAATACAGAGTCTGGAGTAAAACACGAAAGTCTGCAGGCACCGTGATTGAAGTAAAAACAGAGTTGGAGAAACTCAGCAGGACAAGCAGTGTACTTTATTTAGCAAAGATAAAGATACAAATGCAATGTTTCAGGCTTGAGGCCTTCATCAGGGTATGGACAAAATGGTGGGCGGGAGGAATAGGGGGAGGAGCACAGTCCCACAGGTGGTAATTGGTGTACAGATACACAATCCTTTATCCTGAACTCTTGGGGTACAGTGAGTTCTGAATTTTGGATTTTGGAAAGCCAAATTTAAGCCCACCTGAATTGTGCTACCATATCCACCCTCACCTGCTTCCAGTCATGCTGCTGCCTCCCTCCCCCCTCGCCCACCCGACTCGCGCTGCCATCTCTCCCCACTTGCCGGATTTTAGATGTCTGGATAAAGGATTGTGTACCTGTATAAGGGAGGGAGGGCTCACTAGCAAGCAAGGGGAGGGAGGATGGCTCTGTGGAGACAGAAGGAGGTGGAGAGCTAGATGAAAGACAGGGATGAAGAAGAGAGAGGAGGAACAGGGAGTAGACTAGCAGAAACAATCCAGCTGGTTTATCAAGTCCACCATAAATTGGAGGAGCAACACCTAATTTTCTGTCTCAGCACTCTTCAGCCGGATGGCATAATGTCGACTTTACAGTTTCTGATAGACTACTCCCCATTCCTCTTCTCTCTTCTTCATTGTGTTTTTTAATACAGTTAGATTGGGATTAAATTGAATTTTGAATGGTCAACCTTAAGGAGCCAAGAAAATTAAGCATTGTTGATTCAGATGGAATTTACTCACTTTTGGCAGCTGTCAGGAATTTCCCTGGTGTTTTTTTTGTGGTAAATTTAAATGACCGTTCAGACATTTGAATTCATTTTGCCTGAATTAAGTTATATAAGTACCAGAAAGCTTCATGGACTTGTTTTGGAATCTATGGTAATTTATTAGTACAGTACAACTCCAATTATCTGAATGGTTGGGACCAGGCCTGTTTTGGATAAACGATATTTTCGGATAACTGGTCATTTTTTAAAAAACAATCCAGTAGCCACAGCAAATCACTTGTAACAGTGTTTAAACAACAACAGGCAACAAGGGAAGGCTTTTAAAACATTACAATAATGTTTAATTCTCACCAAAAAAACAACCTGAACAAAATAAGATAAATCTAACACCAAAATCTTAAAATTCTACTTAGAGATTTTCCCAAAATTCCAAAATTTTTTCAACCTGTGAAGTTGCTTTGGCTCCAAAAAATTTTGGATATCTGAGGATTTTTGATTGTTTTAGATATCATTTATCCAAAATTTTGGATTAGAAATTTTTTGGATAAATGACAATTTTTCTGAAATCCTCAATTATCCAAAAAAACGTTCAGAGACGAACATTTGTCACTTCCAGGTCCAAAAAATTTCTGTTAACAGGATTTCGGATAATCCGATTTTTGGATAATCGGCATTGTAATGTATATGTTTTCAGTCTAATTGATGACGAGTTGTCCTATTATTTCTGGTGGGCTGACTGAGAGTATGGATCTGACGTTGGATGATCGGCATTGTAATGTATATGTTTTCAGTCTAATTGATGACGAGTTGTCCTATTATTTCTGGTGGGCTGACTGAGAGTATGGATCTGACGTTGAAATGTTGAAATAAAGTCTGTTCTTTTGTTTGAGTCAGGCCCACTTGTAGCAAAATAAAATGTAGACAATATACATTATTGTTAAGGAAATAATAAAGCTGGAGAAGTGCCAGCTATCCAAACTTCTGAAAGTGTTTTGTTTCCAGACAACTTGATTTTGGACATTAAACTTGTAGAGAGTGATTTTGGCAGCATGGTACTAAAATTAGGTTATTGTTGTGCTAGGGATTCGCTTCTGGAGAGGAGATTGTATATTAGACAGATATTTATTAATGAGACTTTATTTCCATATGCAAGTACAACGTACAAATTCTTCTTGCCTTCTGCAGCTATGCAAGTACATAAAATGCATGAATAAATGATATGTATAAATTGCTTACCACATAATAATAATAAAAAAAGAAAGGATAGATAAATATATACAATTGTAATGCTACAATCATGCAGGCATCTTTGATCCTGGAATAATATTCTGGTTCGGATAGTACAGATAGGTTCAACTGACAGATAGCAATTCTTGAACCAAGGAGTGCTCGACTTTAGGTTTCTGTACTTTCTGCCTGAAGATGGCAGCAAGAATAGTGTGATCCGATTGGTGTGGCTACTTTTTGATGTGGCTACTTTCTTGTCATGCCTCAGGTAGATGTCTTCAATTGATGGGGAATTGGTGCCTATAATGGACCTGACTAGGTTTGCCACTTTCTTCAGCCTTGCATTCCTGGGCACTCAAGTTTCCAAATCAGGCCATGATGCACACAGTTTGTATACTTTCAATACTAGAGCTATAGAAGTTCAATAGAGTATTTGGTGACATGCTGAATCTCTCAAAAATGTTAGAAAGTAGTGACATTGGTGTGTCCTAGGAGATGTATGGGAACTCTGGAACCAGAAGCTATTAACCCACTCTACTGCCATCCCACCAATGAAGATAAATGTATAGTCCATGAGCTCCCCTTCCTAAAACCCACAATAAGTTTCTTGGTCTTACAAATGTTGAAAGTAAGATTGTTGTTCTGGCACTGTGCAACCAGATCCTCAGTCACAATCCCATATTCTGACTCCGCTTTTATTTGGCCAACATTAATGATGTCATCAGTAAATTTATTGTATTGGAGGTGAACTTCGCTATGCAATTGTGGGTTTAGTCAGAACAGAATAAGGAACTAAGCAGCTTTGAAGCCCCCTGTTGTTGTTGGTCAGCGAAGAGATGTTACCAATCTGCAGTGTTTGGGACCTAGTGATGAATTAAAATTTGTGTGGAATGATGCCCAAGTGGTTGGGTGAGTGATTCAGGAAGGACATGTGAATGTGCATGGCACAAAGAGAGTGTTGCACAAGTAAACTGAGTGGTAAGTGACATTCATTGTAGGTTTTCTTTTGGGTATTTTGTTGGGAAATTAAGGAAATAACATTGTTTCTGAGACTTCATCTGGCTGTCATCCACTTTATCAGCACAAATCAATGTACTTGCCTTCACTTCTGGCATCCATTTGCTATGTGCTTGTATCCTCTGACAGACTGGGACATCTGTTGCACTTTGAGAGTTGTACATGTCCCTATGAAAGTCACCATTATCATGTCTTCAGCAGCTGTTAAATTTTCTCTTTCCACATGTATTCCAGAGGTATTTGTCATATGCCGGGTGCTAGCTGTAGCATTCTGTACGGAAATGGAGAATTTGTGTCCATAGACTCCAGAATTTCCTCTAGTGGGGATTATGTTTGTCTGTTGTAGACGACACCTTTGCTTATTCCATTAATACCAAGTGATCAGGCCCTTTTTTGAACTGGTACTTCTACCTTTGCAGGTATTAAGACAAAGCAGGAAATGAAGCTAAAATCTTTAGTTCACACACTGTTATTTATTCATTCTGCTATTAGTTACCTGAAAAACCTTCCTGTTCTGAAAGAATCGTTGAGAGCTGACTTTACACAAGTTGAAGATGTCATGAAGAAAGAATTCATAAGCCAAGAGCTGCTAAGTCTTGTTGGTTGCCTGGATATTTCAGAAGAAGGTGGCAGGTATATTTTGTTAAATTTACCCTGAATTTTCAAATGGTTTGAAGAATAAGTAAATGAATCAAAATTTGAAATGAACTATTTTCATGTATTACAACTTGATATTTTTTGACATTAGCATTAGTTTGAAACAGATACTGTGAAGATATTTCTACACATTCTTAAATTCAGTGGTAGCAAACATTGGGGAATTATATGTTAATCAAATTGCATTGATCAGTTTTTGAAAATATGGAGGAATGAATGATGGTAAAACGTATTTCTCAAGAATAGTCCTCCATTGTACACCATACCCAATTTTCAACATTGTACAGCTGTATAGAATACTAGGACATTGAATTTGTTATGCCCACGGCTGGACTTTGATAAAGTATTTACATTATTTTCAATTTCCCTAGCCACAAGATGCAGGAACTGCTCTGCCATTCCATATAATTATGGCTGATCTGACATTTTTCAAATCCATTTTCTGGCCCTTTCTCCTTAATCCTTAATTTCCTTGACCGAGTGATTCATTTTCACCAAGTATTTGTATAAATTCCCTTTTGAAAGTTAAATTAATAATTTCAGGCTGCAAATTCACAATTGATTCCATTTAAGATTTGTGTACCTGTTACCTGCCATGAGAAATGGTTCCTTATCTATTCTAATGAAATTCCTTATTGATTCTTGAACAATTCTATTGAATTTTGACATTTTTCTTTGCCAAACAACATACTTGCTTTCTCTATTCTGAAACTAAAGTTCCTTATTGATGAATCTGTTCTTGTAAATATCCTCATTCCTTCTCCATTGCATCAACGATCCTCCAAAGCGATATGCTCATAATTCATCACGATACTTCATCAGATAGAATAACCATTATTTTATAACTGTTTAGTATTGCTTCCTTGCTTTTGAGTGTTATATTTTTATTTGTAAAGCCATTTGTCCTCTTAACCTTTCTAAGTCTGACTAAACCTTCTTGAAACCTTCTGATGATTTGTATGCATCTCAGTTTCAGATTGTCTTTAAAATTCTAATTTTCATTGCCACTGCTGCTCACTTTTGTTTCAAAGTGTGTTTCTGAGTTAAGTTTGATCTGCTTGGTCTATACCTATTTCTTGAATCTGTGTGTTTGTTCCTAAAATATCTTACTACTTTTATTCCTATTAACTTTATTTTTGAGTCTTGTCTCAATTTTTAATATGTTCTTACATATTTAGGACCAGGTCTTTAATACATAAATTAGAGCAGTTATCTGAAAGCACTGCTGAATGTTTCTCTCCAGTATGAAAATCAATTGTTCACCAAAGTGCTCTGCTATTTTTCCAATCAAAACTGCCTACTTTTAATTTATTTTTCTAATAAATCTGGTGATTTTTAAGAAGTTAATCTAATTTGAAGTTACAATTTGTGAATTTGTATTGGATATTTACATTTTGGAATTTTTGGTGGCAGCGACTTCAAATGTTGTTTGATTCTTATTTTTGTGGTGTGATTTACCAGGAAATATATGCTATCGGTGTTGAAGGAAATTCTACTCTTGCCCAATACACCAAGTTCTCTTGTTGGAAGCCTGATGAAACAATTGCTTAGTATCCAGAAAGATGACGATAGAAGGATTTGGCTGGTAAGAGTGCAAATCTGCTATCAAAATTTCATTGTCAAATTTAAGCTGTTTATAACTTCATTGGTAAAACAGAATTGCTGCGTGATTTGACTTTGGATTGAATCTTGCATAATTGAGCATTATCAATTTCAAATCATATCTAAACACTAGAACCAAGTCCCTCTTGCATCACTTGTCCTGTCTGGAAGAAAGTGTATAGTGTGACTCAGTGGGACAGTTATTATCTTCCACAGTATGGTGCATCAAAAACCTATGGGATCATCATACTAGGTTTATGAGTGCTGAGAGAAGAGCAGCCACAAGGTTCTTCTTGTATGTTGTGTTCATCAGAAATATGGATACTGTATTCTCCAGGTCTGCCACTTCATATAACATCTGACCATGCCTTATAAAATTTGACTTTAAAAAAAAAAAAATTAAGAGGAGGAGTCACGCGATGGAGTAGTGGCCGGACGGTGAACTCCAGCCCTCTCCAGAAAAGTCGGGAAAAACAAGAGAAAACACAAAGGCACAGAAATAAAAGTTACAGAAAAGTGAGTATAAAGGTGGAAAGAAGATGGCGACAAAAAAAAAGTCGAAAGCAACGGTAAGAAGAGAGGAAGAGAAGACAAAGGAGGAAAAAGGTGAAGGCCTTACCTGTCCGAAGAGGCCCGCTGCGGAGAGAGAAACCCGCTCCCTCAGGTCGGTAAATAATGGACTACAAAAATGGCTCGCAGAGCCGAGTAAAAGTGCGCAACCGCGCATGCGCGAAACTTCGCGCATGCGCGATGCGAATGAAAAAAAACACACCGACGGGAGGGGGGACCAGCTGGGGAGTCGATCTCCACAGCCGGCAACGACAGCTGCAGAACACCTGCAGCAAGAAGAGACCACAGAAGACAACAGAAACAAGAAAGAAGAGGAGGAAAGGGCAACAAAGAAACAACAGATGGCCAACCCAGAGGAAGAAGAAGAGGAAGAGTATGGTGAAATAGAAGAAGAAAAGAAAGGTAAGGTAAAGGATATACTTGCTCTTATTAGAGGATACATGGAATCATTTAAAGAATGGCAAACACAGGAATTTAAGGATTTAAGAAAAAGAATAAACAACACAGAAGAGAAAATAAATAAAATGGAGATGACCTTAACAGAAATGGGAAAGAAAATGGACAAGATGGAAGAGCGGGCAGTAGCAGCAGAAATGGAGGTAGAAGACTTAAAAAAGAAATTGGAGAAATCTAATAAAAAAACTAAAGAGACACAAGAACTACTAGCTCAAAAAATAGATACAATGGAAAACCATAACAGAAGAAATAACATAAAGATAGTGGGCCTTAAGGAAGATGAAGAAGGCAAGAATATGAGGGAGTTTATAAAAGAATGGATCCCTAAGGCCCTAGGATGTCCAGAACTACAGCAAGAAATGGAAATAGAAAGGGCACATAGAGTATTGGCCTCTAAACCACAACCACAACAAAAACCAAGATCTATTGTAGTAAAATTCCTAAGATATACTACAAGAGAAAAGGTACTGGAGAAGACAATGGAAAAAGTAAGAGAGGGCAACAAACCACTGGAGTATAAAGGGCAAAAAATCTTCATTTATCCAGATTTAAGTTTTGAACTCCTAAAGAAGAGAAAAGAGTTCAATACAGCAAAGGCGATTTTATGGAAGAAAGGGTATAAATTTATACTAAAGCATCCAGCGGTATTGAAAATATTTATTCCAGGACAACAAAACAGACTATTCTCGGATCCAGAAGAAGCACGAAAATTTGCAGAACAATTACAAAAATAGACTGAGGGAGGAAGACGGGTAATGAGAGTTAAAATGATCACGACTGATATGTATGTGGGTAAAGACAAAAATAGACTGAGGGATGAAGACGGGTAATGAGAGTAAAAATGATCACGATTGATATGTATGCAGGTAAAGAGGTATAAGAGTGAATAGAGACAATGAGCATACATGAATGTATCTGTACTTAGAGGAAAATATAGATAGTATAGACAAGAATTAATAAGGGAAGGTAATGGAATAGAGAGAATAAGGAGGGAATTAAAAGAGGGACCTTTGTGACATATGAAAAGTGAAATCTTTTCTGGGGGAGGCGGGGTGGGGGGAAATAGCGGTCACTGCAAAATCAGTTGACGCTTGCGAGTGGATTCGCAAATCCAAATGGAGAGGGGAGATGTGGTTGTCCGACAAGGGATAAAGGACAACTCAGGAGGTGAAGGGGAGATTGGGGATAAATAAGATAGAAATAGGAGAATAAGGAAAATGTTAGATGTTGTAGGAATGTTGTCTTATAAAGAGTTGAAAATAAGAAAACAGAAATGGAAAAGGAGGAAAGGTAATGATGGAAAAACAGAAAGAGAAGATAAACAAAATATAAAAGGGCTACGCTGAACTATATGTCTTTAAATATTAATGGAATACATAACCAAATTAAAAGGAAGAAACTACCAAATTTAAATGAATAAATGTATTCCATTAGAAAAAATAACATATTGGTTAAGAAATAATATTGAAATATTCGAACAAGTATATGAGCCTTACATTAAATACAATAGCGAAAACCTACCGGGGACAAACATTACCTAAGTTGATGGAAGGAGAAGGAAAGAAAAGAATGGACTCAGTAGAATTTCTGGTGTAATTTTGTTGAATGACAACATTGTCTGACTGGCTTAATGCAACCTAGATTGTATACCTAAAATGGATGAGGGGGGGGGGGGGTGGGGGGGTGGTTTGGGAGGAAAGGGGGGGGGGAGAAAAAGTCACTGTATATGTGTGAAAAAGAAATAGTGTATATCATGGCTAATGTGATTTATGGTGTAAAAAAAAAAAAAAAAAAAAAATTACTAATCTTGTTTTATCTTCTTGGAGACATGAGGCATAAAAATGCAAGTCAGCTGTCAACGCATTACTATCAACTTAATGGTGCACACAAAATCTATCTGGCTGTTGAGAAAGTAACTAAAAAAGTATTTAGATTAAAAGCAAGCTCATAATTTTCATACAATGAGAAGAGTCAGTTGACTCTTTCATCAAACATGCCTCAATATAGTACCATAAGACCATAAGATATGGAAGCAGAAGTTGGCTATTCAACCTGCTGAGTCTGCTCTGCCATTCCATCATGAACTGATCCATTCTCCCACTCTGCTCCACTCCCCAACCTTCTCCCCATAACCTTTGATACTGTGCTGTAGATTTCTATGTTCAGCAATTCTCAAGAGACTCGACACCATCCAGGACACAATAGCCCATTTATTGGACACCCCATTCTCAATCTTTCACTGAAGCACAGTAGCAGCAGGTACTACCATCTCCAGGACGCAATGCAGCAACTCATCAAGACTCTTGGGACAGCACCTTCCAAACCCACCATCTGAAATAGCTGGAGAGATAGGGGTAGCCTGTCCAGGCCACGCACTACCGATCCTTCGCTGTTGCTGAGAAAACTCCCTCCATAACATCAATGCGGATTTATTCACACCTCCAGATCAACAATGGTTCAAGAAGGTACCTTTTGTAACCTGACAACTTTCAGCACTATCCACAACTCCTCCAACCTTCGTATCATCCGCAAATTTACTGACCCATCATTCCGCCTCTTCATCTTGGTCATTTATGAAAATCACCAAGGCAGGGGTCCCAGAATAGATTTCTATAGAACTCCACTAGTCACTAACCTCCAGGCAGAATACTTTTCTACCACTACTACTCTCTGCTTTCTACATCCAAGCCAATTTATAATTCACACAGCCAAGGTTCTGTGGATCCCATGCCTCATGACTTTCTGAATAAGTCTCTCATGGGGGACCTCGTCACACGCCTTTCTAAAATCGATATAGACCACATCTACTGCCCTTCTTTAATCAATTTCTTTTGTTACTTCCTCAAAAACTCAATTAATCTTGTGAGGCATGATCTTCCTTTCACAAAGCCATGCTGGCTATTCATTCTTGAGTAGACTGTATTTCTCCAAATGATCATAAATCCCATCCTTAAGATTCCTCAAATAGTTTGCTTACTACGAGCATAAAGCATAAAGTTAATAATTCCCAGGATTCTCCCTATTCCCTTTTTTTAAAGAAGGGGACCATATTTTCCATTCTCTAATCCTCTGACTCCTCTCCTGTGGCCAGGGAATTCTCAAATATGCCCCAGCTATCTCTTCCCTCCCTACCCACAGCAACCTAGGGTATATCATATCCTGCCCTGGGGACTTTGTTTTTAAGAAGGTCCAAAACGTCCTCTTTCTTCAGCTTAACACTGTCAAGATCCTTTTCACTGGTGAATACTGAAGCAAATTATTCATTTCGGATCTATGCCAACCTCCTCTGCCTCAAGGGACATGTTTCCTCCTTTATCCTTAAGTGGCCCACCTTCATATACATATAGAATGCCTTGGTGTTCTGCTTAATTCTACTTGCCAAGGACTTCTCATGCCCCCTTTGAGATCTTCCAAGTCCTTAAGTTCATTCCTGGCTACCATATAATTCTCATGAGCCCTTTCTGTTTCCTACTTTCTAAATCTTATGTATGCTTCCTTCTTCCTCTTAACTAGCTGCCTCATCTGTTTTGTCAACCATGGTTCCCTTTTTATATCATCATTTCCAGTGTATATTCCATCCTAGGGCAACATCAGCATGGCACTGTAGGGACTGAGCACTGATTAGCAGCCACAAGACAGCACACCCTGATGCCTTCCTGATCATTGTAGGGGACTTCAGTCAGGCCAACATGAAGAATACTAACAAACTACCACCAACATGTCACATGTTAGACCAGGGGAGTTAACATACTTGACCACTGCTACATCACCATGAAGAATGCCTAATGAGCCATACCATGACCGTACGTCAGTAAATCTGATCACTTAGCTGTACTTCTACTTCTGATGTACAAGCAGAAACTGAGGACCACAGCACCAGTAGTGAAAATGGCGGAAGTATGGTCGAGAGAGGCTGAGGAGCATCTGCAGGACTGCTTTGAATTGGTGGACTGGACCATATTCAAGAATTCATCCTCAGACTTGAATGAATATGCAACATGTGTCACCAACTTCATCAAAACCTGCGTGGACTAGGTGTTCCCCAAATGGAAGCCTTGGATGAATCAGAGGATTTGCAACTTGCTGAAGGCAAGATCAAGGGCGTTTAAGGCCGGGGATCCAGATCTCAACAAGAAGTTCAGGTTCAATCTGTGGAAGGCTATCCCTGAAACAAAGAGGCAATACGGAGGAAGACAGAGACAGATACACACCAGCTATGGCAGGTAGTGCAGGCCATTATAGCTTACAAAGCAAGGGTTAACACCATAGCGATGACGTGATGCTTAATTACCCGATGAGCTGAATACCCGCTGTCAGAAGGAGAACCCAATAGTGCCTACGAGAATTCCTACAAAGGCAGAGGACCCTGTAATACCTGTCTCTGAGGAATATCATTCAAGAGGGTGAAACCCCGCAATGTGTCAGACCCTGACAGGGTACTGAAAATCTGTGCCAACTAACTACCCAGAGTGTTCATGGCATTTTTCAACCTCTCATTGCTGCAGCCAGAATTCCCACCTGCTTCAAAAGGGCACTGATCATTCCGGTGCCTAAGAAGAGCAGTGTGGGCTTCCTCAATGACCATCGCCCAGTAGGACTAACATCTACTGTGATGAAATGCTTTTAGAGTCTGGTCATGGCCAGAATTAACATGTACCTAAGCAAAGATCTGTACCCACTGCAATTCGCCTATTGTCATAATTGCTCCATTGATGCATTATCACTGGATCTCCACTCAGCCCTGGATCACCACAAAAACAGCAACTCTTATATACAGCTGCTCTTCATAGACTGCAGCTCACCCTTCAACACCATTGCTGGTCAAGAAGCTCTAAACCTTGGCTCTCTGCATCTGGATCCTTGACTTCCACACTGGAAGACTAATTGAATACGAATTGGAAACGTCTCCTCCTCACTGACCAGCAACACAGGCGCACCTCAAGGATGAGTGCTTAACCCACTGCTCTACCATACACCTATGACTGTGTGGCCAGGCACATTTCCAATGCTATCTACAAATTTGCAGATGACACCATGGTTGTTGGCAGAATCACCAATGGCAATGAGGAAGCGTACAGGAGGCAGATAGATCAGCTCGTTCAGTGGTGTCACACCAACAACCTTGCACTCATCGTTAGCAAGACCAAGGAGATGAATGTGGACTTCAGGAGGGAGTTAGGAGAACATGATACATTCCCCATCGAGGGTTCAGTAGTGGAGAGTGTCAAGAATCTCAAATTCTTGGGTGTTAACATCTCCGAGGGTCTGAGCTGAGCCTCCATGTCAATGCAATCATGAAGAAGGTTCGCCAATGGTTATACTTTGTGAAGTGTCTGAGGAGATTCATCAAAGACTCTTGAAAACTTTTACAGGTGTACTGTGGAGAGCATTCTGGCTGGTTGCATCAATGTCTGGTATGGAGGTGCCAACACTCAGGATAAGAAAAAACTTCAGAGCATTGTTAACTCAACCTGCAACATCACGGTCATCTACAAGAGGACATCTACAAGAGGTAGTATCTTAAGAAAGCAGCCTCTATCCTCATGGACTCCCCACCACCTAGACCATACCCTCTTCAATCTGCTACCATTGGGGAAAAAGGTACAAAAACATAAAAACAAGTCCTCAGTGGCACAAGGACTGCTTCTTCCCTGATGCCATCAGATTCCTGACTGATCAATGAACCAAAGACACTGCCTTACTTTGACTTTTCATGCTCTATTTTTATTTATTGTTGTAAGGTGGTTTATATGAATGTTTGCATTGTGATGCTGTTGCAAAACAACGAATTTCATGACTATTTCATGATAATAAATTTTCCTGTTTTCCCAGTTGCATGTTTTGTCCAAGTTTTAAATGCTTACCTGTAAATACACCAAAAAAAAATTTTTTTGAATATTTTATTTTTGATTTTTAGTATATAGAGTACAGTTGTTTTTATAGTTACTTTTATACCTTTTTTTATACCATTTTATTACTGTACCTGGGCCCTTATGTGGACCAGGTAGGGCTGCCAGACCTTTACAAAAGTATCATATTTATTCTTTAAGTTGTATGTGATTTTTATTTCAATAGGTATACAGCTGTTCATTTCTGCAATCCATCATGCTATAAGTAGAGGGGAGTTGGACTTCCAAGTGATCGTGATACATTTTTCACTACAATCAGTGCTATTTTTATAAATGAGATTTGATATTTGGCAAATTTGTTGCTTATTTCCATGAAATTACCTAATAGATATAGCTCCAAGTTGCCTGTGGAGGTCACTTCTGTTATCCTGGCTAACCTTTCTGTGATTTCTTGCCAAAATGGCCTAACTTTCACACACAACCGCGTGGCATGTAGAAAAGTTCCTGTCTCATTCCCACAACTGAAACACATCTCTGAAATTTTGGCTTTTGATCTGTGTAACTTTTGTGGGGTAAGATATAATTGATGTAAAATAAAATTATACTGAACCAGTCCATATCTTGCATTTATAATTAATGTCATGCTGTCCTTACACCAATCTGACCAGCTTCTTTCTGAAATCACCACACCCAAGTCCAACACCCAACTTTCCCTTGTCCTCTGCAACCCTAGTTTTGGACTTTTCCTCTGGAGAGCATAGTACATTTTTGTTTGTTCAGTTTCTCTAATTTCAGGTGGGTTCAATGTTGGTTCCCATCTTTCTCTTGAGAACTATCTAAGCTGGAGAAAACAGAAGGTGGTCCCATTGGCCACTCCGTATTTGTGTTTTAATTGTTCAAAGGACATAAGAGTTCCATCCATGTAACAGTCTTTAATAGATCTTTTACCTTTGTCATACCACAAATTTAATATTCTTTTGCCCATGTTCATAGGCAATACATTTTTACACAATGGTGCTTTTATTGATATCTATACTTCTTTTCACAGACAAGTTGCTCTTGTGTCTTGGTGTGAGCTTGCAGGCACCTCAGATGGAAGAGACTGCCATCCGTGCAGTACCGGATGTAAACAGCGTCTTCATTGTTGAGGTCTTTCATGGCTTGTTTCAGCATCATGCTGAAGAAGATTGAAAAGAGGGTTGGTGCGAGAACGCAGCCTTGCTTCACGCCATTGTTAATGGAGAAGAGTTCAGAGAGCTCATTGCTGTATCTGACCCGACCTTGTTGGTTTTCGTGCAGTTGGATAACCATGTTGAGGAACTTTGGGGGGCATCCGAGGTGCTCTAGTATTTGCCAAAGCCCTTTCCTACTCACGGTGTCGAAGGCTTTGGTGATGTCAACAAAGGTGATGTAGAGTCCTTTGTTTTGTTCTCTGCACTTTTCTTGGAGCTGACTGAGGGCAAAGACCATGTCAGTAGTTCCTCTGTTTGCGTGAAAGTCGCACTGTGATTCTGGGAGAACATTTTCGGTGACACTAGGTATTATTCTATTTAGGAGAATCCTAGCGAAGATTTTGCTTGCAATGGAGAGCAGCGTGATTCCCCTGTAGTTTGAACAGTCCGATTTCTCAACTTTGTTTTTGTACAGGGTGATGATGATGGCATCACGAAGATCCTGAGGCAGCTTTCCTTGGTCCCAGCAGAGCTTGAAAAACTCATGCAGTTTGGCTTGCAGAGTTTTGCCGCCAGCCTTCCAGACCTCTGGGGGGGGGTGGAATTCCATCCATACCTGCTGCTTTGCCCCTTTTCAGTTCTTCAATTGCCTTATATGTCTCTTCCCGGGTGAGGACCTCATCCAGCTCTAGCCTTAAGGGCTGTTGAGGGAGCTGGAGCAGGGCGGATTCTTGGACTGAGCGGTTGGCACTGAAAAGAGATTGGAAGTGTTCTGACCATCGGTTGAGGATGGAGATCTTGTCGCTGAGGAGGACTTTGCCGTCTGAGCTGCGCAGCGGGATTTGGACTTGGGGTGAGGGGCCGTACACAGCCTTTAGAGCCTCGTAAAAACCCCTGAAGTCGCCAATATCTGCGCTGAGCTGGGTTCGTTTGGCGAGGCTAGTCCACCACTCATTTTGGATCTCCCGGAGTTTGCGCTGAAGATGGCTTCATGCGCGACGGAAGGCTCATTTCTTCTCTGGGCAGGACGGCTTTGCAAGGTGAGCCTGGTGGGCAGCTCGCTTCTTTGCCAGCAGCTCCTGGATTTCCTGGTTGTTTTTGTCGAACCAGTCCTTGTTTTTTTTTGGAGGAGAAGCCCAGTACCTCTTCAGTGGATTGCAGTATGGCAGTCTTCAGCTGATCCCAGAGGGTTTCAGGGGACGAGTCCGTGTGGCGGACTGCATCCTCGAGCTTTGCTTTGAGGTTTGCTTGGAAGTTTCCTCTCACTTCGTCTGACTGCAAGTTTCCAACATTAAACCTCTTTCTGGGGGCTTTACTGTTCTTGGACTTTGGCTTGAAGTGAAGGTTGAGCTTGCAGCGAACCAGCCGGTGGTCAGTGTGGCATTCCGCGCTGGGCATGACCATGGTGTGGAGCACATCTCGTTTGTCTCTTTCTCGCACCAGGACGTAGTCCAGGAGGTGCCAGTGTTTGGATCAGGGATGCATCCAGGTAGTCTTCAGGCTGTCCCTCTGCTGAAAAAGGGTGTTTGTAATGACAAGCCTCTGTTCTGCGCAGAGCTCCAACAGGAGGCGCCTGTTGTTGTTGCACTTGCCGACACCATGCTTGCCCAGGATTCCTGGCCAGGTTTCTGAGTCTTTGCCGACGCAAGCGTTGAAGTCGCCAAGGAGGACAACCTTGTCGGCTGTAGGGGTGCGTTGAATGAGGCTGCACAGATCAGTGTAGAACTTGTCCTTTTCTGCTGGTTCCGCCTGGAGGGTTGGAGCATAGACACTGGTGAGGGTGATGCGATGCTTGTTTTGAAGGGGGAGTTGCATGGACATGATCCAGTCCGAGTTGCCTGTCAGGAGGCTTTTGAGTTTGGAGGCAATGGAGTTCTTGACCATGATGCCTGCACCAGATAGGCGTCGTTCATCCATAGGCTTGCCAGACCAGTAGAGTGTGTAGCCTGCGCTGCGTTCTTGGAGGCTGCCTACATCTTTCAGAGCCAGCTCTTCAGCGCTTGACGTCCTGTTTTGCGGAAACTGCCAAAATGTTTGGCCTGGAAGTCAGCCTGAAGATAACTCAGGTCCTCCATCAGCCAGCTCCCCACCATGACTACCAGTCCCCCCACATCTCCATCGGGCACACAAAACTCAAAACGGTCAACCAGTTTACCTATCTCAGCTGCACCATTTCATCGGATGCAAGAATCGACAACGAGATAGACAACAGACTCGCCAAGGCAAATAGCGCCTTTGGAAGACTACACAAAAGAGTCTGGAAAAACAACCAGCTGAAAAACCTCACAAAGATTAGCGTATACAGAGCCGTTGTCATATCCACACTCCTGTTCGGCTCCGAATCATGGGTCCTTTACCAGCATCACCTACGGCTCCTAGAACGCTTCCACCAGCGTTGTCTCCGCTCCATCCTCAACATTAATTGGAATGACTTCATCTCCAACATCGAAGTACTCGAGATGGCAGAGGCCGACAGCATTCAATCCACGCTGCTGAAGATCAAACTGCGCTGGGTAGGTCACGTCTCCAGAATGGAGGACCATTGCCTTCCCAAGATCGTGCTATATGGCGAGCTCTCCACTGGCCACCGAGACAGAGTTGCACCAAAGAAGAGGTACAAGGACTGCCTAAAGAAAGCTCTTGGTGCCTGCCACATTGACCATCGCCAGTGGGCTGATATAGCCTCAAACCGTGCATCTTGGCGCCTCACAGTTCGGTGGGCAGCAACCACCTTTGAAGAAGACCACAGAGCCCACCTCACTGTCAAAAGGCAAAGGAGGAAAAACCCAACACCCAACCCCAACAAACCAATTTTCCCTTGCAACCGCTGCAATCATGTCTGCCTGTCCCGCATCAGACTTGTCAGCCACAAACGAGCCCGCAGCTGACGTGGACATTACCCCTCCATAAATCTTCGTCCGTGAAGCCAAGCCAAAGAAAGAATACTTCTTTTCAATACATTCATTAATTTCTTGCCACGTTCCAATTATATATATTTGAATGGGGTTATCCGTCTTTTTTTAGTGATTTGAAACTCCATTTATAGATAAAGTCCTTTGCTTCCCCCTCCACCTTTGAGCACATTCCCATTTGAGGATGGGGGGCTCTCTTAAGTGAAGAAGACTGCAAGAAATCTAGCCTGTGCAGCTAGGTAATATTTTTTGAGATCTGGAAGTCAAAGTCCTTCCAGCCCAAGATCCCATGTCAGTTTTTCCAATGCAATTCTTGGTATCTTTATTATTCCATAGGAACTGTCTAATATGGTTGTTTGGTAGTTTAAAAAAAAATGTTTATAAGTAACTGAATAGGCAGTGATTGAAAAAGGTACTGCAGGTTTGGCATCACTTTCATTTTGATGCAGTTAACCCTTCCCACCAAAGTAATCAGTAAGTCTCTCCATTTCTGTAAGTCTCTTTCTACCTTCCCAAGAAGAGGAACATAATTTAGTTTGTACAGATTTTGCAAGTTAGTGTGACGAGGTCCTAGGGAGTTAGGTAGGGAGCTAGAAAGGACCGCAAAGGGAGTAATCTCTGGATTACTATTTGTGCCTCGCAACAGTGAGGGCAGGAATAGTATAAGGTGGAGAATGAATGTGTGACTGAAGGGGTGAAGCAAGGGGCAGGGATTCAAGTTTTTGGATCACTGGGACCTTTTTTGGGGGGAGGTGGGGCCTGTACTGAATGGACGGGTTACATCTGAATCCCAGAGGGACCAGAATCCTGGCGGGGGTATTTGCTAGGTCTACTCAGGAGGCTTTAAACTAGAATGGTTGGGGGAAGGCAACCAAATAAAGGAGAACAGCAAGGAGAAGATTAGACTGCAAACAGGGAAGGTTGTAGACAAAGCTTGGGGGAGGATATTCAGGCGATTGAGAAGGAAAATTATCAGTACAGTGATGGAGGGGAGATGTTGGAAAGAAATGAGCTAACTGTAAAGATAGGGACAAGCAGAGAGAAAGATATGGAAAATCTCTGAAATACATTTACTTTAATGCTCGGAGTATTGTAAGGAAGGTGGACGAATTTAAGGTGTGGATAGACACATGGCATTATGATATGGTAGCAATAAGTGAGACATGGTTGCAGGAGGGTTGTGACTGGCAGCTGCTTTAGGTGTGATAGAATTGGAGGGGCAAGAGGAGGTGGTGTAGCATTGCTTGTCAGGGAATATATTACAGCGGTGCTGATGTGAGATAGATTGGAGGGCTCATCAAGGGAGGTGGTGTGGGTGGAATTAAAAAATAGAAAAGGAGATGTTGCACTTATCGGGGTGTATTATAGACCACCTAGTGGGGAGCGAGAAATAGAGGAGCAAATCTGTAAGGAAATAGCAGATATTTGTAATGAGCACTGGGTTGTGTTAGTGGGGGATTTTAATTTTCCTAATATAGATTGGGAAACACATTCTGTGAAGGGGCTGGATGGATTACAATTTGTAAAATTAGCGTAGAATATTTTTTTTGCAGCAATATGTTGAGGTACCGACTAGAGAAGGGGCAGTGTTGGATTTACTGATGGGGAATGAGATAGGGCAGGTGACAGAGGTATGTGTTGGGGAGCACTTCGGATCTAGTGATCATAGTACCATTAGTTTCAATGTAATTACGGAAAGGGATAGGTCTGGTCCAAAGATTGAGGTTTTTGAGTGGGGGTAAAGCCAGATTTGAAGAGATGAGAAAGGATTTGTGAGGAGTGGTTTGGGCTGATTTGTTTTAAGGGAAGGATGTAGAGAAGAATTAGAGGTCTTTTAAAAGTGAGATTTTGAGGGTGCAGAATCTTTATGTTCCTGTTAGGATAAAAGGCAGAGCCAAATGTTTGAGAGAGCCACGGTTTTCAAGGGATATTAGAAAATTGGTTTGAATAAAAAGGGGGGCCTACATTAAATATAAGAAACAAGGTGTAAATGAGATGCTTGGAAAATACATTGATTGTGAAAAGAATCTTAAGAAATAGGAAAGCGAAAAGAAGGTACGAGGTGGCTATAGCAAACGGGGAAAATAAATCCAAAGCATTTTTACAAATATGTAAATAGCAAAAGGAGAGTGAAGGATAAAATTGGTCCCTTAGAGGATCAGAGCGGACAACTGTGTGTGGAGCCAAATGAGATTGGGGGAGATATTGAATGAGTTATTTTCTTCGGTATTCACTAGAGAGAAGGATGTTGAATTGTGCAGGATAAAGGAACTAAAATAGCTAATTTGGAAAATGTAGGGATCAGGAAGGGGGGATATTGGAGCTTTTGAAGCATATAAAGGTGGTTAAGTCTCCGGGTCCCGATGGGATTTTCCCCAGGTCCTTGAAGGAAGTCGGGGAAGAAACAGGTGAGTCTCTAACAGTGATTTTTCAGAAGTTATTTGAGAGGGGCATAGTGCCGGAGGATTTGTTCCTTTGTTTAAGAAGAATTCGAGGAATAAGCCTAGCAATTATAGGCCTGTAAGTTTGACGTCGGTGGTTGGTAAGCTAATGGAAAGTATTCTTAGTGATAATATCTAGAGAGGGTCTGATCAAGAACACTCAACATGGGTTTGTCCGTGGAAGGTCATGCTTGACAAATCTTGTTGAATTTTTTGAAGAGGTGACTGGGAAGATTGATGAGGGTAGGGTAGTAGATGTAGTCTATATGGATTTCAGTAAGACCTTTGACAAAATTCCTCATGGAAAGTTGGTAAGGAGGGTTCAGGCACTGGGTATTAATTTTGAGATAGTCAAATGGGTTCAACAGTGGCTAGAGGGTAGATAGATGCCAGAGAGTCATGGTGGATAACTGTCAGGATGGAGGCTGATAACAAGCGGTGTGCCTCATGGATCGGTGTTGGGTCCTTGTTATTTGTCATTTACATTAATGATTTGGATGATAGAGTGTTAAACAGGATTAGTAAATATGCAGATGATAGAAAAATAGGTGGAGTTCTGGATAGTGAAGAAGGTTTTCAGAGATTGCAGAAGGATTTGGAATGCTAAGAGTGGGCTGAAAGATGGCAGATGGAGTTTAATACTGAAAAGTATGAAGTGCTTCATTTTGGAAAGAATAATCAAAACCAGACGTGTAGTAAATGGGAGGACATTGAATGCAGAGGAACAGAAAGATTTAGGAATAACAGTTCATCATTCTTTGAAGGTGGAATCTCATGTGGATAGAGTGGTGAAGAAAGCTTTTGGTATGCTGGCCTTTATCAATCAAAGCATAGAATATAGGAGTTGGGAAGTGATGTTGAGACTATTCAAGGCATTGGTGAGGCCACATTTAGAATACCGTGTACAGTTCTGGTCACCAAATTATAGGAAGGAGAGCATTAAGGTAGAGAGGGTGCAGAGAAGATGTACTAAAATGTTGTTTTGATTTTAGAATCAAGATTGCAAAGAAACATTGAGTAGATTAGGTATTTATTCATTGGAGCGTAGAAGGTTGAGGGGGAATTTGATAGAGGTATTTAAAATTATGAGGGAGATAGATAGAGTAGATGTGAATTGGTTATTTCCCTTGATAGTAGGTGAGATTCAAACAGGAGGTCATGAGTTAAGAGTTGGGGGGGAAAAGTTTATAAGTAGCATGAGAGGGAACTTCTTCAGTCAGGGAGTGGTGGCTGAGTGGAAGACCTTCTGGAAGAGGTGTTCGCAGCAAAGTCAATTTTGTCATTTAAGGAAAAGTTGGATAGATATATGGATGGGAAGGGATTGGAGAGTTATGGTCAAAGTGCAGGTAGGTGGGACTAGAGGAGATCACTTAGATCAGTACAGACTAGAGGGGCTGAGATGGTCTGTTTCCGATTATAATGGTTACATGGCTATTTCATCCATCTTCCATTTAAATTTACTTCCTTTTTGGTATTTTTCATATTCAAAATGGCATTATCTCACTTTTCTCCATATTTATTTTGTAGCCTGATATTCTTCCATATTTTGTCTAGTGTTATTTGTGATTTTTACAAAGATTTAACCTGTTCTGATAGGTACAATAGCACATCATTGGCAAATAGACTGATTTTTGTGTTCTTCTTGAATCCCTTTAAATTGGGATCCCTTCTTAATATCTCCACCAGCAGTTCAATTGCCAAAATAAAAAGCGCTGGGGACAGGATCTCCTCAAGGGGAATGCTGCCGACATCTGATTATTTGTTATTATTTTAGCTTGTGGTTTATGGTATAATGTTTTTATCCAATTTATAAATGTTCTGCTTATACCAAATTTTTCCAGTGTTTTAATTAAAAAGGGCCATTCCAAACAGCCAAATGCTTTTTCTGCATCTAAGGAGACTGTAATGCTTGGATTTTGTTCAGATTTAGCCATATGTTTTATATTATATCATCTTTCTAGACTATTTGAGGAATGCTTTCCTTTAACAAATCCTGCTTGGTCTGTATGCATCAGTTTTGGCAAGTATTGTCCTAACCCTTTTGGCCAATGCTTTTGCTAGTATCTTATAATCAGCATTTAACAGGGATATTGGTCTGTATGACAAAGTTTTATGTAGATCCCTATTCTTTTTTGGTAACACTGAAATAATCACGGTTGAGAATGACTTCAGGAGGGTCTGTGTTTCCACAGCTTTGTCCAGGACATCCATTAAAAGGGGCATTAATAATCGTCCATAAAACTCAGGTGGAAATCCATCCTATCCAAGTGATTTATTAGCCTATAGGGAGCCCAGGGCCTTTTCGATTTCTTCCTTGTTAAGGGAGTATCTAATTCTATCCTTTCTTCCAACCTGGGAAGTTGGACATTCAGCAAAAATTCTTCCATTTCATTCTCATCTAATAATTCTGATTTATATAGTTTCATGTGATGTTGTCTAAAAGTGTTGTTAATTTCTTTTTGCTTATCTACTAGAGTGTCTCTATGTTTTTATAGCATTTATCATTCTTGTACTCCTCTGTTTTAATCTGCCAAGCTAAAACTTCATGCACCCATTCACCTAACTCATTGTATTGTTGTTTAGTTCATATAGGTTTTTTTCTCTGCTATATGTTGTATTGTATTGTATTATATCTTAGCTTTTTATTCTCCAGTAATCTGTATTCTTCTTGTAGTCCTGCTCTTTGGATTTTTTTTTCTAATTCTTTAATATCCTTCTCCAAACTGTTTACTTCTGCCATATGTTCCTTCTTAATATTCTTTGTATAGGATATAATTTGTCCTCTTAAATATGCTTTAAGCATGTTCCATATCAGAAAACTATTATTGGTAGATGGCAGATTTATTTCACAAAATATTTCTGTTTGTCTCTTTAGAGATTCACAGAAGTCTGTTCTTTTAAGTAATATATCCATTCTGTTGCTATAGTTAATATTAATGGAGATCACATCTCTTTCCCAGTAACTTAAAAGTCTTATAGGACTGGTTGTGATCTGGGTCTGAGGGTCTGGTGAGTCCTTTCGATTTTCAGCTTTGCATTGAACTTATTTTGTTCCAGCATTTGTGGGATCCATGTTTCAAAGAAACTCACCGCGTCTTTTCCCTCTATTCCTTCTCTCAGTCCAATGATTCTATGTCTGCTAAAATTTTCTATACAATCGATCTTTTCCATCTGTCCTTTCTTTTTTGTGTCCCTTTTTTTTGCATTTTTTTCCAGTGCCTTCAGCATGTCTTTTGTCTTGTCCAGCGCAGCCTCTGAGTGAGTCATTTGTTCATTTAAGTCTTCCACAACTTGCTAAGAGTCACGTGATGGAGTAGTGGCCGGTCAGGGAATTCCAGCCCTCTCTGGAAAAGTTGGAAAAAAAAGCAAACAAAACACAAAGGTACAAGAATAAAAATTAAAACAAAGTAAAAGAAAAGGTGAGAAGAAAATGGCAGCGAAGAGAGAAAAGTCGAAAGCAACGGGAAGAAGAGAAGAAGAAAGAACATCGGAAGAAGGTGAAGGCCTTACCTGTCTGAGGAGGCCCGCCGCGGAGAGAGAAGCCCGCTCCCTAAGGTCGGTGGAAGTCCCGAGCTCGGGACTACAAAAATGGCTCGCGGAGCCGAGTAAAAGTGCGCAACCGCGCATGAAAAAAAACCACACTGACGGGAGGGGGGAACAGCTGAGGAGTCGATCTCCACAGCTGAGAGTGACAGCTGCAACACAGCAACAGGAAGAGAACACAGAAAACAACGAGAACAAGAAAGAAGAGAGCAAAAAGAAAACAAGGAAACAACAGATGGCCAACCCAGAGGAGGAAGAAGAAGAAGAAGATAGAGAAATGGAAGAAGGGAAAGGCAGGACAATGGATATATCTTTTTTTAAAGAATATATGGAATCAGTAAAAGAATGGCAATTACAAGAATTTAATGAAATAAAAAGAATTAAGAGTGCAGAAGAAAAAATGAATAAAATAGAGATGGTCATATCAGAGATAGGAAAAAGAGTGGATAATGTGGAAGAACAAGAAATAATCGTAGAAATGGAAGTAGAGGACTTAAAAGAGAAATTAGAAGAATCTAATAAAAAAAAAGTTAGAGGCACATGAGCTGTTAGCTCAGAAGATAGATATAATGGAAAACTATAATAGAAGATATATAATATAAAACTATAATAGGCAAAATCTTCGCTAGGATTCTACTAAATAGAATAATACCTAGTGTCGCCGAGAATATTCTCCCAGAATCACAGTGCGGCTTTCGCGCAAACAGAGGAACCACTGACATGGTCTTTGCCCTCAGACAGCTCCAAGAAAAGTGCAGAGAACAAAACAAAGGACTCTACATCACCTTTGTTGACCTCACCAAAGCCTTCGACACCGTGAGCAGGAAAGGGCTTTGGCAAATACTAGAGCGCATCGGATGTCCCCCAAAGTTCCTCAACATGATTATCCAACTGCACGAAAACCAACAAGGTCGGGTCAGATACAGCAATGAGCTCGCTGAACCCTTCTCCATTAACAATGGCGTGAAGCAAGGCTGTGTTCTCGCACCAACCCTCTTTTCAATCTTCTTCAGCATGATGCTGAACCAAGCCATGAAAGACCCCAACAATGAAGACGCTGTTTACATCCGGTACCGCACGGATGGCAGTCTCTTCAATCTGAGGCGCCTGCAAGCTCACACCAAGACACAAGAGAAACTTGTCCGTGAACTACTCTTTGCAGATGATGCCGCTTTAGTTGCCCATTCAGAGCCAGCTCTTCAGCGCTTGACGTCCTTCTTTGCGGAAACTGCCAAAATGTTTGGCCTGGAAGTCAGCCTGAAGAAAACTGAGGTCCTCCATCAGCCAGCTCCCCACCATGACTACCAGCCCCCCCACATCTCCATCGGGCACACAAAACTCAAAACGGTCAACCAGTTTACAACAGACACGCCAAGGCAAATAGCGCCTTTGGAAGACTACACAAAAGAGTCTGGAAAAACAACCAACTGAAAAACCTCACAAAGATAAGCGTATACAGAGCCGTTGTCATACCCACACTCCTGTTCGGCTCCGAATCATGGGTCCTCTACCGGCACCACCTACGGCTCCTAGAACGCTTCCACCAGCGTTGTCTCTGCTCCATCCTCAACATCCATTGGAGCGCTTACACCCCTAACGTCGAAGTACTCGAGATGGCAGAGGTCGACAGCATCGAGTCCACGCTGCTGAAGATCCAGCTGCGCTGGGTGGGTCACGTCTCCAGAATGGAGGACCATCGCCTTCCCAAGATCGTGTTATATGGCGAGCTCTCCACTGGCCACCGAGACAGAGGTGCACCAAAGAAAAGGTACAAGGACTGCCTAAAGAAATCTCTTGGTGCCTGCCACATTGACCACCGCCAATGGGCTGATAACGCCTCAAACCGTGCATCTTGGCGCCTCACAGTTTGGCGGGCAGCAACCTCCTTTGAAGAAGACCGCAGAGCCCACCTCACTGACAAAAGGCAAAGGAGGAAAAACCCAACCCCAACCAACCAATTTTCCCTTGCAACCGCTGCAATCGTGTCTGCCTGTCCCGCATCGGACTTGTCAGCCACAAACGAGCCTGCAGCTGACGTGGACTTTTTACCCCCTCCATAAATCTTCGTCCGCGAAGCCAAGCCAAAGAAGAATAGAAGAAATAATATAAAGATAGTGGGCCTTAAGGAAGATGAAGAAGGCAAGAATATGAGAGAATTTATAAAAGATTGGATCCCCAGGGTCCTAGGAAGACCAGAATTACAGGAAGAAATGGAAATAGAGAGGGCACATAGAACACTAGCCCCGAAACCACAACCGCAGCAAAAACCAAGATCCATTTTAGTAAAATTCTTAAGATATACAACAAGAGAAAATATATTGGAGAAAGCAATGAAGAAAATAAGAGAAGACAAAAAGCCACTGGAATACAAAGGTCAAAAAATTTTTTTCTATCCAGACATAAGTTTTGAACTCCTGAAGAATACAGCAAAAACGATCCTATGGAAAAAAGGATATAAATTTATGTTAAACTACCCAGCGGTACTTGAAATAGTTATTCCAGGGCAACAAAACAGACTATTCTCTGAACCGGAGGAAGCACGAAAATTTGCAGAACAACTACAAAACAAGCAGAGAGATGAAGACATGTAATGAGAGTAAAAATGACCACGAACTATATGTATGTGTGTATATGGGTGTGTATGTGTGTATATATATATATATATACATATATAGATGTGTATGTATATATCTGTGTACATGAGTGTATCTGTATTTAGAGGAAAATATATAGAGTATAGATAAGAATTAATAAGGGAATGAAAGGGAACAGAGGAAATAAGGAGGGAATTAAAAGAGTGACCTTTGTTATATATGAAAATTGAAATCTTTTCTGGGGGGGCTGGGTGGGGAGGAGTTACGGTCACTGCAAAATCAGTTGACGCTTGCGAGTGAATTCGCAAATCCAAATGGAGAGGGGAGATGTGGTTGCCCGACAAGGGATAAAGGGCAACTCAGGAGGGGGAGGGGAGAATGGGGTTAAAGAAGTTTTAAATAGGAGAATAAGGGAAATGTTTGATGTTTTAGAAATGTTATCTTATAAAGTGTTCAAAACAAGAAAGCAGAAATGGATAAGAAGGAAAGGAGATGATGAGGAAACGGAAAGGGAAGATAAACAAAGTATGAAATGGCTACGTTGTACTATATGACTTTAAATATTAACAGAATACATAACCAAATCAAAAGGAAGAAACTGCTAAATTTACTGAAAAAAGAAAAAATTGATATAGCATTCATGCAAGAAACACATCTAATTGAAATGGAGCATAAGAAATTAAAGAGAGATTGGGTAGGACATGTAACAGCGGCGTCATATAATTCAAAAGCTAGAGGAGTAGCTATATTAATCAGTAAAAATGTACCAATTAAAATAGAAGAGGAAATAATAGATATGTAATGATAAAATGTCAGATATATTCGGAGTTTTGGAATTTACTCAATGTATATTCACCTAACGAAGAAGATCAAAAGTTTATGCAAGATATTTTTTTGAAGATAGCAGACACGCAAGGGAATATTAATAGGAGCGGATTTCAACCTTGGATTCAAATATGGATAAAACTGGGAAAAAAATTAACAGAAAGAACAAAGTAACCAAATTTATAATTAAATCGATGGAAGAAATGCAACTTTTGGATATATGGAGGAAACAACACCCAAAGGAAAAGGAATATTCATATTATTCGGGTAGACATAAAACATACTCAAGAATAGACCTATTCCTGTTATCAGCTCGTATGCAAGACAGAGTAAGAAAAACAGAATATAAAGCTAGAATATTATCGGACCATTCACCCTTGATATTGACAATAGAGTTAGAGGACATCCCTCCAAGAATGCATAGATGGAGATTAAACTCCATGCTACTTAAAAGGCAGGACTTTAGAGAATTCATTGAAAGACAAATTAAAATGTACTTTGAAATAAATACGGAATCAGTGAAAGATAAGTTTATACTATGGGATGCAATGAAAGCGTTCATTAGAGGGCAAATAATAAGTTATGTAAGCAAGATGAAGAAGGACTATAATCAGGAAACAGAGCAGTTGGAAAGGGAAATAGTAAATATAGAAAAAGAATTAGCAATGAAGGAAGATGCAACTAAAAGAAGAGAATTGGCAGATAAAAAAATAAAATATGAAACACTACAAACATATAAGGTGGAGAAGAACATAATGAAGACAAAACAGAAATATTATGAACTAGGGGAAAAAACGCACAAAATTCTAGCATGGCAGCTTAAGACAGAACAAGCTAAGAAAATGGTATTGGCATCAAGGAAAAAAGACAAACAAATCACATATAATCCAACGGAGATCAAGGAAAACTTTAGAGAATTCTATGAACAATTATACCAAACTGAAAACGAAGGGAAAGAAGGGAAAATAGATGAATTTTTAACTAAAATTGAACTACCAAAATTACAAATAGAGGAACAAAATAAATTAAGAGAACCATTTGAAATAGTAGAAATACAAGAGATAATAAAAAAATTACCAAATAATAAAACACCAGGAGAGGATGGATTCCCAATAGAATTCTATAAAACATTTAAAGATTTATTACTTCCTCCCCTCCTGTAAGTAATCAACCAGATTGATAAAACACAAAGCTTACCAGATTCATGTAAAACAGCAATAATTACAGTAATACCAAAGACAGGGAAAGATCCACTCGCACCAGCCTCATATCTTTGGCTTGGCTTCGTGGACGAAGATTTATGGAGGGGGTAAAAGTCCACGTCAGCTGCAAGCTTGTTTGTGGCTGACAAGTCCGATGCGGGACAGGCAGACACGGTTGCAGCGGCTGCAGGGGAAAATTGGTTGGTTGGGGTTGGGTGTTGGGTTTTTCCTCCTTTGCCTTTTGTCGGTGAGGTGGGCTCTGCGGTCATATAGACCAATATCATTACTTAACACAGATTATAAGATAATAACTAAACTATTAGCAAACAGATTAGCAGATTATGTACCTAAAATGGTAAATCTAGACCAAACTGGATTTATTAAAAAAAGACGGACAACAGACAATATTTATAAATTTATTAACTTAATTCATGCAGTAGAAGGGAGTAAAGCGCCAACAGTAGCAGTTGCCTTAGACGCAGAGAAGGCCTTTGACAGAGTAGAATGGAATTATTTATTCAAAGTATTGCAAAAATTCAGTTTACCAGAGAAGTATATTAATTGGATTAAAGCATTATATAAGGGGCCATTGGCGAAAGTGACAGTAAATGGATATATATCAAAGCAATTTAATTTAAGCAGATCAACAGGGCAGGGATGCCCACTATCACCCTTATTGTTCGCATTAGCTATAGAACCACTAGCAGAATTGATAAGAACAGAAAATAAAATAAAAGGGATAAAAATAAAAGACAAGGAATATAAAATCAGTTTATTTGCAGATGATGTTATAGTATTCTTATGTAATTCTTTTATCAATAAAAGAATTACATAAGAAATTGAAGGAATATGGAGAAGTGTCGGGTTACAAGATTAACGCAAATAAAAGTGAAGCAATGCCAATGAATAATGCAGATTTCTCAAAATTTAAGAAGGAATCACCATTCAGATGGCAAATGCAAGCAATAAGATACCTAGGTATACAAATAAATAAAAACCTCGGCCATCTATATAAACTCAATTATTATCCACTAATGAAAAAATTACAGGACGATTTAGAGCATTGGAAAGATTTACCACTAACACTAATAGGAAGGATAAACTGTATTAAAATGAACATTTTCCCAAGGATACAATACCTATTTCAGGCATTGCCAATACACTTGACAGAGAAAATCTTCAAGGAGTTAAAGAGAATAATAAGGAAATTTTTATGGAAAGGGGGGGAAACCGAGGATAGCACTAGATAAATTAACAGAATGGTATAAACAAGGAGGCTTAGAACTGCCAAACTTTAAAAATGACACTGTAAATATTTGAAAAGGAAAATGTATGTATCTTGGTCAATGTGGTTTATGGTGTGAAAAATAAAAAATTTAAAAAAAAGTCTTCTACAACTTCTTTAATCTCCGTTATCTTCTCTGATATATCTCTCATCGCTGATTCCATACTCGTAAAATGACAGCATGAAGTTTCCAACGTGTTCAGGATGGACCAGCTGGCTTCAGCTGGTCCCAAGGCCCCTTCTGAGTCACTCCTCAACAGGCTTCCACTTGATGTTCTTGGCTGTTACTTCTTCAGTTTTTGTTTTTGATTGCCTCAGTCGTTCAGTACTTGTTTTATCCATTTCTGACGATAAAATTCTGTTTTTTGAGCTTTTAAACCATCTTCTTAGTACTTTTTGTGGAGAGCTATTTCAAAACATTTCTGCTCAGCTCATTAGCATGGTCATGCCCCCACTAAAAATTTTTAATATTCCCTGCTGAAATGGGGGTGGTCTTTTATGTCCGTGGGTCTTGTATGCCGTCAAATACAGTAATTTGAAATAGATATGGTTCGTAAAATATAAAATTTAAGTGGTTTTCAGTTCGATAGCTATCTTGGATAACTTCATTTCCTTCTTATCCCTCCCATTGCGTTGGACAATTGAGTTCCTGGTTTAAATTATCCCAAAAAATAAACAAGAAATTTAGAGGAAATGCCTGATCGAGGAGTGGATGTTACATTTTTATTTACCCCTGCAGCTCCAGAGATGTGGTGTTGCAGAATTCCATTTTGAGGAATCATGTGAAATCACAAAATAACAAAATGTTTGTATCAAAAGAGTAGTTATTCAACCTCAAGTCTGTACTGGATTAGTCACTCTTGCCCTCTCCCCATATCTCTGAACTTCTTACCTTCCTGTGATTGGTACAATCAAATCTGCCTCCACTATCCTTCATGATTTTAAATACAGCATACCATCATCAGATTTTCTTACAACCTTCTCCAACCCATTCCCATTATTGAAAACCTTTATTCTGGGAATCATTTTCTGAAAGTGTTTTTACAAAAAGAAAAAATATTTTTCTATTTTGAATCTAAGGTTACATACATACACACACTTTAAAACAGATCTTATAAATATTGGAGAATTCATATCAACAGTACGTTGAAGAGGAACTGTGAGGAATGCTATGCATATTTCATAAGTAGATGCTAATTGAAATGATGTCATGAAATGAATGGACTATTGTCTTGGAAGAACAGCCAGAGCCAGGTTGTCTGTTTTGGACCTTTTTGCAAGGCTTTTGACCTCTCTGCAAAGTGCTCACTCAGAGGTCATTGAGAGGTTATTGTTTACCTAAAACAACAGATGGACCAGAAGATTAACTCCTATTGTTTGCTAGAGAAGGACAGGGGTTTTGCAAGTGAGAGAGAGAGGGACATGCTGTTGGCAGTTTGAATCTCAGAAAGAGAGAGAGAGACAGAAGGGAGTCTTGGACTGTGTGTGACACAGAAAGCTGTAACAAGCCAGGAGAAGCTTATTGGAACTGAAACAAGTTCCAGAGTGGCGGATGGCTGGAAGTGCAATCTGTCTGGTGTTTCTCTTGGAATAAGGGGAACAGAAAGGAATTCTGTGATAGCCTGAAAGAAAGGAGAACCCTGATGGGGCAAGTTTTATCAGCAAGACTAATGGTGGTACCTCAGTTGTGGAAATCCTGGAACAACACATCTCTCTCTCTGCAAACCTACAAGAACCTTCCTGAGACCATTTACCTTTCGAGCACCAAAGCCTGATGAACTTCATACATATTAAATTCTGTGCACCGTATAAGAATTGCCTGCTACCTGAGAACTTGGAAGAATGAAAAGTGAGATTGAACTGTGAACCAAAGAACTTTTCTTAAATTTACACGCACATTACATACACGTGTGCTTAGAATTAGAAGGGGGTTAAGGTTAGTTAAGTTAATAGAGATAAGTTAAAGTTTGAATCTGTTTTCATGTTTAAAGATGATTAAAAAGAACTTTTGTTTAACTAACTACTTGTCAGGGTGAATATCTAGTGCTCCTGGGTTTTAGGGTCCTTTGGACTCGTAACACCATTTACATTCAACTGTATTTCTAGTAGCTCCTTTTTATCAACTGTCAGTCATTTGATATTTGATACTTCTTTCATTGAGATTTCAGATCATTTTTTATGGTGAAGACTGATGTACAGTAATCAACATCTTAGCTGGGCCATCCACCACCATAAATTCTGGTCCCTAATTAGTTGTGTCTCTCCTCTTTACAAATTATTATTTGATTTCATATTACAGGTTGCGGAATTAATATCAGATGTTCGAGAGCCAACTGTTCAGGTTCATGCATCAGAGAGTGCTGATGAAGAAAGGAAGAGACAAGTCAAGGTATAACTTTAGGCTAGTAACCATTTAGGCTATGTATGATTTGTAATATCAAATATCATTTTAAAATGAAGAGAACATTTTTAGGATTTAGCACACCTGAAAATTATTTTTATTGCATTTTGTGCTACTGAGTAAGTTAAAGATTAAGTAGTAATGTACAAAATTTGAAAATTATCCAAACATTTCTCTTAATGATAGGTTTGGAAGGGTCCTTTTGAGATATGGCACCTTTTGTACCAAAACGCAAAGCTATTGTCATGACATTGTGTATTAAATAAATAGCAAAATGGTAGAAGATCCAGACTAGTAGTTTTAGTCTAATAAGGCTAAAAAGCAAATTTGGATAAGGAATTTGGTCGAAATTAATTGTTTTGGATAAAAGAAAATGGATATAAAATGGTCATCGTGCCATCTATCCAAATTCCACCAAGGCAGCATGTGAAATTGTTTTCAAATGGATAATTTTTAGCTGTCAATAGGAAATGAAATGTATTAATAATTCATGCACAAATGTCAGGAAAATCTGACTTAATTTTTTTTAGGCCTTATATTTTGTACCTTGTTTTTAGGTTTAATCTTTAACTTTTATTTGCATATGAAAAAAGTCTTTATGGCCACTTATCTATTTTGTATTTTATACATCTTGCATTAACTCCTGTTAATCATTGATCTGCATTATCAGTAGAATATATTCAGATTGACAAATAGGTTAATGTTTAGCAGAGACAGTTTAATATAGATAAGCATAATATTAAAAAAAATGGAATAAAAGAGTTAATAGAATAGTGCTGAAGAGAATGGATGGAAACATTTGGCTCCATTTTTGCTGGATTCTTCTGGTACTTCCTCAGAAAAATGGAAGACTTGATCTTGTTAGGGTTGCTATCTTGACAATCTTCCTGGATATACTCCTTTGATGGATTCGCATAGACTGTAGGGGTGGTAGAGAAGCTTATTGGAATTCCTCATGAGTATAGCTCAGGAATTACTTATTAATCTTTTGGAAATATAGACTAATTACTGGATCATAAGAACTAGCAGGAGTAGGCCATCCAGCCCATCAAGCCTGCTCCTCCATTCAATGAGATCATGGCTGATCTGATGATAGGCTCATCTCCACCTACCTTTCTTTTTCCCTTAATTCTATTACACCTTCTGTCACATCCCATAACATCTATCTTTGGCATGCTAGATGTGTCCTCCACTGTGAAGACCAACACAAAATAGTTATTCAAAGCCTCAGCAATTTCCTCATTACCCAATATCAATTCGCCCTCTCATCCTCCAAGCATCCAGCCTTCACTTTTGCCACCCTTTTGATCTTTATTTAATTATAAAAACTTTTGCTGTCCATATTTATATTTTGTGCTAATCTTTTTTTCATAGTCTACCTTCCCTCTCTTTATTGCCCAATCAATATCAATAAGTAAAACAAGTAAGTTTGAAGATGCTGTGGTCAAATGCAATGCACATGTGCTGAAGAAACTCGGCAAATCACACAGCATCCATAGGAAGTAAAGGGTAGACATAGTTTCGGATCTGAGCCCTTCGACAAGGTATAAGCAAAAAAACAGGCAGGACGAGGGAGGGATGGGCACAGATTTAGAGGCAAGAGGTTGTAAATGGATATAGGTTGGAGGGTAGGAAAAAAAACTAAGAAGCGATAGGAAGGGGAGAGGGTAGCTTTGAATGGAGAAGAGGGTGAGGAGCTGGAGGAAAGGAGACAGAGTGAAAGAGAAAGACTTGGGGGAGGGGTTTAATGGAAATTGGAGAACGTTGATTGTTTGGAGGAATATAAGTTTTCCCGAAGGAATACAAGCTGTTAATCCTCCAATTTGTGAGTAGCTACAGTTTGGCAGTGCATGAAGCCATGGATAGCATATTAGTGTGGAAATGGTGTCTGGAATTAAAATGGTTGGCCACTGGGAGGTCCTTGCTACTGCAGCAGACAGAGTAAAGGTGCTCATCAAAACTATCTACATCCTGTCTCACCAATGTAGAGAAGGCCACATTGGAAGCACCAGTTGCAGCAGATAACTTCTGCAGATTCAAAAGTGGTGTTGCTTCGCTTGTATGGACTGTTTGGGGCCCCAAATGGTGGCAAGAGTGGAGATGTATCCTTTCTTACGGGTCACAAGGGTAAGTACCAAGGGGACGATTAGTGGGAGGGGAGGCTGGATGAGGGATTCCTGGAGGGAGCGGTTCTTGTGAAAAAGTGGAGGGGAAGATGGGTCTGGTGGTGGGATCACATTGCAGATGGTGGAAATTGGATAATATGTTGGATGCGGAGGTTGGTGTGGTGGTAGGTGAGGACAAGGACGGGATTACCCTTGTCCTCGACGCAAGGACGGGATTCCCTTTGTTTTCGCCTACCACCTCACCAGCCTCTGTAGCCTACATTAGCCTCTGGAATTTCTGCTACATACAAATTGATGCCAACACTGGACATATAATCCCGCTCTGCTTTCCACTCGAATCTCTCTCCATCTGGGACTCACTCATTCATCCCTTCTCATTTGTCAACCCCTCAGTACCTACTCCAGTGACAGCAAGAAATATTACATGTGCCAGACCTGCTCCCTCACCACCATTCAGAGCCTCAAACAGCTCTTCCAAGTTAAGCAACACTTACGATTGTGCAGGGGTCATTTACTGCATCCAGTTCTCCGGATTTGGCCTCCTCTATATTTGAGACTACACACAATCTGTGAGATTGTTTTGTTGAGCACCTTCATGCTGTCCACTGCAATAGCAAGGACCTCCCAATGATCAATTATTTTAACTCCACACACCATTCCCACGTTGACATGCCTATCCGTAGTCTCATGCACTGCCAAACTGAGGCTACCCATAAATTGGAGGAACAACACTAAGTTTTGTGTCTGGACACTCCATTCAGACAATTTTTGCATCAACTTCACCGATTTCTGTTAAGCCCCTCTCTTGAGCTTCTCTCTCTTTCCCTATAATTCTGTCTCCTTTCCTCCAGCTCTCCACCTTTTTCCTTCCTTCTATTAGAGAATTACCCTGTCTTCTATCACTTCTCAGCTTTTTTATCTTCTACCCTCCCACCTATATCCTCCTATGACCTGTCAGCCTGTTCTCCTCCTTCCTCCTCCTCTCCTCTTCCCCATGCCTTATAATTCAGTCTCCTGCCTGTTTTTTTTTGTGGCCTGAAACATTGATTACCCTTTACTTCCTATGGATTCTGCGTGACCTGCTGCGTTTCTCCAGCACATTTGAGTATTGTGCTGGATCAATAAACCTATTTATTTGAATGATTGTACTACTATGAGAGTAAAATAAAGGAATCAGCATTTTATAACGATTGATCAAATCTTATACATGTGTTCCCCATCTGTTTTACTGACATGTTGAAGCATAAGTCAGCAATTAAACTCAATGTAAAACAAAATATTCACTCTTAATTCCACTGTAACTTTAGCAGATTTGAATTGAGAATTGGAGGTGCTTAGAAAGAAAATCAGTGAAATATTTTTTTTAAAGAAAAGTGCTGACTTTTTGATAATTTTACATCTCTACAGCTGTAATTTTAGAAATAGTATGGAATTTGCTGATAAATACCTGCAGTTCTTCACCACACAGTCAGAGGAAGAACTAGGAGTGTAGGGTACAGCAAGTTCTGAACTTGTTAGCCAAGTTCCACTGGCATTTTTCTGGCCTCACTTAATCTGCAACATGATGAATTCCAATGCAATTGCACTAAGAAATTTGCATGCTGAACCCAAGCCCATTATTTCAAAGGAATGGAATGATTGAGGGAGTGAGACATGAAGACATATGTCCAAGATTGCTGTGATATTTTTTAATAGTTTAAAAATGTTTTAACTGGCTTTCATGTATAATTTTTTTAACTTGTATAATTGCTTCAGATGTTTCTGATATTGTGGATACTTAGAAGAATTCTAAGTGTTGCCGGGAAGCAAACTTAAGGTTTCTAGCTCTACTACCTGTTAAGACTGGCTGCTCTGATCCTCATCAAAATATTTGCAAATATTTTGGTAAACTGCCTGCAAGGCAGTGAATTATTGTGTACTGATATGAATTTCTGGGCATTACTTTATCAATAAGTGCATCTTGCATTTCTACTTCCTTTTGCAGCTTTCCACTATTAAAGTTAAATTGATAGAGGCAAAGCAAGCACTGGAGGAGAGTGTAGCAAACCAGGATTTCATTTCTGCTTCAGAGTTGAAGAAGAAAATTGAGGAATTAGAAAATACAAAAAATGAAATGTTGAAAGAAACTGAACAACCACAAGTTAAAGAAGTTTATGTTGAAAAGGTACTTTTAAAAATAATATTTCTAATTATTATCTTTGCACATTAAACAAATGTGAATGGATGTGTATAATTTATTGGTTATTTATATTTTCTTATTGTAATAGTTATTTTAGATATATAATGAACTTTCCTGCTACCCACATTCCCAACCTTTAACTGGTCTATGTGGTTCTCAATCTTTTTCTTTCCACTTTAAGTATTCCCTATGCCATAGGTGCTCTGTGATTGTTAAGGGATTGCTTAAGGTGGTATGTGGATGGAAAGAAAAAGTTTGAAAACCACTGTTTTAATTGTACTTAATTGACTCGTTAAGTACATGGTTTCATAACTCCAAAGGAAATGGACCAATGACAATTTTTCTCAAGCAAAATATTTCAGTAATAGTTGGGTCTAGAGCAGTGATTCTCAACCTTCCCTTCCCACTCACGCACCACCTTAAGCAATCCCTTTCTGATCACAGAGCACAGATGGCATAGGAATTACTTAAAACTTGAAACTCAAAAACTTGAATGGGGAAAAAAAAGGTTGAGAACCACTGGTTTAGGGTTTAATTCTACATCTTATTTGAGTTCAATTAATAAACTAAAAAAACAAAAGTGTTGCTCATCAAACTTGCATTGTCAATGCTCACAATAGAACATTTTATACCTTAGTACTTTGAGCTACATGTTGCCAGTGGCTCGCTGTTCTGGGAACTGTTGAAGTGTGTCCTCCAATGCCCTCTGCCTTGTGATTATTTTAAGATGGAATTTCCAATTTCACTGCCAGCTGTATTTTAATAGTTTCTATTTGGAAGGTATCAATTACCAGTAATCCTTAGTTTAAAATTCTGTCATTAGTCTTTCGCACTTTCTTTTCGCAGATATAACCGAGTTGATTTTAAATTGCATAATTGAAAATCTTTTGTTCAACTACATTGTAAAGTTGTGTAAAAAGCCATTTAACAATTCAAAAGATGTTTATATGATTGTCTTGAGTACCAGAAAATAATTTATAATATGTGTGATTTTAAAAGTGATTCTGTTCAGCTCTTAAACCAAAGTGTATTAACAACATAGTGAATTTTTGGGTCCCATAATAGCTTTACATCAAACTTGAAAGGCTGGTTTGCATCCACATAATGCTCATCTTTTGACCCTTTGTGGAATAAAATTTATTATATTTTCATATCCTTTTTTTTTTAAAAAAAAGGACGATCCTGAAACAATGTTAAGATGCCTGATCATGTGCCATGAGCTTCTCAAACAAATGGCTGTTACAAAGGGTCTGGGTTCAACTCTGAATGGAATCACAGAAGCTTTGGTATGGCTTTCATATTTACTACTTGTTTCCTTTCTGTATTATGTTTGTGTAAATAAATCAAATAAACAAGATTTGAGAAAGAACAGTACATTTTGTGCTCATGGAGATTTCCCTCCCAGATTGAAGGGGTGAGATGTAAGAAAAAAAATGCCTACATCCATGATACTACAGTACAAGTCCAAAAATCTGAATGCCAGTAATCTGGATCACCCAAGAATCCAGACTTTTCAAAAACTTAAAATTTAGTCGGCTTTTGTGGGTGTGTGTGCATGCGTAAGCACACAGATGCTCAGCGGCAACAAGCAATCATGCTTAATTCAGGTAATGTTATCACAAAGAAATTCAGTTTTAAATTATTTCAAGCATTGCATGCTTTTTTTTGTAGTGAAATTTTTTAAAAACATTTTTGTCAAATGTTGACTTTATTTTTCTTTAAGACTGCTTGTTTTGATAAATGAAGCATGCTCAATAAACTATCAAAGTTTATCTGTTCATCTCTTCTTTATTCCTCATTGAATTTGAATTTTAAAAGTACTGCCTGAGAATCCCAAAAATCCAGACCAACTCAATCCCCAAGCATTATGGATTTTAGGACTTCTACTGCATTAACTTACATTTTAAAGTTAAGAACTTTATTTTATGAGGAATTATGCTTATACAGAGCCCTCTCCCAAAAATTGAAAATTCATATGTCAAAACTTGTGTGATAGAACTAATCAGACTTTTGTATCTTTGAAGTGTAGGTTTTAGTAGCAAGATCAGCAATTAATGCTGTTCATAATGTGCTTCATTAGCACATTCACTCAAGCTAAGATGTTATAACTACAAGATTGACATTAGTATTAGAAGAAAACATGTTGACTTTGTGTTCACAAAATGCAAGATAAATGCAATTTTGCTGATTATTGCCCCCAGTTATCGAAGTGTTGGAAGGTAGATGGTGTTAGTCGCCTCATGTTATATGCTAGTTTTGTTTCTGCTGAAAGCACATGCAACCAAATTTCTTTGTCTTAGCAAAGATGAAAAAAGTGCATCTCAGAGGTGAGTTAGAGTGACTGTCTTTAATATCAGGACAGCATTTGACTGAGTATGGCATCAAGGAATCCTGGTAAAATAAAGGCAAAGGGAATTGAAGGTAAGCACTCCACAGGCTAGAGTCATTCCTAACACAAAATTGACAGACTATGTTTATTGAAAACAAGTTTTTTCAGGCCCAGGGCATTGGTTTGTTGAGATAGCAGTTTTTTTTTAAATGACCTTTCCTCCATTGGAAGCTAATGAATGGTGATGTTTGTTGATGCTTGCTCGAAGTTCCGTTACATTTTGAATTATTTGGATAATTAGGTTAAATATGGAAGTCTGCAGATGCTGGGATTGTAGTTTAATACACAAAAGTGCTGGAGAAACTCAGCAGGTTGCGCAGCATCCATAGAAAGCAAAGATTTATAAACAATGTTTCAGGCTGAACCCTTCGTCAAATTGTGAACAAAAAGAAGACAAGCACCTGAAAAGAAAGGTGGAGCGAGGAAGGAAAAAGGGGCAAGGGAGGAGCACAGGCCAACAGGCCATAGGTCATGTGTGGGTATGGATGAGAGGACAGAGGGGGAAAAAAAGCTGAAAAATGATAGGGAAAGTTGATGTGATTGTGGAGAGATAAAATAGAATTAGTGTAAACATGTTTGATGATCAGCTTTAAATCAGTGGTCTGTAATTGTGCAGAGGAAAAAAATAATGTATTCTGTGATCATGGCAATTTTGCTGGTTTTGATGTATCAGTAATTTGAATGATCGGTAACAATCCCTTTTTAATACTTGTGGATAGTTGCAATATTTGGTAAAATTATTTCACATTTGTTTGGCTTTGCTTTGCATTTTGTTTCTTTACTTTTAGATACTGCCAAGTATTGCAAATGTTAATCCCGCGGTAAGAAATATGGCAGTTTTATGTTTGGGTTCTTCTGCATTGCACAATAAAGACTTATCGATTCAACATCTGCCATTGTTATTGCAGGTAATTACTGGTTTATATTTAAGTGAATCTTTCATTTCATTATGTTGGTTTTGATTTCCTGAATTTACTCAGTCTTGTATGAAATGACTGGATGGTATTGTTTAAAACTGTGGGAGGGAAATCCTATCAGTTATAAATTGCACCTTGAGGATGGTCAAATATTCTGACTCTGGCCATTTTTTAGCATTTTCTTATTCTTTAAATTTATCTTTTTGATGATTTTGGCTCTATCCCTACTTTCTTACCACTTGGACTTCTCTACTATGCTTTCCCAGATTTTTATTTAAATACATGTGTTTGCAGAGCATGAACATAAGAACATAAGAATTAGGAGCAGGAGTAGACCATCTGGCCTTTCAAGCCTGCTCTGCCATTCAATGAGATAATGGCTGATCTGATGATAGGCTTTTCTCCACCTTTTTCGCATATCCCTTAATTCCTTTACTATGTAAAATTCTATTCAGCCTTGTCTTAAGTATATTTACTCAGGTTACTGGTCAGGAAGGTTCTTGTTGGTTTTCGGAGAGCGATTTGTTGCTCAATGAACACACCCACAACTGATTCCTTCTGATAAGCCACTTCAGTATCTTGCCGAAAAAACATGCCCCATCAGGGTTTTTTCAGATGATAACCTCTTTCTTTCAGGTCACCACAGAGTTCCTTTTTGTTTTCTTATTTCAAGTGAAACATTATGCAGCCACCATCTCTTCTTGTATGGACCACAAGGGCTTTGACCAGGCTGAACTAAGAGCTACAAATGGTCTTCAAAATGGGGTTTTAAACAAGCTTGCCAGCTTGTCCTGTTCCAGTCCCAGCTGCTGCTGCTGAACTGTAGAACTGAATTCTCTCTCTCACTCAGAAAAAAACACATGATCCTCTTAGAACAGCCAACTGCACTCAGATGGATTGCAGCTCCGGACCTAATCTTCTGAGTTCATTCATCTATTATTCCACAGTGTGCCCAATTAATAGCTACTTGTGAAGTCCTTGTAGGCATTCTTCAAAGTTTTTGCAAAGGCACCTGGAGCCTGGACTGTCTGGCTTGAGCAGAGCTCCAGCATTTTAAATGAGATCTGTTTTGAAGTGTTTGTATCTGTGTGTGACCTACACTAAAAAAATCTGCCACAATTTATCTCCTTTAAAACCTATCTATATACAATTTAAAATATAATCTGTCACAGTACACAAAAATACATATTAAAAGTTTTTTAAAAATTGCACTTGGATCATACCAGTTCACCAGCTCAATTAAACAGTATTATTTTATTATTTAAAAAAACTAAACCCACTACTAAAAACGAAACTAATTTGCAAAAAGAGAAAAAAATCCTAATCATAGAAATAAATGACCTGATTAGTCAACAGTTCTGCATTCATATTAAATCAAAGATTCTGAAAATAATTCATAAAAGCTCACCACAGTGTTTGAAAATTTAAATTCAAACCAGAAATTGAGCATCTAATCTTCACTAAATTTAAATACGATATGACATCACGTAGCCATTGAGCATGAGTAGGCAGAGCTTTCTGATCAACACTGCTCCCTAGCCATAAGAGAAGTAAAAGCTAATGCATGCAAATCAGATGCCTTTAAGAGTTATGCCACTCTCTATTCCTCACCAATTTTGTCTTAAATTTACTACTCTGAATCTTGAGGTTATGTTCCCTAGTTCTGGTCTCGTCCACCAATGGAAACAACTTATCTTATCCATGCCTTCCCTAATTTTATCTGTTTCTATAGGATACCTTCTCATTCTTCTAAATTTGAGTAAGTACTATCGGAGATTACTCAATTTCTCCTCATAGACTAACCACCCCCCATTTTCACCCCCAGCCAAAAATCTCTAAAATCAACCTGGTGAATCTCCTCTACACCAAAGCCAGTATATCCTTCAAGTAATGAGACCAGAACTGCATGGAGTACTCCAAATGCAGTCTCACCAGTACCTTGTACAGTTGCAGCATTACCTCCATGCTTCTAAATTCAATCCCTCTTGCAATGAAGGATAACTTTCCATTTGTCTTCTTGATAGTCTGCTGCATCTGCAAACCAAACTTCTGTGATTCAGGCACAAGCAATCTCAAGTCTTTCTGCACAGCAGCATGCTCCAATCACCTGCCATTTAAATAATATACTGATTTTTTTTTCTTCCAAAGTAGATAACCTCACATTTACCAATATTGTATTCCATCTATCAGAGCCTTGCCACTCACTTAGCCTATTTATATTTCTTTGCAGATTTTCCATATCCTCTTGTTTTTTTCACATCAGCAAACTTAGAGAAACCGCACTCTGTCCCCTATATACACACACTGTGACATTTGTGGGCCCAGCACTGACCGACCCCTATGCCATACCTCTACCACTGATTGCCAACCAATTTATTTCCTACTTTTATTATTCACTATGTAGAAAAAAAAGTGTAAGACTGTAGAGTTTGCATATTTTGAAAACTTTTGAATGCAATTGCTTTTACATGAAAGTAAAAGTTTACAAATCACAATCTAGAGAGTGATCACAAAATGGAAGATTCAAGGAACCACTGACTTGTAAACCAAGAAATCTGCTGGAGGGGTTTCTATGATTACCGGTACCAACGTTAGCAAAAGCCTGAGCCTGCTTGATGATAAACTGAGCGTGCATGACATAAGTTTGAACTTCTAGTGGGTGACTATTGCTTGTACAGCAAAAGCCAAGTGATTAGATATCAGATACCACATCATTACATGGTCTTCATGTGCAGTAGAATTACTTGCCATAATTCATGATACCATTATTATACAGGAACTCCCCAACTTATGACTTGAGCGACTTGCGTCCGTCTACAAATACGACTGAATTTAAAAAAAATATATAATTTATATGGTTTATGTGGTATTTGACAAACTATAACAGGGATACAGGGCATGTAAGAGCCTCAGGCTGGGCATGACTGTCTTGATTTCTGTGCACATGCACGGGTCTTCAGTTGGCACATGTGTGGTTGGTGCTGTGCGAGAGTTAAGGGCGCAAATTCAATAGCGTCAGGGCGCTTAACTCTCGCATATGCGCCAACCGAACTGGGCTATACTTTGATGTTAAAGAGTCCACATTCTCATTGTGAAGTCGTATCTGACATGTTGCAGGTTAGAATGAGTTCCAGAATGCATGTGAGAATGCTCTGTAGCCACAATGCAATTTTTAAGCGATACATTCTGTCCATAAATATTGGAGTTAAGCTTCACCTGGCCATTAGCAATCATAACAATAAGCTGCTGTTAAGCTATTGAATGGTTCAGTAGCATAGATTGCATGCAGTAATTGTAATCAGGGCAGCAAGGATAGTGTAGCAGTTAGTGAAATGCTATTACAGCGCCAACGATCCGGGTTCTAATCCAGCACAGTTGGTAAGGAGTTTATACCTTCTCATGTCTGCGTGGGCTTCCACTGAGTGCTCCAGTTTCTTCCCACCCTTCAAAACATACAGGGTTGTCAGTAAATTGGGGTATTTGGGTAGCACAGGCTCATGAGCCAGAAGGACTTGTTACCAAGCTGTATGTTTAAATTTAAAAAAAATGTAATTGAGCTGGCAACATGAAATTGGTGTGCTGCCTCAATAAGAAATCATGGGAAAGGCTTAATTACACATTCTGTTCCTACAGTTGTTCTCTGGTAACCACTCATTTTGGCAGTGACTTGCTATTTTCTAAATAAATTCTAATAAGCTTCCTTATATATTATAGATTACTCAACTTGATGAGGCCAGGGTGAAAATCAGTGCATTGCAAGCAGTTTTTGATATTCTGCAAGTATTTGGGATTGAGGTTTTCAAACCTAGCCTTGACAAATCACAAGATATACAAAACGAGGAGAGTGGTACCGAAAATGAGAAGCCACCAGCCGAAGAAATAACAACGCCTGGTGTGGAAACAGACACAGTTAACAGTATCCTTACACTGCTCCTGGGATACTTGGACAGTGAGGTAAGTATTACCAGTGACTTCTAAAATCGTATTTAGGATATTGGATTAATTGGGATGGTTAATATAAAAGTGAAGCTTAAAATCAGCATGTTTAGCGATGAAGTCATCATTTCTGTTACTTCTAAGAATATGAGAAATAGAAGATGCTTTCTTTGCCATTCAATAAGAAATACTAAATCTGTTACCTTCAATTCACTTTCCCGTGTGATTGTCATGTCAGAGACCCATTATAGTCTATGAATGAACATCGAGAACCATCTGGATTATTGATTTCAAGGTGTTCCAATTTTGAAAAGAATTATGTCTTTTATCCATTTGTAAAGTACTCCTTCTATGGATAGATTTTAGGACTATAGTAGAAATTATTATAACTTGGAAGTTTAGAATCTGTTTGGTCTTACTGAATGGCAAAGCAAAATCTATGACCTATTTTCCTAGTTCTCGTGCCCTTGTAGCCTCGTGCCCTCATGGCCTTGTGCTCTCCTCCTCGTGCTCTCGTCCTCGTGCTATCGTGCCCTCGTGCCCTTGTGCTCTTGGCCCTTGGAGTAGATTCATCTCAGTTCTGTATTTTTCACCCTGAAGAATCTATCCTTTTTTATTATCTTCAGTGAGACCACCTTTCATTTTTCCAACTTTGGGGGAGGATAAATAATATCCTTTCAAACAGCACCCTGATTCCAGGACTGAATCTAGTGAATTGGGACAGAGATCAAATCTATGCATAAAGTGCATTCAAAAACAAGCCCTGCACAACTGTTGAAAATCTTCCTTATCTCATGCACCATATTGGCCAGTACTACTTTTGCCTTCAAAATTGCTCTCAATATCTGTGTGTTAACTTTTTGGGTTTCATGAATCACCACAGGTTATCTCTTACAAGACTTTTGTGTTTAATTTTTTTCTTTTTTCCTACAATGGTATGTAATCTCATAGTTTCCCTCTCCACGCACCATCTGCTACCTTGCCGATTCACTTTACCTGACCGTACATCTCTTTATGACACTGGTTTCCACTAGAGGCTTATTTGTCTATCGAAATGAAGAAAAAGGAGAAAGCCACTCAACCCTTTGAGACAATTTTATAATTCAATGCAAACATGCAACCTATTGTAAGTAGTTTTGGGTCTCATACCAATTGCTGGCATTGGAGATATTCGAATTGAGATTAATGGGAATGATCCTGGGGATAAGAGGGTTAATGTATGAGGTACATTTGAGGCTCTGGGCCTGCGCACGCTAGTGTTTAGAAGTATGGGGTGGGGAATCTCATTCAAACATACTGAATTTTGAAAGGAAATGGAGAAGGTGTTTCCAGTAGTGGATGAGGCTAGGACCGGATGCCCTCATACCAAAGGAAGGGTGTGCTGTCATTGGAAAGGGTCCAGATGAGATTTTTGAGAATGATCCCAGGGATAAGAGGGTTAATGTACGAGGTGCATTTGTTGGCTTTAGGCCTGTACATGCTGGTGTTTAGAAGGATGGGGTGGTGAGGGTGGATGGGGAATCTCATTGAAACATACCAAATATTGAGAAGATGTTTACAGTAGTGAGTCTAGGACCAGATGGCACAGCCTTGGAATAAAAGGATTTCTTTTTAAGGAGAAATCTCTTCAGCCATAGGGTAGTGAATTTGAAGAATTTGTTGCCACAGATGGCTATGGAGTCCAAATCACTGGATGTATTTAGAGGTTGATAGTTTCTTGATTAGTAAGGGTGACAAAGGTTATGGGGAGGGGTATGGGGGGGGGGGGTGAAATGCAGTAAAATGGGACTGAAAGGAAAATATATAAGTGATTGAATGAGCAGAATCGATGTGCCAAATCTCCTAACTCTGCTCCTACCACAACACCTAATAGCCTGAATACTCCTGAGATTGTCTGATCTCAGAAGCTGAACAGGCTCAGGACAGGTTAGTACTTGGACTGGAGACTGCCTAGTGTAACAATATTAATATTTGGGGAGAATTTATAATATTTAGAGTAGGTCACATACATTCACACATTTTAAAACAGATCTTATTTGATAGACTGAAGAAATACTGAAGATCTCTGGAGAATGTAAGCACCTTTCACAAGTAGGTGTTAACTGAACAATGTCATAAAAAGGTTGACCATTGTCTTGCTTGAGTCATGCTGTCTATCAGTACCCTTTCTGGAGAGTGCACAGAAAGGTCAATCTTGGGTTGTTTATCTAATAACAAATGGGAGCAGAAGTAAGAACTCCTGTTGTTTGCTGAAGAAGGTGGGGGTTTTACAAGTGAGTCACATGGGCTTTCTGGAAGCCAGTTGGAGAGAGTTGGAAAAGAGAGAGAGTTAACAGCTCAGTCAGTCAGTGTATGGGACACTGACAAGTAACTGAAAAGTGCAATCCAGGAAAAACTGTTTGAAACTGATGAAAGCAAGTTCCAGAGCAATAGATGGCTGGAAGTGCTATCTGTCTGATGTTTCTCTTGAAATAGACGAAGGAATGGAACTCTGTGGTAGCTTGAAGAAAGAAGCTACCATCTGAAAGACCCTGATGGGGCAAGTTTTATCAGCGAGACCCTGAGGTGACTAGTGGTGGTACTTCAGTTAAGGAAATCCTGGAGCAACAAATATCTCTGCAAACCCTACAAAAACCTTCCTGAGCGGTAAACATTTACCTTTCAAGCACCAAGCCTGGTGAACTTTATACATGTTCAATTCTGTGCACAGTATGGTGATTGCCTGCAACCAGAGAACTTGGAAGAAGGAGAAGTGAGATTGAACTATGAACCAAAGAACTTTTCTTAAATACACACACACACACACACACACATTACATGCATGTGCGCTTAGAATTAGAAGGGAGTAATTTGGGTTAGTATAGAGTATAGTATAAGTATAGAGTTAAGTTAAAGTTTGATTCTATTTTCATGGTTGAAGTTGATTAAAAATAACTTTTGTTTTGAAAGCCACTTGGTGAATGTCTATTGCTGCTGGGTTTTGGGGTCCTTTGGGCTCGTAACACTAGGAACAGCAGGTACTGTAGGTTTCTGTGAGGGACACTGGTCAAAGTGAGGGGCAACTCTGTCTGGCTTACGGTAGACAAAAGTTAAAGAATTCATGTATGTACGCGACAAAAGTGGAACTTTACCTTTACATCTGGGTGATTATGCATCTTCAGTACCCTATTCCTGCTTTAGTTCTGCACCCCTTGATTCCTTTCACCAATAGGGATCAAGGGCTATGAAGAGAACACAGGAATAAAGTACTGAGGACTTGTGCCCACACGATATTGTAATTAGTGATCAGCACGTTTAGTGTAGTGGTTAGCACAGTGTTGTTACAGTGCCAGTGTTCAGGACTGGGGTTTGAATCCCACACTGTCTAAGGAGTTTGAACGTTCTCTCTGTATGGTTTTCCTTCGGGTGCTCCAATTTCCTCCACTGTTCAAAACATACCAGGGGTTCAGATTGTTAACCTGAAAAATACTTGTAAATTCTTACTGTTTTGAATTTCATTGTAACCTGCTGTCAACTGAACTGGTTGCTAATTTAAAAAAAAAGACCTGCTGTAAAACACTCTCATTTTAATCAGCAGGTAGGAATAAAGAAACAGAAATGGATGTTCTTTTACCAGAAATCCAAAATGTTACAAACGTGTTTTAAATTGTAGAGGTGGAGAAGAATAAGAGAAGATTGAGAACAGTTTTGATGAGACCTATCAACTGTATTTATTCCATTAACTTAATTTCTACTCTCATTCTTTCTTCACCCACCTAGAACAAAGATAGTTCTTCTTGCCCTTATCATCCACATTTAATGAATCATCCTCTGTAATTTTCAACCCCTGTAATGTTATACATTATAAATCCAGATACCAGCAACTTCCCTTCTCTTTTTCAATCTTTCAAAGGGACTTCAATCTGTCACTATTTGATCCATAACATCAATACCCAGTCCACCTCTTACGACTGTCCAAACAATTGAACAGTCCTCGATGAAATATTGATTTACCACTACCAATTCAGTACATTGCATTCAGCTCTCACAATGTGGTCTCATATATGCCCACTTGGGAGAACACTTCCATTTAGATTGAGAGTGACTGAGTTTTCAGTTACCTTATCACTTCAATTCTCCATCCAACTCCCACTCCCATTTTGCCCCCTCTTTTTGGGGTATTGCACTATTCCAGCAAAGCTCAAAGGAAACTTGAGGAAAAGTACTTCATCTACCAATATGGCACATTACTGCCTTCAGAACAACTCTCTCAGATAATCAGCCAATCCAATCTCGTCTTCTACATTTCGAGCATTTGGATTAATCTTTCCTCGTTCAGGCACACTTTCACCACCTTCTCTGAGCTGGCATCACATGTATCATCTCCACTCTATCATAGAACTTCCCATTTGTTTTCTCTGTCAGACCCTCCTTTCTATGTAACTTGTTTGTTTCTAACTTTTCCAGTTTTGATGATTAATTATTGTTATGAAATCTCTTTCTCTGTTGATGGTACCTCACTGCTGTTTTTGACATTTTTCTGCATTTATTTCAGATTTCAGTCTCCAGTATTTAGCTTTTGATTAACTGATCTGTACTTTCCAGTTTTTTTCTTTCTCTTGAAAAGTAACGTTGCCTTTGCTTCTCATTTTCTCACTCCTTTCCCCATGTTCTCTTTCTTAATGTATCAGGTGATAACATTACATGTATTCTATTTAGATACCAGAACTGAAGACTGTAGCTGCTGAAGGCTTTGCTAAGCTGCTTTTTTCTGGAAGACTTTCTAGTCCCAAACTCCTTACCCGGCTTATTTTGTTATGGTATAATCCTGTGACTGAAGATGACACCTTCCTTCGACATTGCCTTGGGGTTTTCTTTCCTTTGTATGCATTTACTAACAGGTTTGTAATTTTTCTGTTTCAAATATGCTTTCAGATATTATTTTTAATTTTAGGAGTTCAGTAAAAGTGAAAACTGATATACTGAAAATGAAATTGTAAACATTGCACACCAATCACTCAATGTTCTGGATAGATTCCCAGGAACTAGAACACCAATAGAATCGGTACTAAAAGTGACATTATTTCATTAAACAAAGAGAGAAACATTACTGCACCCTGGCCAGCGTGTTGATTGTGGGCCATTGTTGGGAATTGGCAGCACGTGCTCCGTTCATCATTTGTCTGCTGAAGATCCAGCTGCGCTGGATGGGTTACGTCTCCAGAATGGAGGACCATCGCCTTCCCAAGATCGTGTAATATGGCGAGCTCTCCACTGGCCACCGTGACAGAGGTGCACCAAAGAAAAGGTACAAGGACTGCCTAAAGAAATCTCTTGGTGCCTGCCACATTGACCACCGCCAGTGGGCTGATAACGCCTCAAACCGTGCATCTTGGCGCCTCACAGTTTGGCGGGCAGCAACCTCCTTTGAAGAAGACCGCAGAGCCCACCTCACTGACAAAAGGCAAAGGAGGAAAAACCCAACACCCAACCCCAACCAACCAATTTTCCCCTGCAACCGCTGCAACCGTGTCTGCCTGTCCCGCATCGGACTTGTCAGCCACAAACGAGCCTGCAGCTGACGTGGACTTTTTACCCCCTCCATAAATCTTCGTCCGCGAAGCCAAGCCAAAGATACTTTGTTTAGCTCCAAAGCCTTCCCAGCCCAGAGGAGTTTTTATATGTTAAGTGTCAAATAAGTGTGAAAGCAGCAGTTTCCATCACCTCAAATAGGAAATGGCAAAGGCTTTTTAGAAAAGGAAAATGGTGCATTGGCCTTCATAGCCAGAGGATGTACGAACTGTAAGTGCAGGAGCAAGGACATCTTGCTACAATTGTACTGGGCTTTGGAAAGATTCCACCCGGAGTTTGATGTGAAGTTTTGGTATCCTCACGTAAGAAAGGATATACTTCAATTAGAAGGAGAGCAGTGAAAATTCACCAGGAATGCTGGGAGATGCAGATGAAGGGTGAAGATTGTATGTATAATATTTCATGGTATTTTGTGGTGAGAATCTGTAAATAGGCAGGGTTGTTAAATCACTCCATTTTGCTGATGCACTAAAGAAAAAGGAGAGAAAGAAAATGACTAAATTTTGGATTACTAAACTTCTGGATTTCCTACTCGTGTGTGGACCAAATTGAAACTTAGAAAGTTGTAGCAGGGTTAGAATAAGTATGAAGGATGCTATCACAGCCTTGGGAGACAAGATTCAGGATTGAAATGAAGAATTATTTCACACAAGTGTTATGAATCTGCGGAGTTCATCACCACAGAAGGTTGTAGAGGCTAAGTTGCTTAATATGTTTATGGAGAATAAATTAAGTGCAAAAGGTATCAAAGAGTTTTGGAGAAAGTGGGAATATAGTACTGAGACAGATGATCAGTCAAGTCTGCTATCCTATTCATTATCATGAAGGGCTGAGTGGTGTACACCTGCTCCTGTATTTTACTATTTCCAAGGCTGAGTATCCTAACCCAACCAGATTCTAACACAAAGACCCAAGCTAACATTGAGGTTAGCTACCTTTTAGCTGTCAGAGTTGTTACCTTTGAGAGATGATGTTTGACAAAGACCATGACCACTTTTTCTGGTAGTAATTCGAAAGACTGATTTGGGGTGGCATGGCTTGCGTAGTGGTCAGTGCAACACTGTTACAGTGCCAGCAACCGGGACCAGGGTTTGAATCTTGTGCTGTCTGTAAGGAATTTGTATGTTCTCCCCATGTCTGTGTGGGTTTCTTCTGGAGGCTACGGTTTCGTCTAACCCTTCAAAATACATTCGGGGGATTGTAGGTCCATTGGATATAATTCTGCGACTGGGCCAAAAGAGCCCGTTACTGCGTTGCTGTATGATTAAGCAGCCAATCTCAACGGGGATCCTACCCCAGCATATTTAAGTAGAAGACCTGTTTTCTTTTCACCTCGCATAACAATTTTTTTAATGCTGTCATTAAAAGTGTGTAAGAAACCAAAACTTGACTGCTTCACAGGAAAAGGAGCAGAGTCGTCGGAGAGCCATAGTGGCAAAAAAAAGGTTGAGAATGGTTGGTCTAGAGTACAACATCTGATTCTTTAGCTCTTATTTATCTATTCCTTAACCTTACCAAAACACATCTTTACATTGATGTTTGTAGAAACCAGTCATTCACAGGTTGAACATTTCTATGATGCAACAATGATTTGGTTGTAGCAGTAATAATGGCATAAATGCCATTTAAAAATTAATAACATTGTATGTATAATATTTCATGGTATTTTGTGGTGAGAATCTGTAAACAAGCAGGGTTGTTAAATCACTCCATTTTGTTGATGCACTAAAGAAAAAGGAGAGAAAGAAAATGACTAAATTTTGGATTACTAAACTTTTGGATTTCTTACTAGTGTGTGATGAATGCTGTTGTGAAACTGTATGATGTCAATCATTAACTACGGTTCTATTTCTGGTTGAGATTTTACTGCATTTTTGGTTTCAATTTCCAGAAACTTTTTGAAGCTTAAAACTTCAGAAAGCAAACATTAATCAGTGAAACTAAATCAAACTTCTGTTTTAATTTTTTACAAAATTTTATGTTAGGAAAAATCAAGAATGTTTTCAGGAAGCTTTCTTACCTACTTTGAGGACCCTGTTCTATGCACCAGCATCTTCTCCTTTGGCTGAAATTAATGTGCTTAATGTGGCAGAGTTTTTTGTGGACTTGACCCGTGTCAGTGCAAGTAATTCACAGAAAAAACAAAATGAGGACTATCAGGTATGCAATACTTGTAAATTTGATATAGATAGGCAATACCTTTCATAAACATAGTTGCTTGGATTTAAGGAAATGCATATTTGACAAAATGAAGTTGCATGGTAATATAGCAGATGGAAAGCCAAATGATATTTGGGCAATTTGAAAGTGCACCACAAGTGACTTGGGGAAGGGCCATACAAAAAAGGGAATCCAAAGGAATTGGATTTTAAGGTATGCACCAAAGAGGTTAGAAATATCTTTTAGTTGTTAAGATCATCTGGGAACTGGAAATGAAAATGAATACGCATGATAAGATGATCTGTTGATGGTGTATAAATATCCTTGAGAGAATTGCAGATAAGCAAGGATTATTAAACTGGAGTAGAGGATACTTTTAAATTTGTTATTTGTATGCCTGGATTAAGCATCAATGTCTAACGTGGAAATCTAAAGCAGGGGTCTATATAGTCTTTTATATGCTACCTTGTATTGCAATCTAAAATGTGGTTTTATTTGCATAGGAACTTGCAGTTCATGACAATTTGGCTATTAAAATCTGTAATGAAATATTGAAGGATCCAGATACTCCAGATGTTCGAATATTGGTTAAAACTCTGGGTTTGCTTGAACTCACTGCAGGACCATCTCCATACACCGAGCAGCTGTGTGTTCTCCTGAATGGCATTAAGGTCACTTTCTGATCTTATGTGTTTATATATTGGAAAGAAGTAGATTGCTTTTTTTAATTTGAATTTGAATCGGTTATCTTTGTTTTGAAACTTGTTTGTTGTATTTTGAGGTGAAAAAATAGCCAAATTATTCAATGTGGGTCATCGATATAGCACACAGTTGTTTAGCCCTTTTGGGCTATGCTGGCTCCCCTTGGAAAAATACCACAGTGAAACCCCATTATAATGTGATTGCTGGGGTCCATAAAATCTCATCGTGAAAAAAGCTCGGTCGCACTAAATTGGAGTTTCACTGTATTTCCCTGTTTAATTTGCATACCTACATCATTTCCATTTCTCTTTTATTTGGAACATTCCAGTTATTCTGTATGCATTTTAAATCAATCTGGCAGCCCAGCGCTCGAGTCCAGTGACTCATTGCATTACATCCGAATTTGCGTTAAATTGGGACACATAAAATTGGTGTTACACTGTATTAGTCCTATTTGCATTTATTCTCCTCGTTATCCCAAGTTTACTCTCTCTCACAGATGTATGTCAACTCCCCTATGTTTTCTTTTGTGATTTTACTTAAAGGGTACTTTAAAGTAGTCACTAACATCTCCTTAGGATGTGGGCAGAAAGTGAGGTGCCAAGAAAGCAGTGTAGTCCAGTAGAGAGAGAATTTGCTGATTTTTCCATGGATAGCACCAAAAATCAGGATTGCATCCTAGATCCTGGAACTGAGAGGCAGCAGCAGAAACTGCCAAGTGATATATTTTATCTATCCTCTGGCAACAAATTTCCTCATCATTATTCCTTTTAAAACTATTACATTGAGTTAGACTTTCTTAAGAGGGCCCTGCTGCTTTCCCTTTTTGCTCAAGTTCTGATTTCCTTGAACTTGTCTCAAGTGCCCGTTGCTCTGTAACCACAATGAGCTCACTGGGGAAGATCAGAACTTGTGTTCTGATCTTCTGGAGGCCAAAGTCTGATGACAAAGACCCAGTCTTATCTGTTAAAAACAGTAAATGTTTTTTGATGTTTTTGACTGACTTAACACTTCAAAAATATTAAACCATGCACAAATTTTTCAGTCTCCTCTACTGATTATCATGTGTGTGTATATGTATATAAAAACACTTTTGAATGGATGGGCTGACAGATCCAGGTATGGGATCTGGGACCAGATTTCCCAGCATTAATGAGGAACCGTAGCAATTTCTGCTGGACTATTTGATGTCTGCTGTTTTTTTTCTGCTTTTGACTTTCCTCTAAACCAGTGGTTCTCGACCTTTTTCTCCCGCTCACATTCCATCTTATGTAATCTTTTACTAACCACAGAGCACCTATGGCATAGGATGCCATAAGTGCTCTGTAGTTAGAAAGGTATTACTTAAGGTGGTATGTGAGTGGGGCCAATTACGGGGTTCCCTGATGTTTCCTATGTTGCTCCTTTACAATAGTATATGATGTGAAGAGGCCTAAATGTGCATCTTCTATTCCATTGCACTAATCTTCTTTTGGAAGTTGATGATTCCCATGAATGGATATTCTCTTCCTCTTCACCACCATTCAGCATTTTTTAACTTTTGTAAATTAGCAAGGTAACTGCAATCCACTGCTCGTAGATGTCAATATTTGGGCAAAATCCAAAATAATTTACAGATTATTTGGAAAATTATCTTTCACATGCTGTGCTTCCTATCTAAACTCCAGTGCAAATGTTATTGTTAAAAAGTGTTGTTTAAAAATTCTGAATTATGATAAAAAGGATTATTATTGTTTGAAATAATTTTGGTGACTATAATGGTATCTGTGAAGAATGTGAAAGGGCAGAAATTACAGTTTCACAAGTGAATTTGGAATCTAAATACTTCTACTTTATCTCCGTGTAGGAAATAAAAAACAAAGCAAATCAGCGAGTCATTGAGAAAATTATGATTCACTTAAATGGAGGATCAAGAGAAGGTGAAAAAAATAAAGATGACAACACAGTAGAAAAAACAAAAGAAATTGACAAAGGTATGACCTGTTTGGTAAAATTAATGATCAGGATAAGGAAGCCTTGTATCCTCTAGCCTGCTCTGCCATTCAATAAGATCATGGCTGAAATAACACTTGGCATTCTATTTTCTCATAGTGAAGTTTCACTCACTTATCAACTACCTATCAACCCTGTTTTAAAACTATTTAAAGACCTTTCATCAAACATGTTAAGCCACTGCCAATATCCTTGGAGATTCCTGTGACTGTTGTTTGACTACATAGGAGAACATAAGTATTCAATCCTTTAAGGTTGTTCTGTTTGAATGTGGCAAGACAAAGGCCAGTTATTGTTGGCTGACGACTAAAATATAAATAATGATGTCAAGTGTGGGTGATGAAGAATCATAGAAAAGACTTTTCAGTCCATCTCATTCTTGCTGTAATGGCTATCTAATCGCTTTTGCCTACATTAGACCTGAATCCTTCCTGCACCTTTTCTATCAAAGTATCTGTTGAAATGCCTTTTAAAAGTTGTAATTCTATCTGCTTTTTCCCCCTTGGCAGCTCATTCCAGATATTTAATCATCCTCTGAATGGAATGACATACTCCTCAGATTCTTTAAAATTTCTCCCCCTTCACCTCAAACCTGTGCCCTCTTGTTTTAGGCTCTCCTGTTCTGCAGAAAAATATTCTTTCTATCTTATCAATGTCACTCAAAATTTTATAAAATTCTACAAGGTCACTCATCAACCATCTATGTTCAAATGAGAATGATGCCAGCCTGTCCAATCGCCCTTTATCTACAGCCTTCCATTCCACACAACATCCAAATGAATCTCATCTGCACTCACTCTATTACTACATATTTCCCGTATTGTGAATATCAGAACTGCATGCAAAGCTTTGTGTGCAGTCTAATCAATGTTTTGAACCATTACAAAATGACAGCTCAGTTACTCAATTCTTCTGCCTACGAAAGCAAACCTATCATTTGAGTTTTTCACTATCCTATCCAGGTACGTACCACCTCACTTTCAGGGAGCTTTGGATGTGCACCCAAGGTCTCTCTGTACCTTCATGCTCCTACGATCCCTGTGCAAAGTGCATTACCTTACACTGGTTTGGATTAAATTAGATCTGACAAATGCCCCTCAATCGCAAGAGGCCTTTAAGAAATAATCTTTAACACAAGTAAATGATATTGGATAGCCCAATATTTTGTAATGAGAATTAATCAGTGTTGAAATATCACATGCAGTGTTGCAAACACTACTTTGTCCTCTACTTCAAGTTAATCACTGTAAATGAAAGTATGTGCAAGATTGTCATTTTCTTTTAAATTAACAACCTTTGGTTTGCAGTAGTGAATAGACTGAAGGAAACATTTGGGCTTTCTTTGTTTGTAGATGAAAATAAATCTGAAGTTACAGAGAGAATGGACGTTGCAGATCCTCAAAATGCTGAAACAGTAAATGATAAAGGGGAAAAAGAGTAATTAAAAAATCTATACCATGGCTATTGGAGGGTTATGGAATGGTGCATCACAGGACACTACTCTATTTTTATAAATACATATGTGCCTGTTAGTGATTTCAAAGAAAAATATTGAACTTATCGCCAATAATGGTTGTTAATCATAAACAATTTTTAGCATAGTGTTTGATTTCCAGCATATTTTGATTTCATTTTCAGTTGCATGTGCTAATTTTTAAACCAAATATAGACTTTCTATTTTGTTGGAATGTTTCATGTGGAGCAGATTTTATCCTGAAGTTATCTTGTAAACATCTGAAATGCAATGTGTTTACTGTATTTTGCTTCAGAAAAAGATAAAGGTTTGTCAGCTGCCAAGTCTGTAACCAGAAGCAAAAATGCCAAGAGAGTGGAAGATTCCTCTCATGAAAGGCAAGTACAATTTAAATGAACGTCAATGGTTGGAAGTGATTTTAAAGTTTCCATTAATACAGTGGTTTATGAACTCTGAAATTTAGTGAAGCATGTCATTGCAACTAACATAGCACTGTCAGGATTTGGGTGTTGCAAATCCTCCTATCATTAGCTGACAAAACATTTGTAGTGTATTAATTAGTGAACATGGAACATTACAGCACAGTACATCCCACGATGTTGTGACAACCTATATATAACCGACCAAAAAAAAAACCCCCAAAATCCTCCCTACCTTATAACCCCCTATTTTTCTTTCATCTATATGCCTGTCTAAGAATTTCTTAAATGCCCCTATTGTTCCAGCCTCCACTACCATCCCTGGCAAAGCATTCTAGGGAACTACAACTTTGTGGGTTTTTGTAAAAAAAAAGACCCCAGATGTCTTGTCTAAACTTTCTTCCCTTCATTTTGTACATATGTCCTCTGGTGTTCGCTACTTCCGCCCTGGGAAAAAGGTTCTTGCTGTCTACCTTATGCCTCATCATCTTGTAGACCTCTATTAAGTCACTTCTTTGCTCCAAAGAGAAAAGCCCCAGCTTTATTAAACTTGCCTCATAAGACATATTTTTCCAATCCAGGCACCATCTTGGTAAACATCCTCTGCACCCTCTCCATAGCTTTATTCTCATCATCCTTTTGTTCTTCACATACTCCTAGAACGCTTTAGGATTTTCCTTAATTCTTCTTGCCAAGGCCTTCTCACGATCCCTTCTAGCTCTCCTTTCTTAAGTTCTTTCCTGGCTACCATATAGTTCTCATGAACCCTTCCTGTTTTCTGCTTCCTAAATCTAATGCAAGCTTCCTCATTCCTCTTGACTAGCTGCCTCACCCATTTTGTCAGCCATATTCTTCTAGTATATTTGAAAGCATAGATTAATCACTTGGGGGGTATTGGAAATGTAAATGGGATTCATCATTGTGTCTCGCTTGCCAATTGTGTTCTCAATGCTGAGATGTCTAGTTTTGACAAAATACTTAATTTCCCCATTGAAATGAAAAAGGAGAGATTTTTTTTGTTTTCCAGATAATTTATAATATTTTGTAATCTCTATCAAAAGTAACTTAATTTAGTTGCTTTGGCTAATATTTTTATACATGTGTAAATTTGTTTAGAAATGAATGAACAAATAAATATTAAATAATATTGCTGACATTCTCTTACTTTCCCTGTATTGAGACCACATTTATTGTACTTTGAACTGTCCCTGTGTGCTTGGAAATTTATTACCTCCAGTTTCTTTTGAATCTTTTCTACAAGGATAGTTATGCAATAATTTATATAATCTTTGTACATTTAAGTGTAATATATTTTCTATATTTTTTTAAAAAAAAAGCTCTTTGGAAGCTTTGAAAGATATCTCCTCTTGACAAATCACAAAATATTTTAGAAAATGCTGTGTTCAAAATTAATTTACCTTTGCATAAAGAATATAGTTCTTCATGTATTCAAACACTCCACATTGATGTGCCTAACTGTAACCATAATGTTGGCTGAAATACTGAGGATTTTCTTCAAATGGACCACGAGATCTCTTGTGACCACCTGAGAGAATACTTTTAATCATTATTCCTACCCATAAGTGCATTTAATCGTTTTTGCAAGAGTGTTGTGAAAAAATATTAGGTGGGCGGCACGGTTAGTGTAGCGGTTAGCGCAACCCTGTAACAGTGTCATTGTGTTCTCTCTGTGTCTGTGTGGGTTTTAAAATTGGAAATTATGCCAATACATTAGGTTTATAGCATTTTGGGAAATTACATTTTATCTGTGCCCAAGTAATTTGTTGTTTTGCATGGGGTGAAAAGGTGAGTATCATCTTAAATAGGATGAGACATGATTTTGTTAGAATTATGTATAAAATATTGGTAAAATTCTTTTTGTTAAAGGAAGACTGAAACTCCTGCATTTTGTGCACAATTTTCTTTCTCTCAGTTTGTCGATGTTGAAGTTCTTGTATACTGATAATTAATGGCATGTTTTATTTTAGTGAAAGGCAGGATTTTGCAGCTCCAACCCCTTCCATGTGCAGAAGGTCTTCAAGACGAGCAAAAACAGCAGCATTAGAGAAAAAAAAATGAAACTTACTCAATTATTGAGCAAAGAAAATGTTTATTCCCAAGATGATGTGTCTGTATTTCACACATCTGCTATTGCTTTGTAATATAGTGCTATTTCTATTGCCAAATAACTCGGAGGTTGCATTTTTAAATAATACCAAATTGAAATGCTGTGATAGAATGAAAATTTTTTAAATTACCATGTTAGTACCTCTTCAAAGTGCCTATAGTTTTATTGAAAATATTCCTTTATATCTTGAGCAAAAAGTTAAGATGATACCAGCAATCAAGTTGGTGTCAATACTTTGCTGTATGTTAAATATTTGTTTTAACTGGGCTGTGAGCCAAAACCAATTGAGAGCAAGTCTTGTGGATTTTTAGGTCATGGGCATCTGTGTTGCCAAATTACACTTTTTTTTTTGCTGCAAAAACATCTTTTCACTGGGCACTGATTTAATGAAGATGTATTAGTAATCTGAGCTTTAATGACAAGTTTTTATATTGTTTATTTTAAAAACTCAGTAATAGAACAGTTTTAAATAAAGGGCTTCTGACAGTAGCTTAGAGAGGTCACAATTCTTTCTTGCCAATCATATATAAACTGATGATTCTTGATGAATAGTATTTTTTTTTTATTTAGCATACATTTTAGCATTATATCACCAGTGGAAATAATATGAAAATAATTTTCTTATTATTGGACTGGAAAATGGACTTTCCTCCACCCACCTTCTTTGGTGTGTGGCAAACTTGGATCCCTGCAACTGAAGTTGTTTCAAATGTTTTTAGCAAAATAATGTTTTTCCTAATTGAAACAAATTTTTTAAAATGTCTGTAATAGCATAGGATATTTTGAGCTCTTAAAATTAAAGTTGTTTTTAATGTACTTTATTGCAGCTGGTTTGGCTGAGAGTTAAATCTTCTAAATTTGTAATAAAACTGGATGTGGCAACGTATAGTTGTTTGTTTTTCTGTCAGTGATCTTCTAAAACTGGATATGCTTTGTATTGATTGTTTTAAATGAACTCTGTTCAGTTATTTTAGAGTGTGAAAATTCTACAGGATAAATTTGGACCACTTCCACACCTTCAATTATTGGTCAAAAGAATGAGGAAATCTCTAATTCCTGTGGTCTAAATATAAATAACTTTTATTTAAAGTTGAGATAATTGGCAAACCATTTTGTGGTTTCTCCTAAGCCATGTGGTAAAAACATTAGATTTATTTTCTCCAACATTTTTAAAGTGGTTTTTAAATCAATTAAACAATGAAAATGACTAAAACAAAAAATAGAACAACAATTGATCATTTAACTAAATAAATAAGATACTCACTCCTGTCTCTCAGTTGTTTCTCTACGTTGAAGTGAATAGACCTGCTGGCCCTGTAATAGGTACAATCAGATACAGGTTTAGCAGGCAGATTCTACAGCATGAGCCCAATTTCAAAACAACCAGGAAATTTCTGTAGAATGAGTAGCTGGGTGGGACTTGTGCATTTGTTAATGTATCCTGAACTTGGTGGCATTTGTGTGGCATTTATCAGCTAGCAATTCATATCAAGCCAATTATTTTTGAGCTTGTGCACTGCTGAACACCATATAAAAATGACAGTATGGAAACAGACCATCTCGGTCCCTCCTATTTGCACCCATTTAAGTGATCTCGGGTCCTACCTACTTGCTCCCTGTCCGTAACCCTCCAATCCCCTCACATCCATGCACTTATTCAACCTTCTCTTAAATGACAACATTGACCCTGCTGCAATCACCTCTTCTGGAAGGTCATTCCACTCAGCCACCACTCTCTGAGTGAAGAAGCCTGCTCGCATGTTATGTTTAAACTTTTGCCCCCTAACCCTTAGTTTATGACCCCTCATTCCAATTTCAACTATCCTCAAGAGGAAGAGCCAATTCACATTAACTCTATCTATCTATCCCCCTCATGGTTTTAAATACCTCTATCAACCCCCCCCCCCCCCTCAACCTTCCAATGAATAAAGACCCAGTCTACTCAATCTTTGTATTCTAGATACTGCAATACAGGGAACATTTTAGTTAATCTCTGCACCCCCTCTACCTTATTGATATCCTTCCTATAATTTGGGGGCCAGATCTGCACACAGTATTCCAAATTTGGCCTCACCAATGCCTTGAATAGTCTCAACATCACCTCCCAGCTCCTATATTCTATGCTTTTGATTGAAAAGGCCAGCATACCAAAAGCCTTCTTTACCACTCTATCCACTTGAGAAACCACTTTCAAAGAACAATGAACCATTATTCCAAGATCTCTCTGTTCCTCTGCATTCCTCAGTGCCTTCCCCTTCACTGCATATGTCCTGTTTTGATTATTCTTCCCAAAATGAAGCACTTCACACTTATCGACACTAAACTCCATCTGCCACCTTTCAGCCCACTCTTCTAAGCAGTCCAAACCATCTTCACTATCCACAACTCCCCCTATTTTTGTGTCGTCTGCATATTTACTAACCCAATTTACCACTCCATCATCCAAATCATTAATGTAAATCAGTATCTTAAAACTGATTTAATTAAATGGAAAGATTTACCTATTAATTTAATGGGAAGGATAAGTACAATTAAGATGAATAACTTTCCGAGTATACAATATTTGTTTCAATCTATTCCGTATTTACTTGATAAAAATTTTTTCGAGATTTAAATAAAATGGTTAGGGAGTTTTTATGGAGGGGTAAATTTTCGAGAGTAGCTTTCAATAAATTAACTTGGAAATATGAGTTAGGGGGATTACGTTTACCACATTTTCAAAATTATTAGGAGGCAGCCCAACTTAAATTTATTAGTTCATTGATGGATTTGGTACAGCCTCCTAGTTGGGCTAAAATTGAGATGGCAAGTATTTCTGAATTTGAAATACATCAAGTTTTGTTTAGGTGGAATATGAATTTGTTACAACAATATAATGTGCCTGTTCTAAAATATTTATTGAAGTTATGGATAAATAAAAATAAAATGATAGGTTCTTGGGGTAAATTATTGGTTTTGACTCCGTTGTATAATAATCAACTTATTTATTTTTCAATATATAATCAAAGTTTATTGCATTGGAGATTTAAAGGTGTGAAAAATTTGGGAGATTGTTTTAAAGAGGGTAAGTTTTTATCTTTTAATCAGATGAGGGAAGATTTTGGTATTGATAAGAATTCTTTATTTCTTTATTATCAAATTTGATCTTTGGTAAAATGTATGTTTGGTAGAGATATGATTTTACCTAAAATGACTAAATTTGACACTGATGAAGGTACCAGAGAAGGGTTATATTTCATCTATGTATCAAATATTACAGGATGGTATGGATAAAAAGGGTTGGGATAGATCTAAAATTAAATGGGAAGCGGATATTTTTCTGAAGATGATTGGTTAGATCTGTTATGTTAGTGTAACTAGATTGATAAATGCACGTTATGCAATGATTAATTACAATTTTTTTTACATCAATTTGACACCTGAAAAATTTAAAAAAAATATGGTTTTCATGAATCAGATTTGTGTTTTAGATGTGGTGATACGGTTGGAACTTTTTTTCATGCTGTTTGGTTATTGCTGTTATACAATCTTTTTGGAAGAAAATTCAATCATTTTTAGAATATCTGTATAAGATTAAAATAGTTTTAGATCCAAGTTTTTATTGGGTAGTTTGCAACCTCTGAAAGGCTTGGGATTAGATAAGTTTCAGCTTGCTTTTGTATATTTAGCTTTATCTGTAACGAAAAAATGTATTGCTAGTATGTGGAAAGATACAAATATGATTGATATTAATAGATGGCATAATGAGATGAAATATTGTTTAATAATTGAAAAAATTATGTATGTTTCGCATGATAATTATAATTTTTTAAATTAATAAGTGGCTCTTATACTCAGAATATTTACATTTCAATTTATATTGATTAGATTTTAATATGTATATTTAACTTTTTTAAAATATTTTTTTATGACTCTCCTTAGGAAAGCTGAAGGGGGGATTTTTTTCCCTCTTTTTATATATATATATATTTATTTATATATACATTTATTTATATATATATATATATATATATTTATATATATATATTTATATATATTTTTATATATATATTTATATATATTTATATATATATTTATATATATATATAAAAATGTTCATGTTTAATTGCTGTATATGTCATTATTTGTTTTTTGAACGAATAAATAAAGTTTAAAAAAAATTAATGTAAATCACAAACAACACTGATCCCTGAGGCACACTGCTCATCACTGCCTTCCATCCTGACAGACACTTATACACCATGACTGGTATCTACCTTCTAGCCACTGTTGAATCCATCTGTCAATCTCGGCATTAATACCTTCCTTGTCAAACAGGGGTGTCAAACTCAAATTCACAGAGGGCCAAAATTAAAAACTTGGACTAAGTCGTGGGCCAAACTAAATATTTATTGAAAAATTTCAACAACATCTGCATGTTTTCTCTTCTTTCAACATATGTAATGTTAAATTTTTTCTTATTAAAATAAATGTTTAATAATAGTTTTGGTTAATCTCTTTCCAGAAGAAGCATTAACAAATGAGAAATAAAATATTCAATAAATAATATTTCTCTATAGCCTTTAAGCTCCTTTTAAATGTTTTTTTTTAACACAAGCAAATAAGTCAAAAAAAATAACAACTTGCTTCATTGACAAACAGGTTTCTCTTTTAAAATGATGAACATATAGTCTGCCTCCCACCTGTCTTGAAAGGTCCTGTTTTCTGTCTTTCGTTTGGCCATTTTTCGTAAGGGGTTTATTACATGTGAGTTAGGCGACAGGTTGCAGTCGCAGAAAGTAAACAAAGGAGGTGGGGGCGATTAGTGGGCTGAGGGGCTGGCGCCAATGCATTTGCAAAGCATTCTGGGATTTGTAGTATTAGCTGTGCATGCGCTATACTGGCGCGGCGGCCAGCGGGCCAGCTCTAATACATATTTGATATGATCTTGCGGGCCAAATATAAATATATCACGGGCCAAATTTGGCCTGCGGGCCTGAGTTTGACATGTGTGATGTAGAACCTTATCGAAGGCCTTACTGAAATCCATATAAACTACATCTACTGCTCTACCATTATCAACATTCCTAGTCAACTCCTCAAAAAATTCAAAAGGATTTGTCAAACATGACCTTCCCTGCACAAATCCATGTTGAGTGTCCCTGCCTCTCTAGATACTTATAATATCAACTCTTAAGAATATTTTCCATTAGTTTACCGACCATCGATGTCAAACTTACTGGCCTATAATTGCTGGGCCTACACCTGGAGCCCTTTTTAAACAGAGGAACATTTGCGATAAGCCAATCCTGTGGCACCATTCCCCCCCCACCCCCCCCAGTGACTTGAAAAATCACTGTCAGAGCCTCCGCTATTTCCTCCCTGACTTCCCTCAAGGTCCTGGGGAAAATTGCGTCAGGACCTGGAGACATTCACCTTTATATGCCTCAAAAGTTCCAGCACCCCCTCATTCCTAATCCCTATATCTTCCATAATCACCCCCTTTGCTTCTCTTATCCTACATGATTCCATATCCTTTTCCCTCGTGAATACCGAAGAGAAGAACTCATTCAATATCTTCCCCCATCTCATTTGGCTCCGCACACAGTTGTCTGCTCTGATTCTCTAAGGGACCAATTTTATCCTTCACTCTCCTTTTGTTATTTACATAATTGTAAAATCCATTCAGATTTATTTTCACTGTTTGATATAGCCACCTCGTACCTTCTTTTTTGCTATCCCAATTTCTTAAGCTTTTTACAATCCATGTATTTTCCAAGCATCTCATCTATACCTTGTTTCTTATATTTAATGTAGGCCTCCCTTTTTATCCAAACCAGATTTCTAATCTCCCTTGAAAACCACGGCTCTCTTGAACCTTTGGTTCTGCCTTTTATCCCAACAGGAACATAAAGATTCTATGCCCTCAAAATTTCACCTTTAAAAGACTGCCAATTCTCCTCTACATCATTCCCATAAAACAAATCTGCCCAAACCACTCCTCGCAAATTCTTTCTCATCTCTTCAAATCTGGCTTTCCCTCACTCAAAATCCTCAATCTTTGACCCAGATCAATCCCTTCCCATAATTATATTGAAACTAATGGAACTATGATCACTAGATCCGAAGTGCTCCCCAACACATCCCTCTGTCACCTACCCTATCTCATTCCCCAACAGTAGATCCAACACTGCCCCTTCTCTAGTGGGCACCTCAACATATTGCTGCAAAAAAAACTATCCTGCACAAATTTTACAAATTGTAATCCATTCAGCCCTTTCACAGAATGTGTTTCTCAATCTATATTAGGAAAATTAAAATCCCCTACTAATACAAACCTGTTCTTATTACAAATATCTGCTATTTCCTTAGATTTGCTCCTCTATTTCTCACTCCCCACTAGGTGGTCTACAATACACCCCGATAAGTGCAACGTCTCCTTTTCCATTTTTTAATTCCACCCATGCAGCCCCCTTAATGAGCTTTCCAATCTATCTCACATCAGCACCGCTGTAATATATTCCCTGACAAGCAATGCTACACCACTCTCTCTTACCCCTCCAATTCTATCACCTAAAGCAGCGAAATCCCAGAATATTTAGCTGCCAATCAAATCCCTCCTGCAACCACGTCATGCTGCCAAGGTGTCTATCCACACCTTAAGCTCGTCCACCTTTCTTACAACTAGCATTAAAGTAAATCAGAGATTTCCCACATCTTACCTTCTGCTTGTCCTCATCTTTATGGACAACACTTATTTATTACCATCATCCCCCTTCCATCACGGCACTGATCCTTTTAATTCTCGATCACTTGTCTTTCCACCCCCAAACTTTGTCTACAAGTCTCTATTTGCAGGCAACCCTCTTTGCTGTTCTCCTTTATATGGACCCCTTCACTGAACCATTCTAGTTTAAAGCCCCCTTAGTAGCCCTAGCAAATGCCCCCGCCAAGATCTTGGTCCTTCTGGGATTTTTTTTAACGCAACTAAAGTTGTTTTTGCCCCTCTCAAAAGCAAAGATGGTTCAACCATCCTGAAGAGCATTCTAACATCAATTTTTGATAGATGGAGCACACTGAAAATCTAAATCAAACTATTTCATTTAACAGGAATGTGGTTAACAACATTCCAAAACAGCCCATTGAAAATTCCCTAAGCCAAGTACCAACACGAAGTCAAGGGAGCCATCAAATCTTTCAAAAACGATAAGGCCACTGGACTCGGTTGAATACCAGTTAAGGTCTACAAAATTGGAGGTAATCCTCTTCATTACCTGCTGCATCAACCTCTCATTAAGTTCTGGATAAAAAGATGTACCAGCAGACTTTAGATATTCAGTAATCAAGAGGAAAGGCGATCGATCTGAATGCAGAAACTATCGTGGAATTTTCAGGTTAGTAATAGTCAGAAAGATCCTTTTGGAGACTGGGTTTAGACCATCATGTGCAGCAAACGACATGATCTTCACAATGCAACAACTGCAAGAAAAATGTCATGAACAATTCAACCTTTGTATGTGGCATTTATTGATCTCACCAAAGCCTTTGACTCGGTATCAAGCGAAATTCTATGGGAATGTCTTGAAAAGTACTTTCAAATCCTGAAACTCATCCATGGTAGCATGTTTGCCTCAGTCATGATCAGCAACAGTAGCAGTGATCCTTTTCAAGTCAAATCAGGAGTAAAACAGGGATGTGTGATTGCCCCAACTTTGTTCACCATCTTTATTGCAGCAATTGTCCACATTATCAAGGATGATCTACCCCCAGGAATTGAAATTGCCTACAGAATTGATGGCAGACTTTTCGATCTTGCCCGTCTCAAGTCCAAAAACAAGACCGACAAGTTCCCTCATCGAGTTCCAATACACAGATGACAACAGTGTTGCAGCTCTCTCACAATATCACCTACCAGCAGATTCTGACTGCCTTTGACCGTGCATACACAAAACATGGACTTACCATCAATTCCAAGAAGACTCAAATCATCTACCAACCATCACCAAATGAGACAAATCTGATAAACCATCAACTTTCAAAACAATGCTAGAAAATGTGGACCACTTTCTGTATCTTAGAAGTTGCCTCTCTTCCAGTGTCGACCTTAATGGCAAGATCCAACATCATCTTAAATGCACTGGAACAGCTTTTGGACATCTCTGAATAAGAGTCTTTTATGATCGTGAAATTCGAATGGACACCAAAATGTTAGTTTACAAAGCGGTGGTGATCCCAATGCTTCTGTATGC